>NC_067495.1:41977509-42352199 GCF_947179515.1 Apodemus sylvaticus
TCCATCAGTTTCTTTAACAGCATCCAATGAAATGACCATGTGGTTTTTTCTTTGAGTTTGTTTATGTAGTGGATTGCATTGATGGATTTCCGTATATTGAACCAACCTTGCATCCCTATAAAGCCTACTTGATAATGAGGGATGATTTTTTTTTATTTTATTTTTTTATTTTATTTTTTTTATTCGATATATTTTTTATTTACATTTCAAATGATTTCCCCTTTCCTAGCCTCCCCACTCCCAGAAAGTCCCTTAAGCCCCCTTCTCTCCCCCTGTCCTCCCACCCACCCTTCCCACTTCCCCGTTCTGGTTTTGCTGAATACTGCTTCACTGAGTCTTTCCAGAACAAGGGGCCACTCTTCCTTTCTTCTTGTACCTCATTTGATGTGTAGATTATGTTTTGGGTATTCCAGATTTCTAGGTTAATAACCACTTATTAGTGAGTGCATACTATGATTCACCTTTTGAGTCTGGGTTACCTCACTTAGTATGATGTTCTCTAGCTCCATCCATTTACCTAAGAATTTCATGAATTCATTGTTTCTAATGGCTGAATAGTACTCCATTGTGTAGATGTACAACATTTTTTGCATCCACTCTTCTGTTGAGAGATATCTGGGTTCTTTCCAGCATCTGGCAATTATAAATAGGGCTGCTATGAACATAGTAGAGCATGTATCCTTATTACATGGTGGGGAATCCTCTGGGTATATGCCCAGGAGTGGTATAGCAGGATCTTCTGGAAGTGAGGTGCCCAGTTTTCTGAGGAACCGCCAGACTGATTTCCAGAGTGGTTGTACCAATTTGCAACCCCACCAGCAGTGGTGGAGTGTTCCTCTTTCTCCACACCCTCTCCAACACCTGATGTCTCCTGAATTTTTAATCTTAGCCATTCTGACTGGTGTAAGGTGAAATCTCAAGGTTGTTTTGATTTGCATTTCTCTAATGACTAATGAAGTTGAGCATTTTTTAAGATGCTTCTCTGCCATCCGAAGTTCTTCAGGTGAGAATTCTTTGTTTAACTCTGTACCCCATTTTTTAATAGGGTTGTTTGGTTTTCTGGAGTCTAACTTCTTGAGTTCTTTATATATATTGGATATTATCCCTCTATCTGATGTAGGATTGGTGAAGATCTTTTCCCAATTTGTTGGTTGCTGATTTGTCCTCTTGATGGTGTCCTTTGCCTTACAGAAACTTTGTAATTTTATAAGGTCCTATTTGTCAATTCTTGCTCTTAGAGCACATACTATTGGTGTTCTGTTCAGAAACTTTCTCCCTGTACCGATGTCCTCAAGGGTCTTCCCCAGTTTCTTTTCTATTAGCTTCAGGGTGTCTGGCTTTATGTGGAGGTCCTTGATCCATTTGGATTTGAGCTTAGTACAAGGAGACAAAGATGGATCAATTCGCATTCTTCTGCATGCTGACCTCCAGTTGAACCTATTGCTCTGTAGTATTGCTTGAGGTCAGGGATACTGATTCCCCCAGACTTTCTTTTGTTGCTGAGAATAGCTTTAGTTATCCTGGGTTTTTTGTTATTCCAGATGAATTTGATAATTGCTCTTTCTAACTCTGTGAAGAATTGTGTTGGGATTTTGATGGGTATTGCATTGAATCTGTAGATTACTTTTGGCAAAATGGCCATTTTAACTATATTGATTCTACCGATCCATGAGCATGGGAGGTTTTCCCATTTTTTGAGGTCTTCTTCCATTTCCTTCTTCAGAGTCTTGAAGTTCTTGTCATACAGATCTTTCACATGTTTGGTAAGAGTCACCCCAAGATACTTTATTTGTGGCTATTGTGAAAGGGGTCATTTCCCTAATTTCTTTCTCAGGTTGCTTATCCTTTGAGTATAGGAAGGCCACTGATTTGCTTGAGTTGATTTTATAACCTGCCACTTTGCAGAAGTTGTTTATCAGCTTTAGCAGTTCTCTAGTGGAGTTTTTTGGGTCATTTAGGTAGATTATCATGTCATCTGCAAATAATGATAGTTTGACTTCTTCCTTTAAAATTTGTATCCCTTTGACCTCCTTATGTTGTCAAATTGCCCGAGCTAGTACCTCAAGTACAATATTGAAAAGATAAGGAGAAAGGGGGCAGCCTTGTCTAGTCCCTGATTTAGTGGGATTGCTTCAAGTTTCTCTCCATTTAGTTTGATGCTGGCTACCGTTTTGCTGTATATTACTTTTACTATGTTTAGGTATGGGCCTTGAATTCCTGTTCTTTCCAAGACTTTAAGCATGAAAGGATGCTGAATTTTGTCAAATGCTTTTTAAGCATCCAATGAAATGACCATGTGGTTTTTTTCTTTGAGTTTGTTTATGTAGTGGATTGCATTGATGGATTTTCGTATATTGAAATAACCCTGCATTCCCGGGATAAAGCCTACTTGATCATGGTGGATGATCGTTTTGATATGTTCTTGGATTCGGTTGGCAAGAATTTTATTGAGTATTTTTGCATCGATGTTCATAAGGGAAATTGGTCTGAAGTTCCCTTTCTTTGTTGGATCTTTGTGTGGTTTTGGTATCAGCGTAATTGTGGCTTCATAGAAGGAATTGGGTAGGGTTCCTTCTGTTTCTATTTTGTAGAATAGTTTGAAGAGTATTGGTGTTAACTCTTCTTTGAAGGTCTGATAGAATTCTGCACTGAAGCCATCTGGTCCTGTGCTTTTTTTTTGGTTGGAAGACTTTCTATGAATCCTTCAATTTCTTTAGGCATTATGGGACTATTTAGATGATCTATTTGGTCCTGATTTAATTTTGGTATTTGGTATCTGTCAAGGAAATTGTCCATTTCCTCCAGATTCTCCAGTTGTGTTGAGTATAGGCTCTTGTAGTAGGATCTGATGATTTTTTGGATTTCCTCAGTTTCCATTGTTATATCTCCCTTTTCAGTTCTAAGTTTGTTAATTTGGATACTTTCTCCATGTCCTTTGATCAGTCTGGCTAAGCATTTATCTATCTTGTTGATTTTCTCAAAGAACCAGCTCCTGGTTTTGTTGATTCTTTGTATGGTTCTCTTTGTTTCTACTTGATTGATTTCAGCCCTGAGTTTGATGATTTCCTGCCTTCTACTCCTCCTGGGTGAAATAGCTTCTTTTTCTTCCAGGGCTTTCAGGTGTGTCATTAAGCTGCTAGTGTATGCTCTCTCCATTTTCTTTTTGGAGGCACTCAGGGCTATGAGTTTTCCTCTTAGCACTGCTTTCATTGTTTCCCATAGATTTGGGTATGTTGTGTCTTCATTTTCATTGTGTTCTAAAAAGTCTTTAATTTCTTTCTTTATTTCTTCCTTGACCAAGGAAGGTATCATTGAGTAGAATATTGTTCAATTTCCACGTGTATGTGGGTTTTCTGTTGGTTTTGTTGCTATTGAAGACCACTTTTACTCCATGGTGATCTGATAGGAGGCATGGGATTAGTTCGATCTTCTTATATTTGTTGAGGTCTCTCTTGTGACCAATTATATGGTCGATTTTGGAGAAGGTACCATGAGGTGCTGAGAAAAAGGTTTATTCTTTTGCTTTAGGATAGAATTTTCTACATATATCTGTTAAATCTAATTGGTCCAAAGCTTCAATTAGTTTCATTATGTCCCTGTTTAGTTTCTGTTTTCCTGATCGGTCCATTGAGGAAAGTGCAGTGTTGAAGTCACCCACAATTATTGTGTTAGGTGCAATGTGTGCTTTCAGCTTTAATAAAGTTTCTTTACGAAAGAGGGTGCCCTTGCATTAGGAACATAGATGTTCAGGATTGAGAGTTCTTCTTGTTGTATTTTTCCTTTGACCAGCAAGAAGCGTCCCTCAGAGTCTCTTTTGATGACTTTGGGTTGAAAGTCAGTTTTATCTGATATTAAAGTGGCTACTTCAGCTTGTTCCTGAGACCCTTTGCTTGTAAAATTGTCTTCCAGCCTTTTACTCTAAGGTAGTGTTTGTCTTTGACCCTTAGGTGTGTTTCCTTTAAGAAGCAAAATGTAGGGTCCTGTTTACGTATCCAGTCAGTTAGTCTATGTCTTTTTATTGGGGCATTGAGTCCATTGATGTTAAGAGATATTAAGGAATAGTGATTGTTACTTCCTGTCATTTTTGACGCTATTTTTTAAATTTGATTGGTTAACTTCTTTTGGGATGATGAAAGGTTACTATCTTGCTTTTTTCAGAGTGAAGTTTCCCTCCTTGTATTGGTGTTTTCCTCCTATTATCCTTTGTAGGGCTGGGTTTGTGGATAGATATTGGGTAAACTTGGTTTTGTCATGGAATATCTTAGTTTCTCCATCTATGGTGATTGAGAGTTTTGCTGGATATAATAGTTCTGGTTGGCATTTGTGTTCTCTTAGCTTCTGCATGAGATCTGCCCAGGACCTTCTAGCCTTCATAGTCTTGGGTGAAAAGTCTGGTGTGATTCTGATAGGTCTTCCTTTATACGTTACTTGGCCTTTTTCTCTTACCTCCTTTAATATTCTTTCTTTGTTTAGTACATTTGGTGTTTTGATTATTATGTGACAGGAAGTATTTCTGTTCTGGTCCAGTCTGTTTGGAGTTCTGTAGGCTTCCTGTATATTCATGGGCATCTCTCTCTTTAGGTTAGGGAAGTTTTCTTCCATAATTTTATTGAAGATATTTGCTGGCCCTTTAAGTTGTAAATCTTCACTCTCATCTATGCCTATAATCCTTAGGTTTGGTCTTCTCATTGTGTCCTGGATTTCCTGGATATTTTGGGTTACAAGCTTTTTGCTTTTTGCATTTTCTTTAACTGTTGAGTCCATGGTTTCTATGGTATCTTCAGCGTCTGAGATTCTTTCTTCTATCTCTTGTATTCTGTTGTTGATATTTGCATCTATGTCCACTGATTTCTTCCCAAGGCTTTCTATCTCCAAAGTTGTCTCCCTTTGAGTTTTCTTAGTTGTTTCTACTTCTAATTTTAGATCCTGGATGGCTTTGCTTAGCTCCTTCACTTGCTTGTTTGTGCTTTCCTGTAATTCTTTAAGAGATTTATGTGTTTCTTCTTTCATGACCTCAGCATGTTGACCAAAGTTCTCCTGTATCTCTTTAAGTGATTTTTGTGTTTCCTCCTTATTGGCTTTTGTATTCTCCTGGATTTCTTTCAATGACTTTTGTGTTTCCCTTGCAAGGGCTTCTAACTTTTGATTCATTTTCTCCTGAATTTCTTTAAGTATGTCCTTCATGTGTTCCTGTACCAGCATCATGACCAGTGATTTTAAATCCAAATCTTGTTTTACTGATGTGATGGGGTATCCAGGACATGCTGGTAAATGAGAATTGGGTTCAGATGTTGCCATGTTGCCTTGATTTCTGTTAGTGGTGTTCCTGCGTCTGCCTTTTGCCATCTAGTTCTCACTGGTGTTAGTTGGTGTTGTCAATGCTGGACTCACCAGTGCAAGCTGCCCCTTCCCAGGTGGCCTCTGGTGCACAGCTTACCTCCTGCACTGCCTGGAGACAGGGTGCTGTTGTTCAGGCTGTTCAGACCTCGAAGCAGACACCTGAAGGCTCCTGCTGGGGCCCACTGGATTCACCGGAGCACACCGACCTCTCCCCTCTGGCAGCCCGGAAGCCCCACCTGCCTCCCTCAGGACCTGGAGATGTGGCGTTGCAGCTCAGGGTGATCTGGATCCGGAAGCAGAGAGATCTGAGGGCTACCGCCAGAAGCCTCAGGACTGAAGCCTAAGCTCTGTGCCACAGGAACAAGCTGTGCTGTGAGCTCCCAGACCACCTCTGGGTGCACACCAGGTCTCCTGCTCTTTCTGGAGACCGAGCACTGTGTCCCAGGCTGTTCAGATCCCAAAGCAGGTGCCTGAAGGCTCCCACTGGGGCCTGCTGGATTCACCGAAGCACACCGTCCTCTCCCGCTGGCTGCCTGCACAAAACAATATTATAAAAAATAAAATTGACTTTGTTCTGTATTGAACATCTACTGGCACATGGGGCCCTCCTTACATGTGATTTCTATACCCAGTGAGAGCCCATTGGAAAGAACAAATTGTCCAGTTAAAAAAATATTGTCCAGTTTGTTGTAGGAATCCACAGTTACACTGATAACAAAACCCAACAAAGACCCAACAAAGAAAGAAAAATTCCAACCAATTTTGCTTATGAATATCAATGCAAAAATACTCAATAAAATTCTCACAAACAGATTCCAAGAACACATCAAAACAATCATTCACCACAAAAAAAGTAGGCTTCATCCCAGGGATGCAGGGATGGTTCAATATATGGAAATCCATCAATGCAATCCACTACATAAACAAACTAAAAGAAAAAACCCACATGATCATTTCATTAAATGCTGAAAAAGCATTTGACAAAATTCAGCATCGCTTCTACTTAAAATTCTTGCAAATATCAGTAATTTAAGGCCCATACCTAAACATAGTAAGAGCAATATACAGCAAACCGGTAGCCAATATCAAACTAAATGGAGAGAAATATGAAGCAATCCCACTAAAATCAAAGATGAGACAAGGCTGCTCTCTCTTTCCCTGTTTATTCAATATAGTAATTGAATTTCTAGCCAGAGCAATTAGACAACAGAAAGAGGTCAAAGGGATAAAAATTGGAAAAGAAGAATTCAAACTATCACTATTTTCAGGTGATATTATAGTATAATTAAGTAATCCCAAAAAATTCACCAGAGAACTCCTACAGCTAAAAAACAATTTCAGCAGAGTGGCTGGATATAAAATTAACTCAAAAAACTCTGTAGCCTTCCTATATTCAAAGGATTAACAGGCTGAGAAAGAAATTATAGAAATGACACCCTTCACAATAGTCACAAATAATATAAAATATCTTGGTGTGATTCTAACCAAATAAGTAAAAGATATGTATGACAAGAACTTCAAGTCTCTGAAGAAAGAAATTGAAGAAGAACTCAGAAGATGGAAACATCTTCCATGCTCATGGATTGGCAGGATTAATATAATAAATTTGGCCTTGTTACTGAAGGCAAAGTAAAGATTCAGTGTAATCTCCATCAAAATTCCAACTCAATTCTTCATAGAATTAAAAAGAGAAATTCTCAAATTTACTTGGAATAACAAAAAAGAAACAAACAGGATAGCAAGAACTAATCTCAAATAACATAATCCACACATCAAATGAGGTACAAGAAGAAAGGAGGAGTGGCCCCTGGTTCTGGAAAGACTCCGTGAAGCAGTATTTGGCAAAACCAGAACGGAGAAGTGGGAAGGGGTGGGTGGGAGGACAGGGGAAGAGAAGGGGGCTTACGGGACTTTCGGGGAGTGGGGGGCTAGAAAAGGGGAAATCATTTGAAATGTAAATAAATTATATCGAATAAAAAAATTAAAAAAAAATAACAGAACTTCTGGGGTAATAACCATCCCTGACCTCAAGCTGTACTACAGAGCAATCATGATAAAAATTGCAAGGTATTGGTACAGTGACAGGCAGGTGGATCAATGGAATAGAATTGAAGGCCTAGAAATTAACACACACACCTATGGCCACTTGATCTTTGACAAAGGAGCTAAAGCCATCCAGTGGAAAAAGATAGCCTTTTCAACAAATGGTGCTGGTTCAACTGGTTGTCAGCATGCAGGAGAATGTGAATTGATCCATTCTTTTCTCCTTGTACTAAGCTCAACTCCAAGTGGATCAAGGACCTCCACATAAAACCAGATACACTGAATCTAATAGAAGAGAAAGTGGGGAAAACCCTTGAGCACATAGGCACAGGGGAAAATTTCCCGAACAGAACATCAATGTCTTATGCTCTTAGATCAAGAATTGATAAATGGGACCTCATAAAATTGCAACACTTCTGTAAGGCAAAGGACACTGTCAATATGACAAAATGGAAAAAAAAAAACAGATCAGGAAAAGATCTTTACCAATCTCACATCCGATAGAGGGTTAACATCTAATATATACAAAGAACTCATGAAGTTAGACTCCTGAGAATCAAATAAAAATGGGGAACAGAGCTAAATAGCGAATTCTCAACTGAGGAAACTGCAATGACTGAGATGCACCTAAAGAAATATTCAACATCCTTAATCATCCAGGAAATGTAAATACAAACAACTTTGAGATTCCACCTCATACCAGTCAGAATGGGTAAGATAAATACTCAGGTGACAGCAGATGCTGGCAAGGATGTGGAGAAAGAGTAACACTCTTCCATTGCTGGTACGGTGGCAAGCTAATACAACTCTGAAAATCATTCTGGAGGTTCATTAGAATATTGGACATACCACTACTTGAGGACCCAGCTATACTACTCCTGGGCATATATCCAGAAGATGCTTCAACATGTAATAAGGACACATGCTCCACTATGTTTATAACAGCCTTATTTATAATAGCCAGAAGCTAGAAAGAACCCAGATGTCCCTCAACAGAGGAGTGGATACAGAAAATGTGGTACATTTACACAATAGAGTACTACCCCACTATTAAAAACTATGAATTCATGATATTCACAGGCAAATGGATGGAACTTCTAAATATCATCCTGAGTTAGGTAACTCAGGCACAAAAGAACAGATACAGTATATACTCATTGATAAGTAGGTAGTAGCCCAAAAGCTTGGACTACCAAAGATTTTATTCACAGACCATATGAAGCCAAAGAAGGAAGACCAAAATGTGAATGCTTTGGTGCTTCTTAAAAGGGCAAACAAAATACTCACTGGAAGAAATATGGAGACACAGTGTGGATCAGAGACTGAAGAAAAGGCCATCCAGAGACTGCCCTACCTGGGGATCCATCCCCTATTCAGCCACCAATCACGGACACTATTGTGGATGCTGGGAAGTGCTTGCTAAAGGAGGCCTGATATGATTGTCTCCTGAGAGGCTTTGCCAAAGCCTGAAAAGTACAGAGGTAGATGCTTGCAGCCAACCATTGGACTGAAGGCCAGTGTCCCTGATGGAGTAATTGAAGAAGGGACTGAAGGAGCTGAGGGGGTTTGCAGCCCTGTGGCGGGACCAAGAGTGTCTACAAGCCAGATTGCCCAGAGCTCCTAGGAACTAGCTCTCCAAGAAAACAATAAACATGGAGGGACCCATGACACTGGCCGCATATGTGATAGAGGATGGCCGTGTTGGACATTAATAGGAGGAGAAGCCCTTGGGCATGAGGGTGATCGATGCCCCCGTGTAAGGGAATGCCAGGGCGAGGAGATGATAGTACTTAAGTGATTGGGGATGCACCATCATAGAGCAGGGGAGGGAGGTGTGGGGAATGGGCACAGCGGCCAGTCTAAAATGGCGCCTGGGCTGGTTGCCAAGTCACATGACTCAGCAACGCTCCCCCACGTTCCCCTTTAAGACTCACGTACGCCCTGGAGAAGTGAGCATGCGTCCTTTCACGTCATATCAGGCCACTCCTGGGCCATCATCTCAATCCTATCACGAGCCTCCACATGGCGGTCACTGATTGGTGCAGGCTGAGATACATAACTGGGGCATTGGGTTAGGATCGGGGGCTTCTTGAAGTAATGTTCCTGAATAAACTACATCGAGAAGAGTCTCCTATGTCATCTCCCTTATTCGGCTGGATGTATTTGATAGCGACAGGGAGGATTTGATAGGGACCTTCCTAAGGGGAGACCTGGAAAGGGGAAACATTTGAAATGTAAATAAATACAAATATCCAATAAACAAAATCTGTTGTCTACTGATGATAGCTTCTTGGCTAATGGTAAAAGAACTTGTATCCATCCTCTTCTTAGCACTGGGTCCTCATTGTGGTTTTACCTGTGCAGACATTTTTTATGTTGCATAGTCTCTGTGGGTTTCATGTTCATTAGTTTTGTTGTGTCCCAAAGGCAGTGTTTCCTTGGAATTATCCATCCTCTTTGGCTCTTAGAATTTTCCTCTTCTTCACAGATCCATGTGCCCTGGGTTGAGGGAATTGATGAAGACATCTCCATTAGGACTGATTGTTCTAAAATCTCTCAGAGTCTTCACATTGTCTCTGTGTTATTCCCCATATACTGTGAAAGGGAATGCCATGTGCACAGCAGATGATGGATGAGCAAGACGCTGATCCATGGATATAGCAGAATATCCTTAGGACAAATCTTCTTAATTGCCTCAGTTTAAAACTGAATTTACAGAGTTTTAACTCATTGCTCATTGGCCAGATTCACCATATGGACAAATCTAGCTGCAGAGTAAGGCATAAAATAAAGACAGGATAATTGATCAGTACCAACTGTTTTTTTTTTTTTTCAAAAGGTTAGTCCATTATATTAAGTCAGTGGTCTTCTTTATTGAGTCTATATTGTATTGTACAGTCTTTTGTTCATTATAGAAATATAACATGCTTTTTGTTGGGAAAAATTTTTGTCTGGTAAACTTTTTAACTACTAAAATAGAATCATTCTCCTTTTTGATTCCAACCTGCTTTTCCATTTAAATTTTATTGTTTGTAACAAAGGTAAGACATATAGAATGCTGTTTTGAAATGAATAAAAAAATGAACTGATTATATAGACAGGCTAATTAACATTCATCTCCTCATATATTATCATATTTCATATGTGGCTTGATAGATTTAGGGTAATTTAATTTTGTATTTGTTATTTTTGACATTTTTATGATGATAACTCATTACAAAATCAACTGTCAAAAATATCTTACTGTTTTCATGCAGGTTGAGGTAGCTATTCCTGGTTGTCAACTTGACTATATCTGGAATGAACTACAGTCTAGAATTGGAAGGCTCACCTATGATCCTAATTTGGAGGCTTAGAGATATAAGTTTATGACCTGGATCTTGGCATGGAGACCTTGAAGCATAGCGGCTAAGACAAGGATATCTCCGAGTTCAAGATCATTTGGGATTAATGGCATGGAGGCACACACCTTTAATCTGGGCCACACCCTCTGCTGGAGACCCACGTGCCAATAATCTGGGCCACACCCTCTGTTGGATACCTACAGCCTTTAATATGGGCTCCACCCGCTGCTGGAGACATATAAGGACATTGGAAGAAGGAAAACTCTTTCACTCTTCTTTGCCTGCTTGCCTAGTGGGACTGAAAAACTGCTAGATCCTTGAACTTCCATCCACAGCTGCTGATGATCATTGTTGTGGAGTTGGACTATAGACTGTAAGTCGCTGACAAATTCCCTAACTATATAAAGACTATCCATATGGTCTGTGACTCTAGAGAACCCAAACTAATACACAGGTGTTTATAGTTTCATTGTAAAATTGCTGAGAATGTTAATGTTAAATGCTTCTGATTCAGGAGCATAGCACTATCAAGAGCCTGTGTCAGCTGTGCACATGGCTTTACAACCTCAAACATAAAAACATTTTTCCACAAAAATGGTGGCCTTGTGAGCTAAAGATTATGACAATTATATTCACTTGGCCACACTGTAATGCATATATTTTCAAAATAAGTTCTACAGAATGTAGAGAACAAGTGAAGTCCTGAGTGAATGTGCATTGTTTGACATGGTTACAATCATTTCAAGGATCAGTGCCTCAGCCTCATGTAAGTGGTAGAGCTTTTCCTGGGTGGGGTTTACGGGGTGGCATAGCTTTCCTCTGGTTTGAATGTAAATGTTGTCTATGTGTGCAAAAATGTGTCCACTGTAGCTTTCTCCCCACAGATATTTACAGCTTGAAGTCTATCTACTCCAATACAGAGCTTGTTCCTACTGAAGTTAGTTAAACCTACTTCCTTCTGAAACTGTGTATAATAACTTACATCCTTTATATCAGTATGTAATAATATAATTTCCCTATTTCATTTTATGCAATAACTTTAATTTCCTTTTCAACTGCATATAATAGACATATTGTGCTTCTTGCATGCAATGACTTTTCCATCCAAGAACCCAAACCAGGTAATTTTAGCGTTTTTGTGTCAATTTTACCTATCATTTCTTTATTTATTAGCCATCCATAGGCAGAGTTTTGTGTGATCCAAGTTGTACAAGGGCATATTATCAAAATGGATATATGTAATTCTTATTTGCCTCTATTACAGTAGATTTACATATGCATTTTTCAAATGGCCTTTAGTATTATTTGTCATTCCCCATGATCACACCTATATCCTGCCCTTGAATCCGCCACTCCATTTAGTCTCTCATATTCTAATATATATGATTTACCCATTATATCTTTGAATTCTATCTCCTATTCCTGAAAAGACAACCTCCATGGGTCTTTATTAGTTTCCTGACCTCTATGGATGTTCTAAATAAACATTAGATACCTATCAATTCAAAGCAAATATCCAAATGTGCGTGAAAATATGTGATTTCTGTCCTTCTGAGATTGGGTGACATCACTCAAAATAAATGTTTCTAGTTCCATCTATTTACCTGAAATTTTCAGTTTTAGTTCTCAAAATAATAGAGATACTTTATAATGGTGCAACAGTGTCCCAACTAGATACCATAGACTATCAATAGTTTCTCTCTGTTGAGGTATTGCCTAGTGGTGCCCCATAGATGTCCAAAACATACAGGCTATTGCCATTGAACTTGGTTACCCTCTATTACTTGACAACATTTTCTTCCTGATGACACAACACATTTAAGTCATAGACTATACAGAAATCAAGCTGGAATTGACCTGGATCAGACCTCCATCCTGATGGCTAGCTCTCATAGTTCTGGAAAGTAATACATGCTTTACCAGAAGAGAAAAGTAATCATCAATGCTACCTGTGAATCCAGTGAACTATAACAGTGACATGTGCCTGGCTACATATATCCAGTAGCGCAATAGTGCAATGGATGTTATGAAAATACCATGTTCTAATTGATATAAAGGCCTAGTCCACAAAATAAAACCCAGAACTGGCACCATTATTAGGGCCAAAAACACTGCTTAGAAAAGCCATAGGCCTTAAGATAATAGTAGGCCACAGTCCCTAAGAGAGAACCTACTACCATTATTGTGCTAAACTGACATAATATTCAACTGACTCCTAATGACTAACCTATATAGCCATAGATTAGTGTATCTTCCATACTGCATCAAAGAAGCTACTTGACCTCTGCACCAAAATTCCGCCCAGGAGACAGCTAATCTCTCAGGAGGGCTCTCATTCCTAAACTCAGAGGTGAGATCACCACTTTTGCTCCAATAACTGTCCAAAGAGGGACCTGCCAGTTGTACACAGGGCACAGGAACAGGTGAGACAGGATCCTTCCAGTCTCCATTGTGCCACAGATGTAAGGCTGTCCCACAACCTTCCATACCCAAATCCCACCCAGGAGAAAGTTGGTCTCCCTAGGAATGCTGACACACCTAAGATCACAGGCTCACAGACCCACAGAAGGGGCAAGCTCCAGTCAGAGACAGCAAGGCAAACTAACACTAGAGATAACTAGATGGCAAGAGGCAAGCACAAGAACCTAAACAACAGAAACCAGGAGTACTTGGCATCATGAGACCCTATCCCATATATAGATACCAAACCCAGGCATTATTGCAGATGCCAAGAAGTGCTTGCTGACAGTAGCTGAATATAGCTGTCTCCTGAGAGACTCTTCCAGAGCCTGACAAATACAGTGATGGATGCTCCCAGCCAACCATTGGGCTGAGCACAAACTCCCCAATGGAGAAGTTAGAGAAAGGGCTGTAGGAGCTGAAGAGGTTTGCAACCCATAGGAAGAACAATAGTATCCACCAACTATATCCCTTAGAGCTCCCAGGGACTAAAACACCAACCAAAGAGTACACATGGAGGGACCCATTGGTCCAGCCGCGTATATAGCAGAGGATGGACCTGTTGGACATCAATATGAGGAAAAGCCCTTGGTCCTGGGAAGGCGTGATGCCCCAGTGTAGGGGAAATGCCAGGGTAGGGAGGCAGGCATAGGTGAGTGGGGGGACACCCTCATAGAAGCAGGTAGAGGGAGGATGTGATAAGGGGTTTCTGGAGGGGAAACTAGGAAAGGGAATAATTTGAAATGTAAATAAATAAAATATCCAAAAAAAGGCAGGAAGCTTCTTGGAGTGGATTGCAATAATAAAGAGCCACTATTCACTCCACAGAGTTTAAACTGCAGATAATAAAAGACTACAGACTATACAGCCCTAAATTAAACATCTATATTGTACCTATTTTCCCAATGCCCAAGGATCATCATGGAAGAAGATATAGAAAGAGTGTAAGAATAAGAGGCATTGGAACAGTGGCTATAAGGAATCAGTGTTTTCCTTAAGAGTGTGACCCCTTTCTAGGGTAGACCCCCACATTGATGTCTATTTGGGTAGCATATGTTGGATTCAACCTTTTGAAAATAAACAACAACAAAACACAAGAGGACAAGTAGTTGTATGGGTAGAGAAGTAGAGGTGGATCTGAAAAGATCTGGAGTTAAATATTATAAAAACATATTATATAAAACAATTGATGACAAATACTTATATAAAGAAAACAGCAGTCTTGCATGCTTATTTATAAACTTCAGTAAAAAATAAGCAACAACCACAACAAAAAATCCCTCTTAATACTTGGCAGGCTGAGGCACTAGAGGATTATAACTCTCAGGACAATGTGAGCTACATAGTATAATGCTAAATAAATAAATAGTAAACAAACAACAGTTGATTACCTTTCTTTTACAGAGTGATATGTTTAATTCAGCATCATTTATTGAATAGAGTTTTTTTCCTTTGTATCTTTTTTGGATCATCCCAAAATTAGTTGACCATGTATGGCTTGCTTTACGCCTGCACTCTCTATTGTGCTCCACTGTCCATTGTTGCTCTTCTAATGTCAACATTACATGTTCTCACTATATATGTTTTATAATATAATTTGAAATCAAGAAGTAGGTTTACTCTAATTTTATTTTGTTTATTGTTTATTTTAAATTACTTGTGAAGTTGAGGTCGAAGAATTGTAGGAGCTTTGAGAAACCTTGCCTCAAAAGAAATTAAAAAATAACAGGGAATATAGCTTAGTGATAAGGTGTTTGTCACATACATATAAAACTCTTAGTTCAGTTCCCAGTAAAGAAAAAAAGTTGATTGATTTTGTCAAATTTGAAGAAATTTTATATTTTTCCTACTTCTTTGAAAAAAGATGTAATTTTGATATTACCATGCTGAATGTATATATTGTTTTATGTAATGTGGATATTATAACAACGTTAGGCAATTTCTCTTATCAAGATGTTTATATTGGAAGTATTTTATCATGGAAAAAATAAAAATGCTAAAACCTTAAAACTCAATCTGAATGGAATTAAAAGGATTTATGATAGTGAAAATGAAAACAATTTAGAAAAAATATGATTTTAGATTAAGTAGTAGATTAGATAAAGAGAATTAGAAGTAAAGATGTATAAAATCTCTGCAAAATGTCTTCTAGACACAACTGAAGGATGAGAAAAAATAAATTATTCAAACATAAGAAAAATCTATATAGAAATTAAAACTCTCAGTTGGAACCTTGGGATGTATTGTATTACATTGTACTGCTTGCTTGTCTAATGGTTCTATAATTAACCTGTAATACAATGGTAAACTGCTTGCTTAGCTGAGTTCCAAACCAGTTAAGTCAAAAAAAAAAACATAGCAGTTATCAAATTGCTAGAGAATAATAATTATATTTAAATCATATGTGCCTAGCAGTTTTAGTTTTAAACTATATAAAGCACACATTGAAAAAATTAAATAGGTAATTTCAAAAGCCCTATCAAGCTGAGGAACCTTAAAATATATCATCAATAAAGAATGGACTGATAGTTTTATTTAATAAGCAAACTATGGAAGATTTATGTGCCATAATAGATTAAGTTTGGTGGAATGTATGTATAAATAAACAGCTAAATAGAAAATATTATATTCATTGTTGATGTCCTATGGAATATCTACTAGAGAAGACTAATCAGACATGGGTTCAAGGCAATAGTAATGTCTTTATTATCCAGCTGTAACTACACTGGGTATTTGGGATCACAGTATAGCACCAAACATTTCTTAGGGTGAGCTTTCAAGCACACGTGTGTTCTCTCTCTTTCTCTTTCTCTCTCTCTCTCTCTCTCTCTCTCTCTCTCTCTCTCTCTCTCTCTCTCTCTCTCTCTCTGTCACACACACACACACACACACACACAATCACAGACACAAATAACTTATTGTGACTTTACATACTTCAATTAAAAGAGTGGTTAGCCTGCAGAAAACAAAGTTAGTACATTTAGAGACTTTCTCAGAAAATCAGACTGATGGATTACGTCTTTATTTTTATTTTGGCAAATGGTGCTGTCTTCATGCTACATTTTACAACCTGAAAGGTACTTACATCATGGAGTCAGATGTGCTAAGCTATGGGAGACTCCTAAATTCTTGAGGCCTCTTATGGAAGGATAGGCTTCCTGTAAGAACCTGAAGAACATTGAAATTTAACCTCTCTAGTCTAAAAACAAAGGACAATTTAGTGTCCTTTTGCCCCCATTCAGTCTGCAAGCCTGAGTCATCATGTGAGTTAAATGAGTCACACCTTAAGATCTCACCTAAGAACTCTGGATGTATTTCTTTGACTTTATCATTTTCACCTTTCCTCACCACTTTTTTCCAGCACAATTGCCCATGTTGCTCTAATAATTTACTAAACCTACTTCTCCTGAACGTTTCACTAGCTGTTTCTTCATCCATGACCCTTCCATTTCTCATATAGATATTACTCACAAATGTTTGCTTTTAGTTGAAACTTTCACCAAGCACCTTGATAATTCAATATCTGTCCATATTCCGTACTTATTTTTCTCTAAATAATTTCATAACTTGTAAAATCTTGTTTATCACTTATATCCCTTTTATAAACTATGAACTATGGTAAGTAGAATTTTTATCCAATTTTTTTTCATAGTTATAACTTGTGATGCGTAGTTTCTGATACTTTGTTCATTTGCTATAAATACTGATTAGAAAACAAAAATGAAATAAACTTTAAACTTTCAAATGACCATTGTACACCTGTAAGTGTAGCACTGGCAGCTTAAGCAGAAAGACCATGATTTTTAGGCTCACCAGGACCATCCACACAAGTGAAACCAATACAATAATAATAAAATAAAATGTTGTAGTAGTAACAAATATATATCAAAAAGGTCACCAGGTTGTTAACAAAATCCACACTTATTTTTATGAATGGAATACATGTATTTGATTTTTATCTCCTCCATTGAGAAGTTTACATTCCTGGTTCCCTTAGTGCTTCTCTGTGAGTACAAAGGCCTCTGTGTACCCAACAGGGAACTATTAGCTCAATAAATGATACTTATACAATCAAAAAACTACAAGATTTATAAAAGGTATTGAATGTTCTTTTTGGATCACTTATTTTATACCCTATTGCACCAACTACTTTCATGTTGCATTTTATGTTTCATTTGGGAGCTCCTTCTCCTGGAACTGCATTTTCTACCTTACATTCCAGAAGTTAAGCTATCAAGTGTTATCTGCAAAAACTCCCCTGAACTCACAGATGTGAAACCTAAGAGTACAGAGTAGTTAATCATCTATGTGTCTACCATGACTAGGGAAGTAAATGAGTCAATCAACCAATCAGTGGTTCTTCTCTTTTTCCCTCTGCTGAGAAAGACATGCATTCTGAGATGTATTTCCCCAAGTCTTCATACAATGTAAATAATCATAAAAGAGCCAAAAGAAAAAAAAAAAAAGGAGGAGGAACAACAACCTCTACCTCAAGCAGTTCTAGTGTAATACAAATTAGAAAACATTTTAGTACAGTCCAGTAAAAATAGTCAAGAACATACAGTGTTGGCTAGTTTTATATCAACTTGAAGTTTAAATCATTTATGAAAGAAGGAATGTCAATTGTAAAAATACTTCCACTGGATTTTCTTATTTAGTGATTTATATCACCCACTGTGGGTGTTAGCACCCTTGGACTGGTGGTCTTGGGTGCTATAAGAAATCACTATGAGCTAGTCATAGGGAGCAGACTAATAAGCAGTATTCCTCCATGGCCTCTGCATCACTCCTGCCTTCATGTCTCTGCTTTGAAGTTCTTAATTTCCCTAGATGATGGAAAATTAAATAAACTTTTTCCTTCAAAGCTTGTTTTTTATTATGGGATTTTACCACAGCAATACAAACCCAATTTATGACCCACAATTCCACTCTAGTATATAAGCCATGCATAAATGCCAGAAATAGTACATAGAAGTTCTTAGCATCATTGTCCTAAAAAAGGTAAAAAAAAAAAAAAAAAAAAAAAAAAAGAAGCAGTCTAACTGGCATTCAACTACAAAGTAGAAAAATAAATATTAAATATATGGTATTTAGTGTCAAATGTCAAGTAGATGAGATCTGGAATCTTCTGGAAGATGGGCCTCTGAATGTGACAGTGAAGGATTTTCTTCATTAAATTAGTAGAAGTGGGAAGACCTGAATGCTATGGTTGGCACTGTTCCATTGTCTGAAATCCTGGACTATATAAAAAGAATAATCTGAGCTCAACAAATATACCCACTATTATTTGCTTCCTAATGTGATACAATGTCAAATATATCATCTGTCTAAAGCTCTTGCCACTAGGATTGTAGACTATGATAAACATTATCCTGGGGCTGTAACCCAAAAGAAACACATTCTTCCTTAAGTTGTATTTTATTACAATAACAGGAAAAGTAACTGAGATATATGGACAAGTGTTCTTGAACATAATACAACAAAAAATGTGAATAGTTGCTGCTATGTCAGCATGAATGAAGTTCATAAGAGAGTCACAAGAAAATACATGCTGTAGGAGTTCATTCACATAGCATTAAGTGGGACAAAACTATAACATATATTCTTAAAGATATGAAGTAAAGTGAAGAAAATAATATACATTTTAGATTATACATATATAAAGAGATTGAGGAAAGATTAGTAAATGATACAAAGTTCTCTAAAGTACTGCTAATATTTTGTTCAAAATTGGGCAATGTATACATGGAGGCTTATTTAGTTGATATTCATTGTACGTATTTGTTCCCTTTGTGAATAAGTGAATAAAACCTGAAAATATTAATTATAATCATTTAGGGACTGGATCTTTGCTAAGACTTTGAAACTTTCAGATGGAAATTTGCTTCTCAGGAACGAATTAACTTATTTGCGATATCAACAGTAGTTTAGATATAATAGCCTCTAAGTGACTTCTTACAATGTAGTAATCTAATACCTACCACATATCTAGTGTAATTTTTCCAAAATCAGAAGTCTATGCACAAAACCAATGGGAACTTATTGTTTTAATATAAAGTTTTTCATAGAAAAATTATTCACGACTGTCTAAGCCATGGGAGACACATCGAAGTTTCTTCCTATACAAGAGATAGAGAACACATAAAACTTGTAAAGAGTTTAGGCACCATGATCTCTGAGACTCTTTCTCAATTTTACCCATCCCTTGCCCACCATTTCATTTTTTTTGGTCCCAACTGCTTCCCATGTTACTGAAATTTTACATTGATTTAAAACCTTATATTTAATACCTGATGTTTTGCCTGGTTTCTCCACAGGGAGCATGACATAGCAGTTTCTCCTTCACCTGCATTTACTTCTTCATCCATATAAAAGAATACTTTTTTATATATCCTGTCTTTTTATGAGAGAAGAGGAAGATCATGTGCCTACATAAAGTTCAGATCTTTTAATTGAATATTCATAGTTATTTATGATATCAAATACAAGCATATGTGGAGCACATTATAAATACTGGTACTACTGCAGCTGTTAAGAAGATATAATAATGTTAAAATTATATTGAAGATTTAAAGGTAATGTACCTATATGTGGAATTATTGGTTAAAATTAGAAATAAAAATATTAAATGAAGGATTTATAATTTTGTATGCAAATTATAACTATATTAAGATAATAGTATCTACATAAAAGTGAGATTAACAACAGCACAGCTCGCTCCTGTAGCAGGGAGCTTAGGCTCCAGTCCTGAGGCCTCTGGCAGTAGCCCTCAGACCTCTCGGCTTCCGGATCCAGATCAGCCTGGGCGGCAACACCACATCTCCAAGTCCTGCAAGAGACAAGAGGGGTTTCTGAGCAGCCAGCAGGGAGAAGTTGGTGTGCTCCAGTGAATCCAGCGGGCCCCAGCGGGAGCCTTCAGGTGCCTGCTTTGGGATCTGAACAGCCTGGGCCACAGCACTCAGTCTCCAGGCAGTGCAGGAGGTAAGCTGTGCACCAGAGGCCACCTGGGAAGGGGCAGCTTGCACTGGTGAGTCCAGCATTGACAACACCAACTAACACAAGTGAGAACTAGATGGCAAAAGGCAAACGCAGGAACGTCACTAACAGAAATCAAGGCAATATGGCAACATCTGAACACAATTCTCATTTACCAGCATGTCCTGGATACCCCATCACACCAGTAAAACAAGATTTGGATTTAAAATCACTGGTTATGATGCTGGTACAGGAACACATAAAGGACATACTAAAAGAAATTCAGGAGAAAATGGATCAAAAGTTAGAAGCCCTTGCAAGGGAAACATAAAAATCATTGAAAGAAATTCAGGAGAATACAAAAGCCAATAAGGAGGAAACGCAAAAAACACTTAAAGAAATACAGGAGAACTTTGGTCAACATGCTGAGGTCATGAAAGAGGAAACACAAAAATCTCTTAAAGAATTACAGGAAAGCACAAACAAGCAAGAGAAGGAGCTAAGCAAAACATCCAGGATCTAAAATCAGAAGTAGAAACAACTAAGAAAACTCAAAGGGAGACAACTTTGGAGATAGAAAGCCTTGGGAAGAAATCAGTGGACATAGATGAAAATATCAACAACAGAATACAAGAGATAGAAGAAAGAATCTTAGATGCTGAAGATACCATAGAAACCATGGACTCAACAGTTAAAAAAATGCAAAATGCAAAAAGCTTGTAACCCAAAATATCCAGGAAATCCAGGACACAAGGAGAAGACCAAACCTAAGGATTATAGTCATAGATGGGAGTGAAGATTTACAACTTAAAGGGCCAGCAAATATCTTCAATAAAATTATGGAAGAAAACTTCCCTAACCTAAAGAGAGAGATGCCCATGAATACACAAGAAGCCTACAGAGCTCCAAACAGACTGGACCAGAACAGAAATACGTCCTGTCACATAAAAATCAAAACACCAAATGTACTAAACAAAGAAAGAATATTAAAGGCAGTAAGAGAAAAAGGCTAAGTAACATATAAAGGAAGACCTATCAGAATCACAGCAGACTTTTCACACGAGACTATGAAGGCTAGAAGATCCTGGGCAGATCTCATGCAGACTCTAAGAGAACACAAATGCCAGCCAAAATTACTATATCCAGCAAAACTCTCAATCACCATAGATGGAGAAACTAAGATATTCCATGACAAAACAAAGTTTACCCAATATCTATCCACAAACCCAGCCCTACAAAGGATAATAGGAGGAAATCACCAATACAAGGAGGGAAACTTCACCCTGGAAAAAGCAAGATAGTAACCTTTCATTAAACCCAAAAGAAGTTAACCAATCAAATTTAAAAAATAGCGTCAAAAATGGCAGGAAGTAACAATCACTATTCCTTAATATCTCTTAACATCAATGGACTCAATGCCCCAATAAAAAGACATAGACTAACTGACTGGATATGTAAACAGGACCCTAAATTTTGCTGCTTACAGGAAACACACCTAAGGGTCAAAGACAAACACTACCTTAGAGTAAAAGGCTGGAAGACAATTTTACAAGCAAATGATCTCAGGAAACAAGCTGGAGCAGCCATTTTAATATCAGATAAAATTGATTTTCAACCCAAAATCATGAAAAGAGACACTGAGGGACACTTCTTGCTGGTCAAAGGAAAAATACAACAAGAAGAAATCTCAATCCTGAACATCTATGCTCCAAATGCAAGGGCACCCTCATTCATAAAAGAAACTTTATTAAAGCTCAAATCACACATTGCACCTAACACAATAATTGTGGGTGACTTCAACACTGCACTTTCCTCAAGGGACCGATCAGGAAAACAGAAACCAAACAGGGACACAATGAAACTAATTGAAGCTTTGGACCAAGTAGATTTAACAGCTATATATAGAACATTCTATCCTAAAGCAAAAGAATATACCTTTTTCTCAGCACCTCATGGTACCTTCTCCAAAATCGACCATATAATTGGTCACAAGACAGACTTCAACAAATATAAGATCGAACTAATCCCATGCCTATCAGATCACTATGGAATAAAAGTGGTCTTCAATAGCAACAAAAAGATCAGAAAACCCACATACATGTGGGAACTGAACAATATTCTACTCAACGATATGTTGGTCAAGGAAGAAATAAAGAAAGAAATTAAAGACTTTTTAGAACACAATGAAAATGAAGACACAACATACCCAAATCTATGGGACACAATGAAAGCAGTGCTAAGAGGAAAACTCATAGCCCTGAGTGTCTCCAAAAAGAAAATGGAGAGAGCATACATTACCAGCTTAATGACACACCTGAAAGCCCTGGAACAAAAAGAAGGTATTTCACCCAGGAGGAGTAGAAGGCAAGAAATCATCAAACTCAGGGCTGAAATCAATCAAGTAGAAACAAAGAGAACCATACAAAGAATCAACAAAACCAGGAGCTGGTTGTTTGAGAAAATCAACAAGATAGATAAACGCTTATCCAGACTGACCAAAGGGCACAGAGAAAGTATCCAAATTAACAAAATTAGAAATGAAAAGGTAGGTATAACAACGGAAATTGAGGAAATCCAAAAAATCATCAGATCCTACTACAGGAGCCTGTATTCAACACAACTGGAGAATCTGGAGGAAATGGACAATTTCCTTGACAGATACCAAATACCAAAATTAAATCAGGACCAAAGAGATCATCTAAACAGTCCCATAATGCCTAAAAAAATAGAAGGAGTCATAGAATGTCTTCCAACCAAAAAAAGCACAGGACCAGATGGTTTCAGTGCAGAATTCTATCAGACCTTCAAAGAAGAGTTAACACCAATACTCTTCAAACTATTCCACAAAATAGAAACAGAAGGAACCCTACCCAATTCCTTCTACGAAGCCACAATTACGCTGATACCAAAACCACACAAAGATCCAACAAAGAAAGAGAACTTCAGACCAATTTCCCTTATGAACATCGATGCAAAAATACTCAATAAAATTCTTGTCAACCGAATCCAAGAACACATCAAAATGATCATCCACCACGTTCAAGTAGGCTTTATCCCGGGAATGAAGGGTTGGTTCAATATACGGAAATCCATCAATGCAATCCACTATGTAAACAAACTCAAAGAAAAAACCACATGGTCATTTCATTGGATGCTGAAAAAGCATTTGACAAAATTCTGCATCCTTTAGTGCTTAAAGTCTTGGAGAGAACAGGAATTCAAGGCCCATCCTTAAACATAGTAATAGCAATATACAGCAAACCGGTAGCCAGCATCAAACTAAATGGAGAGAAACTTGAAGCAATCCCACTAAAATCAGGGACTGGACAGGGCTGCTCCCTTTCTCCTTATCTTTTCAATATTGTCCTTGAGCTCAGGCAATTCGACAACATAAGGAGGTCAAAGGGATACAAATTGGAAAGGAAGAAGTCAAACTATCATTATTTGCAGATGACATGATAGTCTACCTAAGTGACCCAAAAAACTCCACTAGAGAACTGCTAAAGCTGATAAACAACTTCAGCAAAGTGGCAGGTTATAAAATCAACTCAAGCAAAGCAGTGGCCTTCCTATACTCAAAGGATAAGCAGGCTGAGAAAGAAATTAGGGAAATGACCCCCTTCACAACAGCCACAAACAGCATAAAGTATCTTGGGGTGACTCTTACAAAACATGTGAAAGATCTGTATGACAAGAACTTCAAGACTCTGAAGAAGGAAATGGAAGAAGACCTCAAAAAATGGGAAAACCTCCCATGCTCATGGATCGGTAGAATCAATATAGTTAAAATGGCCATTTTGCCAAAAGCAATATACAGATTCAATGCAATACCCATCAAAATCCCAACTCAATTCTTCAGAGTTAGAAAGAGCAATTATCAAATTCATCTGGAATAACAAAAAACCCAGGATAGCTAAAACTATTCTCAGCAACAAAAGAAAGTCTGGGGGAATCAGTATCCCTGACCTCTAGCAATACTACAGAGCAATAGTGTTAAAAACTGCATGGTATTGGTACAATGACAGGCAGGAGGATCAATGGAACAGGATTGAAGATCCAGAAATGAACCGACACACCTACGGGCACTTGATCCTCAACAAAGAGGCTGAAAATATCCAATGGAAAAAAGGTAGCCTTTTCAACAAATGGTGCTGGTTCAACTGGAGGTCAGCATGCAGAAGAATGCGAATTGATCCATCCTTGTCTCCTTGTACTAAGCTCAAATCCAAATGGATCAAGGACCTCCACATAAAGCCAGACACTCTGAAGCTAATAGAAAAGAAACTGTGGAAGACCCTTGAGGACATCGGTACAGGGAGAAAGTTTCTGAACAGAACACCAATAGCTTATGCTCTAAGGTCAAGAATTGACAAATGGGACCACATAAAATTACAATGTTTCTGTAAGGCAAAGGACACCATCAAAAGGACAAATCGGCAACCAACAAATTGGGAAAAGATCTTCACCAATCCTACATCTGATAGAGGGCTAATATCCAATATATATAAAGAATTCAAGAAGTTAGACTCCAGAAAACCAAACAACCTTATTAAAAATGGGGTACAGAGTTAAACAAAGAATTCTCACCTGAAGAACTTCAGATGGCGGGAAGCATCTTAAAAAATGCTCAACTTCATTAGTCATTAGGGAAATGCAAATCAAAACAACCTTGAGATTTCACCTTACACCAGTCAGAATGGCTAAGATTAAAAATTCAGGAGACAGCAGGTGTTGGAGAGGGTGTGGAGAAAGAGGAACACTCCTCCACTCCTGGTGGGGTTGCAAATTGGTACAACCACTCTGGAAATCAGTCTGGCGGTTCCTCCAAAAACTGGGCACCTCACCTCCAGAAGATCCTGCTATACCACTCCTGGGCATATACCCAGAGGATTCCCCAGCATGTAATAAGGATATGTGTGCCACTATGTTCATAGTAGCCCTATTTATAATAGCCAGAAGCTGGAAAGAACCCAGGTATCCCTCAACAGAAGAATGTATGCAAAAAATGTGGTATATCTACACAATGGAAACATTGTGTTTCCATTAGAAAGCCATTAGAAACAATGAATTCATGAAATTCTTAGGCAAATGGATGGAGCTAGAGAACATCATACTAAGTGAGGTAACCCTGACTCAAAAGGTGACTCATGGTATGTACTCACTAATAAGTGGATATTAACCTAGAAAACTAGAATACCCAAAACATAATCCACACATCAAATGAGGTACAAGAAGAAAGGAAGAGTGGCCCCTTGTTCTGGAAAGACTCAGTGAAGCAGTATTTGGCAAAACCAGAACGGGGAAGTGGGAAGGGTTGGGAGGGAGGACAGGGGGAGAGATGTGGGCTTTTGGGACTTTCGGGGAGTGGGGGACTAGAAAAGGGGAAATCATTTGAAATGTAAATAAAAAAATATATCGAATTAAAAAAAAAAAGAAAAGTGAGAGTAACTTCATGCACCCATTTTACATGCACACTAAGTCCTCTGGGGCACTCCCAGCTGCTGTGAACAGCTTGCAATCCCTGCCAGACCTCCATTGTCCTGCTACTTCTCTGCCCGCCTTCAGCAGAACTGCTGTCATGGGACCATACTGCACAAGGATACCCACCAGAAGCCTGTCACACTAGAATCATAAGGATTAGGCTCTTCCCAATATGTACAACAATGGGAACATCCAGGAACTAAAGAAATCTAGGTGGTTAAAGACTCTCAAATTAACAACAACAACACCATATCCAGGGCTGAATAACATCATTGAAGCATAGATATCATACTACAGAAAACCCTAGATATACTAATAGAACTTAAACATGAGGAAAATGACCTTAAATACAATCTTATACAGATAATTGGGGTCTTTAATGAAGAAATGAATGAAACCCTTAAAGAAATATAGGAACATTAAGATCAAAGAGGAAACAACTCCTTGAAAAATACAGGAAAATAAAATTAAACTGGTAAAGAAAATAAATAAAAAATTGCAAGACATGAAAACATATATAAAAGCAATAAAGAAAACAACAAACTGAGAGAATACTAGAGACAGAAAACCTAGGGAAGTGTAGAGGAACAACAGACATAAGCATCTCCAACAGAATACAGGAAATGGAATAGAGACTCTCAGGCATAGAAGATATAATAGATCAAACTGATACATCAGTCAAAGAAAATGTTAATTCTATAAAATTCCCATCACAAAATGTCCAGGAAGTCTAGGATATCATGAAAAGACATAACGTAAAATAACAGGAATTGAAGAAGAGTCCCAACTCCAATAACCAGAAAGAATTTTCAAAGAAATCATAGAAGAAAACTTGCCCAACATAAAGAGATGCCTATAAAAATACAAGAGGCTTATAGAACACCAGTTAAACTGGACAGGAAAATGATATCCTCCTGCCATATAATATTCAAATTTTAAAAACATACAGAATGAAGAAAGTACATTAAAATGGAAAAATACCAGATAACATACAAAAGAAGACTTATAAAAATTATATCTGACTTCTCAAGAGAGACTTCAAAAGTTAACTTGCAATCTTAAAAAAAAAAAAATAACAATTTAGACTGTGACACCTAGCAAAACTCTCAAATTCCAGCAATGAGGAAAACAAGACATTTCAAGAAAATTACAAATTCAAGCAATGTCTATCCACAAATCCAGCCTTACAGAAAATACTTGAAGGAAAACTCCATCCAAATAAACATAGGTATAAGTAATGTCATATCAGCAAATGCAAAGGAAGACACGCGGGCGCAC
Source organism: Apodemus sylvaticus (assembly GCF_947179515.1). NCBI lineage: Eukaryota > Metazoa > Chordata > Mammalia > Rodentia > Muridae > Apodemus > Apodemus sylvaticus. The sequence continues at coordinate 42,004,431 of NC_067495.1, forward strand.
GCGCATGCACACACACACACACACACACACACACACACACAGTTCAGCTCTGTACCTTCAGATTGTGTTGAGTACAGGCTTTTGTAGTAGGATCTGATGGTTTTTTGAATTTCCTCAGTTTCTGTTGTAATATCTCCCTTTTCATTTCTAATTTTGTTAATTTGGATATTGTCTTTGTGCCCTTTGGTTAGTCTGGCTAAGGGTTTATCTATCTTGTTGATTTTTTCAAAGAACCAGCTCCTGGTTTTCTTGATTCTTTGTATGGTTTTCTTAGTTTCTACTTGATTGATTTCAGCCATGAGTTTGATGATTTCCTGTCTTCTCCTCCTCCTGGGTGAATTAGCTTCTTTTTGTTCCAGGGCTTTCAGTTGTTCCATTAATCTTCTAGTGTATGCTCTCTCCAATTTCTAAGCTATGAGTTTTCCTCTTAGCACTGGATTCATTGTGTCCCATAGATTTGGGTATGTTGTGTCTTCATTTTCATTAAGTTCTAAAAAGTCTTTAATTTCTTTCTTTATTTCTTCCTTGACGACGGTATCATTGAGTATTGTTCAGTTTCCATGTGTATATGAGATTTCTGTTGTTTTTATTGTTATTAAAGACCACTTTTACTCCATAGTGATCTGATAGGAGGCATGGGATTATTTCAATCTTCGATTTTCTTATATTTATTGAGGTCTGTCTTGTGACCAACTATAAGATCAATTTTGGAGACGGTACCATGAGGTGCTGAGAAAAAGGTATATTCTTTTGCTTTAGGATGAAAAGTTAAATCCAATTGGTCCAAAGCTTCAATTAGTTTCACTGTCTCCCTGTTTAGTTTCTGTTTTCCTGATCAGTCCATTGATGAGAGTGGAGTATTGAAATCACCCACAATTATTGTGTTAGGTACAATGTGTGCTTTGAGCTTTAGTATAGTTTCTTTTATGAATGAGGGCACCCTTGTATTTGGAGCATAGATGTTCAGGATTGAGAGTTCTTCTTGTTGGGTTTTTCATTTGACCAGCAAGAAGTGTCCTTTCATGTCTCTTTTGATGATATTAGTTTGAAAGTGAATTTTATCTGATATTAGAATGGCTACTCCAGCTTGTTTCCTGAGACCATTTGCTTTTAGAATTGTCTTCCAGCCTTTTACCCTAAGGTAGTGTTTGCCTTTGACACTGAGGTGTGTTTCCTGTATGCAGCAAAATGTAGGGTCCTGTTTATGTAACCAGTCTGTTAGTCTATGTTTTTTTATTGGGGAATTGAGACCATTAATGTTAGGAGATATTAAGGAGTAGTGGTTATTGTTTCCTATCATTTTTGATGTTAATTTTATACTTGTGTGGTTATCTTCTTTTGGGTTTGATGAAAGAAATTTAATATCCTGCTTTTTCCAGGGTATGGTTTCCCTCCTTGTAATGTTTTCCCCCTATTATCCTTTGTAGGGCTGGGTTGTGGAAAGATATTGTGTAAATTTGGTTTTGTCATGGAATATCTTGGTTTCTCCATCTACAGTTATTGAGAGTTTCACTGGGTATTGTAGTCTTGGCTGGCATTTGTGTTCTCTTAGAGTCTGCATGAGCTCCACCCAAGATCTAGCTTTCATGGTCTTTGGCGAGAAATCTGGTGTAATTCTGATAAGTCTTCCTTTATATGTTACTTGCCCTTTTTCTCTTACTGCCTTTAATATTCTTTCTTTGTTTAGTACATTTGGGGTTTTGATTATTATGTGACAGGAGGTATCTCTGTTCTGGTCCAGTCTATTTGGAGTTCTGTAGACTTCTTGTATATTCATGGGCATCTCTCTTTAGGTTAGGGAAGTTTTCTTCCATAATTTTGTTGAAGATATTTGCTGGCCCTTTAAATTGTAAATCTTTACTCTTATCAATGCTTATAATCCTTAGGTTTGGCTTTTTCATTGTGTCCTAGAATTCCTGGATGTTTTGGCTTACAAGCTTTTTGCATTTTGCATTTTCTTTGACTGTTGAGTCCATGGTTTCTATGGTATCTTTGGCATCTGAGATTCTTTCTTCTATCTCTTGTATTCTGTTGTTGATATTTGCATCTATGGCCCCTGATTTCTTCCCAAGGTTTTCTAACTCCAAAGTTGTCTCACTTTGTGCATTCTTAGTTGTTTGTACTTCTGTTTTGAGATCCTGGAAGTTTTTGCTCAGTTCCTTCATTTGCTTGTTTATGTTTTCCTGCAATTCTTTGACAGATTTTTCTGTTTCCTCTTTCATGACTTCTGCCTGTTGATCAAAGTTCTCCTGTATTTCTTTATGTGGTTTTTGCATTTCCTCCTTATTGGCTACTAATTTCTGACCCATATTCTCCTGAATTTCTTTAAGTGATTTTTGTGTTTCCCTTGTAAGGGCTTCAAGCTTTTGATCATTTTTCTCCTGAATTTCTTTAAAAGATTTATTTATATCCTTCATGTGTTTCTCTAACAGCATCCTTACCAGTGATTTTAAATCCAACTTTTGTTTTTCTGGTGTGTTGGGGTATCCGGGACTTGCTGTTGTTGGAGAATTAGGTTCAGATGCTGCCATAATGTCTTGGTTTCTGTTAGTCACGTTTCTATGTTTGCCTTTAGCCATCTAGTTCTTACTGGTGTTTGCTGGTCTTATTATCACTGGATTGTGCTTCAACCTACTGGTCCTTTATGGCTATTTCCACGACACTGGATGACTGGGTTTCCTCTGGCACAGATTACTGATATGCTGTCTTCCTCTTTTGTGCCTTTGGAGCCCTGCTCAGTCTTGCCTCAAGCAAAGTTATACGTGGTCTGTCAAGGTGAACCAGGTATTCTCTGACTGCTCTGTCATGGAGCGAAGATGGTGGTGGGGTGGTGGTGGTGGAGGTGGTGTCACTCCCTCTGTTGATTCTCATGTAGGACACAGGCCCATGACCGACGGGCTGGCAGATGAACCGCCAATGTTCTCAGGTCCTGGGTGCAGGCACACCCCTGAAGGTTTGTACCCCCAGAGATCTTAAGCTCAGGATAATACAGTACCTAGTGATGCTTTTGTCCCCAGGCAGGCAGCGAATATGGCCGCAGGGAGTCTCTCCCTCTGTTGCTCTCCATGCAGGACACAGGCCCCACGACTGGAGGACTGGCAGATGAACCGCCTATATGCTCAGGTCCTGGGCGCAGGCAGATCCCTAAGCAATGACTTTCTAACTCTCAGAATCTACCATTGGCTACTAGTTCATTAGAAATATGACAGAGCCACTTGATCTTCTCTCTCAACTTAGTTGGCTTTTCTCAGGACCATTTTTTTTAATACCTACCAATCATCATCATGTTATTGTTGAATCAAAAATGTACACACACCTTTATGGATATAGATATAAACCTTGCAAGTTCATGAGTAATATAATCTAGGTAATCATTGATATTAAAATTATGTTTACATCATAATGACAGAATAAATTTCTGTGTCATATAATATTTTACTAATTGTTTGAAAGTTGTAGAAATATTCTTATTTATTTATTTATTTATTTATTTTTTAAGTTTCAACCTTTTCTTTTTTGTTGAATATACTCTTCACTTACATCTCAAATGCTAAAATTTTCCCAGTTTTCCCCTTGCAGAAAACCCCCAAACCCTCCTCCCACCCCCTGCCTCCAAGTATATGACCATCCACCTGACCCACTCCCACCTCCACCCCCACTTGATTTCCCTTTGTTGGGGCATCTATTGAGCTCTCACAGGACCAAGGGCCTGTCCTCCCACCGATGCCCAACAAGGTATTCCTCTACCACATTTTTGGCTGGAACCATGTGTGCCCCTTGATTGATGGTTTAGTCCTTGGGAGTCCTGGGGTGTCTGGGTGACCAACCTCATTGTTCTTCCCAATGGGGCTGTAAACCCCCTCAGCTACTCCAGACCAACTTCCAACTCCTCCATTGGGGACTCCTTGCCCAGACCAATGGATGAATGCTAACATCTGCCTCTGTATGTGTAAGGCTCTGGCAGTGCCCCTCCAGAGACAACCATGACATGCTCCTTTTGGTATACACTCCTTGTTGTCCATAGTAGTGTCAGGGTTTGGTGACTGTTAATAGGATGAATTCCCAGGTAGGGCAGTCTCTGGGTGGCCTTTCCTTCAGTCTCTGCTCCACACTTTGTCTCTATTATTGCTCCTGTGATTATTTTGTTCCCTTTCTCAGAGGAAGCCAAGCCCCCCCCCCCCCACTTCAGTCATCTGTCTTTTTGAGCTTCCTGTGGTCTGTGATTTGTAAATTGTATATTTTGAGCTTTTGTGCCAGCATCCATTTATCAGTGAGTACATAACATATATGTACTTTTATGATTAGGTTACCTCACTCAGGATGACTCTGTCTAGTTCCATCCATTTGCCTAAGAATTTCATGAATTCATTGTTTTGAATAGCTGAATAGTATTCCATTGTGTATATATACCACAGTTTCTGAAACCATTCCTCTGTTGAGGGACGTCTGGGTTCTTTCCAGCTTCTGGCTAGTATAAATAAGGCATCTATGAACATAGTAGAGCATATGTCCTTATTACATGTTGGAGCATCTTCTGTGTATATGCCCAGGAGTGGTATAGCTGTGTTCTGATGTTCATTCTTGCACAGGCAAATCTTAGGCAAGGTATTTTGGAACAACGTTTATGAATAGAATGAGTTTATCAAATCGATATAAAGTTATTAAATAGCTCTTCTTCCTCTCTTCCAAATCTTATGATTTTCTGCCCCTTATTCTACAATGTTTTTTGAGTCTCAGAGCAGATGGTATGTCTTGTTGGTGGCTGGGAATTCATCTTTCATTTATTCTCAGTATTTTACCCAGTCGTTTATTATTACCTTTTGCTACCTTTTACTGCAAAGAAAGCCATCTCTGGTTGTAGCTTAGAGTAGCATTTGTCTATGGATATAAATAAGCAAAAGGTAATTTTAATATCCATGTAGCTGAGCAATAATAGTTGGTTCCTCTCTATGACTCCTTATTTCCAGACATGGACTTTTGATAGAAATTTACAGTGTCAGAAGTGGATTCTTTCTTGTGGAGAAGACCTCAGTTTCTAGCAAAGAGTCATTTGATACATCCTCAACCATTGTACCTCAGTGGAATAATTAAACATATCTTGATTGTTGGTTGCTGTTTTAGATCCTAGAGGTTTTATGTAGGAAGACAGTTAGTGCTTTTTAACCTCCAGTAGCCTGCATATTATATTATCGCACCATGGATGCTCAGCTCATCAGTACAGCCCAAAACTTTCATCTAAATTCTACCTTTGTTTTCCTTTATATTTTTTATTTTCTAAATTCTTTGTTTACATTCCAAATGCTTTCCCCTTTCCCAGTTCCCCCCTCCCCATATGTCCCATAGGCCCTCTTCTCTCCACCCATTCTGCAATCACACCCCCCCCTTTTCTCCAATCATCCCCCCCCTTTTCTCTCCTGGTACTCCTCTAAAATGCTAGATCAAGCCTATCCAGGATCCTGGCCCTCTCCTTCCTTCTTCATGGTAGTCATTTGATATGCTAACTGTGTCTTGAGTTTTCAGGGCTTCTGGGCTAATTAATATCCACTTATCAGTGACTGTATTCCATGTGTATTCTTTTGTAATTGGCTTACCACACTTAGGATGATATTTTCCAGTTCCAAACATTTACTTAAAATTTTCATGAATTCATTGTTTTTAATTGCTGAGTAGTGTTCCATTGTGTAAATATACCACATTTTCTGTATCCATTCCTCCATTGAGGGACATCTGGGTTCTTTCCAACTTCTGGCTATTATAAATAAGGCTTCAATGAACATAGTGGAACATGTGTCATTATTGCATGCAGAGAAATCCTCTAGGTATATGCCCAGGAGTGGTATATCAGGGTCCTCTGGAAATGTCATGCCCAGATTTCTGAGGAATCTTCAGACTGATTTCCAGAGTGGTTGCACCATCTTACATTCCCACCAGCAGTGGAGCAGTGTTCCTCTTTCCCCACATCCCCGCCAATACCTGCTGTCTCCAGAGTTTTTAACTTTAGCCATTCTGACTGGAGTGAGGTGAAATCTCAGGGTTATTTTGATTTGTATTTCCCTAATGACTAATGATGTTCACCATTTCTTAAGGTGCTTCTTGGTCATCTGAATTTCTTCAGGCGAAAATTCTTTGTTTAGGTCTGTACCCCATTTTTTAAATTTTTTTTATTCGATATAATTTATTTACATTTCAAATGATTTCCCCTTTTCTAGCCCCCCCCCCACTCCCCGAAAGTCCCATAAGCCCCCTTCTCTTCCCCTGTCCTCCCTCCCACACCTTCCCAGTTCCCCGTGCTGGTTTTGCCAAATACTGTTTCACTGAGTCTTTCCAGAACCAGGGACCACTCCTCCTTTCTTCTTGTATCTCATTTGATGTGTAGATTATGTTTTGGGTATTCCAGTTTTCTAGGTTAATAACCACTTATTAGTGAGTGCACACCATGATTCACCTTTTGAGTATGGGTTACCTCACTTAGTATGATGTTCTCTAGCTCCATCCATTTGCCTAAGAATTTCATGAATTCATTGTTTCTAATGGCTGAATAGTACTCCATTGTGTAGATATACCACATTTTTTGCATCCACTCTTCTGTTGAGGGATACCTGGGTTCTTTCCAGCATCTGGCAATTATAAATAGGGCTGCTATGAACATAGTAGAGCATGTATCCTTATTACATGGTGGGGAATCCTCTGGGTATATGCCCAGGAGTGGTATAGCAGGATCTTCTGGAAGTGAGGTGCCCAGTTTTCGGAGGAACCGCCAGACTGATTTCCAGAGTGGTTGTACCAATTTTCAACCCCCCGTACCCCATTTTTTAATAGCTTTATTTAGTTCTCTGGAGTCTAACTTCTTGAGTTCTTTGTATATATTGGATATTAGCCCTCTTTGGATGTAGGGTTGGTGAAGATCTTTTCCCAATTTGTTCATTGCTGTTTTGTCCTTTTGATAGTATCCATTGCCTTACAGAAACTTTGTAATTTTATGAGGTGCCATTTGTCAATTCTTGCTCTTAGAACATAAGCTATTGATGTTCTATTCAGGAACTTTTCCTCTGTGCCCATGTCCTCCAGGGTCTTCCCCAGTTTCTTTTCTATTAGTTTTAGTGTGTCTGGTTTTAAGTGGAGATCCTTGATCCACTTGGAGTTGAGCTTAGTGCAAGGAGATAAGAATGGATCAATTCACATTCTTCTGCATGCTGACCTCCAGTTGAACCAGCAGCATTTGTTCAAAAGACTATTTTTTTTTTTTCTGACTGGATGTTTTCAGCTCTTTTGTCAAAGATCAAGTGACCATAGGTGTGTGGATGCATTTCTGGATCTTCAATTCTATTCCATTGGTCCACTTGTCTCTCACTGTGCCAATACCGTGCAGTTTTTAACACTGTTGTTCTGTAGTATTGCTTGAGGTTTGGGATACTGATTCCTCTGGAAATTCGTTTACTGTTGAGAATACTTTTAGCTATCCTGAGTTTTTTGTTATTCCAGATAAATTTGGGAATTGCTTTTTCTAACTCTGTGAAGAACTGAGTTGGGATTTTGATGGGGATTGCATTGAATCTATATATTGCTTTTGGCAAGATGGCCATTTTAACTATGTTAATCCTGCCAATCCATGAGCATGGAATATTTTTCCATTTTCTGAGGTCTTCTTTGATTTCCTTCTTCAGAGACCTGAAGTTCTTGTCCTATAGATCTTTCACTTGTTTGGTTAGAGTCACACCAAGATACTTTATATTGTTTGTGGCTATTGTGAAGGGTGTCATTTCCCTAACTTCTTTCTCAGCCTGCTTATCCTTTGAGTATAGGAAGGCAACTGATTTGCTTGAGTTGATTATATAACAAGCCACTTTGCTGAAGTTGTTTATCAGCTGTAGGAGTTCTCTGGTGGAGTTTTTTGGGTAACTTAAGTAGACTATCATATCATCTGCAAATAGTGATAGTTTGACTTTTTCCTTTCCAAGTTGTATCCCTTTGACTACCTTATTTTGTCTAATTGCTCTAGCTAGAACTTCAAGTACTATATTGAAAAGATTGGCGAGAGAGGGCAACCTTGTCTTGTCTCTGATTTTAGTGGGATTGCTTCAAGTTTCTCTCCATACAATTTGATGTTGGCTACTGGTTTGCTGTATATTGCTTTAACTATGTTTAGGTATGGGCCTTGAATTCCTGTTCTTTCCAGGATGTTTAGCATGAAAGGATGTTGAATTTTGTCAAATGCGTTTTCAGCATCTTATGAAATGATCATGTGATTTTCTTCTTTGCCTTTGTTTATTTAGTGTACTGCATTGATGCATTTTCCTTATATTGAACCATCCCTGCATCCCTGGGATGAAGCCTACTTGATCATGGCAGATGATTGTTTTGATGTGTTCTTGGATTTTGTTAGCAAGAATTTTATTGGGTATTTTTGCATCGATATTCATAAGGGAAATTGGCCTGAAGTTATCTTTCTTTGTTGTATCTTTGTGTGATTTTGGTATCAGGATAATTGTGTCTTCCAAGAAGGAGTTGTGTAGTGTTCCTTCTCTTTCTCTGTTGTAGAATAGTTTGAAGAGTATTGTTGTTAAGTCTTCTTTGAAGGTCTGATAGAATTCTGCACAAAAGCCATCTGGTCCCTGCTTTTTTTGATTTGGAGACTTCCTATGAACCCCTTTATTTCATTAGGGGTTATGGAACTATTTACGTGATATATTTGATCCTGATTTAATTTTGGTGTTTGGTATCTGTCTAGGAAACTGTCCATTTCCTCCAGATTCTCCAGTTTTGTTGAGTATAGGCCTTTGTAGTAGGATCTGATGATTTTTTGAATTTCCTCAGTTTCTGTTGTTATATCTCCCTTTTCATTTCTAATTTTGTTAATCTGGATACTGTCTCTGTGCCCTTTGGTTAGTCTGGCTAAGGGTTTATCTATCTTGTTGATTTTTTTCGAAGAGCCAACTCCTTGTTTTGTTGATTATTTGTGTGGTTCTATTTGTTTCCACTTGATTGATTTCAGTCCTGAGTTTGATGATTTCCTGTCTTCTACTTCTCCTGGGTAAATTAGCTTCTTTTTGTTCCAGGACTGTCAGGTGTGTCGTTAAGCTGTTAGTGTATGCTCTCTCCATTTTCTTTTTGGAGACACTCAGAGCTATGAGTTTTCCTCTTAGCACGCCTTTCATTGTGTCCCATAGATTTAGGTATGTTGTGTCTTCATTTTCATTAGATTCTAAAAAGTCTTTAATTTCCTTCTTTATTTCTTCCTTGACCAAGGTGTCATTGAGTAGAGTATTGTTCAGTTTCCACGTGTATGTGGGCTTTCTATTGTTTTTGTTGCTATGGAAGACCACTTTTACTCCATAGTGATCTGATAGGAGGCATGGATTTATTTTGATCTTCTTATATTTGTTGAGGTCTGTCTTGTGACCAATTATATGATCGATTTAGGAGACTGTACCATGAGGTGCTGAGAAACAGGTATATTCTTTTGCTATAGGATGAAATTTTCCATATATATCTGTTAAATCTAAAAGATCCAAAGCTTCAATTAGTTTCACTGTGTCCCTGTTTAGTTTCTGTTTTCCTGATTGATCCATTGAGGAAAGTAGAGTATTGAGGTCACCCACAATTATTGTGTTAGGTGTTATGTATGCTTTGAGCTTTAGTAAAGTTTCTTTTACGAATGAGGGTGCTGTGCCCTTGCATTTGGAGCATAGATGTTCAGGATTGAGAGTTCTTGGTGTATTTTTCATTTGACCAGCAAGAAGTGTCCTTCTGTATCTCTTTTGATGATATTAGGTTGAAAGCCAATTTTATCTGCTATTTGCGTGGCTACTCCAGCTTGTTTCCTGAGACCATTTGCTTGTAAAATTGTCTTCCGGCCTTTTACTCTAAGGTAGTGTTTGTCTTTGACACTGAGGTGTGTTTCCTGTATGCAGCAAAATTTAGGATTCTGTTTACATATCCAGTCAGTTAGTCTATGTCTTTTTATTAGGGAATTGAGTCAATTGATGTTAAGAGATATTAAGGAATTGTGATTATCACTTCCTGTCATTTTTTGTTATTTTTTATATTTGATTGGTTATGTTCTTTTGGGTTTGATGAAAGAAGTTTTCTATCTTGCTATTTCCAGGGTGGAGTTTCCCTCTCTGTATTGGTGTTTTCCCCCTATTATCCTTTGTAGGGCTGGGTTTGTGGAAAGATATTGTGTAAATTTGGTTTTATCAAGGATTTTCTTGGTTTCTCCATCTATAGTGATTGAGAGTTTTGCTGGGTATTATAGTTTTGCCTGGCATTTGTGTTCTCTTAGAATTTGCATAAGGTCTGCCCAGGATCTTCTAGCTTTCATAGTCTCAGGTGAGAAGTCTGGTGTGATTCTGATAGGTCTTCCTTTATATGTTACTTGGCCTTTTTCTCTTACTGCCTTTAATATTCTCTCTTTGTTTCGTACATTTGGGGTTTTGATTATTAAGTGACAGGAGTTATTTCTGTTCTGGACCAGAGTTCTATAGGCTTCTTGTATATTAATGGGCATCTCTCTCTTTAGATAAGGGAAGTTTTCTTCCATGATTTTATTGAAGATATTTGCTGGCCCTTTAAGTTGTAAATCTTCACTCCCGTCTATACCTATAATCCTTAGGTTTGGTCTTCTCATTGTGTCCTGGATTTCCTGGATGTTTTAGGTTACACTCTTTTTACATCTTGCATTTTCTTTGACTGTTGAGTCCATGGTTTCTATGGTATCTTTGGCATCTGAGATTCTTTCTTCTATCTCTTGTATTCTGTTGTTAATATTTGCATCTGTGGCCCCTGATTTCTTCCCAAGGTTTCCTATCTCCAAAGTTTTCTCCCTTTGTGATTTCTTAGTTGTTTCTACTTCTGATTTTAGATACTGGATGGTTTTGCTTAGCTCCTTCACTTGCTTATTTGTGTTTTCCTGTAATTCTTTAAGAGATTTTTATGTTTCCTCTTTCATGGCTTCTGCTGTTTGACTCACTTTCTCCTGCATTTCTTTAAGTTTTTTTGTGTTTCTTCTTTATTGGCTTCTATCTCTTGAGCCTTATTCTCCTGGATTTCTTTAAGTGATTTTTATGTTTCCATTATACGGGTTTCTAACTTATTCATGTTCCCCTGTATTTCTTTAAGAGATTCATTTATGTCCCTTTTGTGTTCTTCTAGCAGCATCATGAACAGTAATTTTAAATCCAAATCTTGTTTTTCTTGTGTGTTTGAGTAATCAGGACTTGCTGATGTTGGAGAGTTTGGTTCAGACGCTGATATGTTGCCTAGGTTTCTGTTAGTAGCGATCCAAGTTCTCCTGTATTTAAGTGATTTTTGCATTTCTTCTTTATTGGCTTCTATCTTTTGACCCATATTCTCCTGAGTTTCTTTAAATGATTTTTGTGTTTCCCTTGTAAGGGCTCCTAACTTTTGGTCCATTTTCTCCTGAATTTCTTTAAGAGATTTATTTATGCCCTTCATGTGTTCCTCTAACAGCATCATGACCAGTGATTTTACATACAAATCTTGTTTTTCCGGTGTGTTGGGGTATCCCAGACTTGCTGATGTTGGAGAACTGGGTTCATATGTTGCCATATTGCCTTGATTTCTGTTGGTAAGATTCCTACATTTGCCATTTAGTTATCTCTGGTGTTAGTATGTTTTGTTGTCACTGGCTGGTGCTTGAACCTCCTGTTAAGGCTCTTTCTGCACAGCTGGATGACTGAATTTCCCCTGGCACAGACTGCTGTTTTGCTGCCCTCCTCTTGGATACTGTTGGAGCCCTGTTGTGTTCTGCCCCAAGCAATGTTATACTTGGGTTGTCTCTGTGGACCGAACCTGGTGCTGCCTCTCTGCTCTGTCAGGGCTTGAAGATTGTGGCAGGCATCCTGCAGGGCACAGGACCCAGGCCTGGCTTGCTCACAGACGATCTGATCAGTTGCTCAGCCCAGGACCTGGGCGCAGGCGGCAGTCCGCAGCTTGGTGGGCAGCTGCCAACTTCCCGCAGGATACAGCAATCATGCCTGGCTGGCTCACAGCCTAACTGGGTGCAGGTGGTGGCCCACCGCTGGGTGGTCTGTGTCCTCAGCGGTCTTAAACTCGGAATATCTCAGTACCTGGGGTCATCTGTCCTGTCCGCCTGTGCGCAGAGATGGTGTCTGCTGACTTCCTGCAGGGCCCAAGACTTGCACCTGCCTGGCTCACAGATGACCCCTTTCTTTATCTTTCAACCAAGGAATATAATGTCTTCAATAATAGGACACTTTTTCCCCAATGGACGCCAATTAATACAGATGCTCACAACTGATTAAAATGAGTAAAATAAGTATATGCATAATAACAATTCATAAGTGGGATATTTATATCAAATTCTTTCTCCCCAAGGCTCATGAAGCTTCTTGAAGTAAGGGGAGGAATGATTTATAACACATAGTTTCTAGAGAAGTGTTGTGAAACATTTGAACATGATGAAGCTATTGCAGTAACGAATCACATCGGCTGTGGTTTCTTGTGTAAGACCCACACAATGTCCAGCCGGTCAGCATATTAACATAAAAAGGTGGGAGGTACACAAGACTCCATTCTTAAGAAGCCATCAATTTGAGTATTCCGTTGTGAGAGATATTAGAGGGAGGAAAGAGAAGGAAATAATTACATATTTATTTAAAATATATTAAAATGAACAATATAAAAAGAATTTCAAAGACCCTATCCAACTCAATGTAAAAGAACAATCACTGTATCTGTTGTATACTTAAAAGGCATATGGGTAACTGTACATTCATGAACATATATAAGATGTATTTCCTTCCCTGGGAAAACATGAAATATTAAAATATATATCCAAAGGAATGTCTAAAATGTCTGGAGATTAAATATAAGTAACAATGAATTGCTAAGGCTATACCAAAATGCCATAAGAAAAATTACCATAGTCATTAATAAACTATGTTGGAAAATGATGTATGTCTCTCAGTGTTTAGGAGTCTGCATTATATGCTTGGTTTAATCAAAATCAGTATTATCTTATCACAAAATAATAAAAAGTTATTAGAAATTGCAACTTCTCTTAGTTTACTTCAGGTGCTTGGTTTCAAAACAAAGAATGGTTATGTCAGTCTCTTAGGTTCAATGTCAGTCATGCAAATATTGGTCACTAGAAGGTTTACTAACCTGTCCTACATTCTTGCAAACTGAATCCAAGAACACATCAAAACCATTATTCACCACAATCAAGTAGGTTTCATCCCAGCAATGGAAGGCTGTTTCAATATACAGAAATCCATTAAAGTAATCTACTATATAAACCAACTCAAAGTAAAAAAAAATAAATAAATAAAAAAAAATCACGTGATCATCTCCTTAGATGCAGCAAAAGCATTTGACAAAATACAACACCCCTTCATTTTAAAAGTATTTATGAGATCAGGAACTCAAGGCCAATATCTAAACATAATAAAAGCAATGTACTGCAAACCAACAGCCAATATCAAACTAAATGGAAACATACTTGAAGCAATCCCAATAAAATCGGGGACAAGATACGGATGCCCACTCTCCCCATATATATTCAACATAGTAGTCGAAGTGCTAGCTAGAATAATAAGACAACAAAAAAGAGATCAAGAAGATATAAATTAGTAAAGAAGAAATCAAGGTATCACTGTTTGTAGATGATATGATAGTGTACATAAATGACCCTAAAAATTCCACCAGAGAACTTCTCCAGCCAATAAACCACTTCAGTAATATGGCTGGATATAAAATTCACTCAAATAAACCACTAGCCTTCCGTTATAAAAACGATAAAAAGCCTGAGAAAGAAATTAGGGAAACAACTCCCTTAACAACTACAAATAATATAAAATATCCTGGATAAATCTTGGGGCCAAACAAGTAAAAGATTTGTATGAAAATAACTTAAAGTCTCCCAAGAAAGAAATCAAAGAAGATCTCAGAAGATAGAAAGATCTCCCATGCTCATGGATTGGCAGGATTAACATAAATAAAAAGCAAACTACAGATTCAGTGCAATCCCCATCAAAATCCCAACACAATTCTTCAAAGATATGAAAGTGCAATTCTCAAAGTCATCTGGAGAAGGCAAAAAAAAAAAAAAAAAAAAAAAAAAAAAAAGAATAGTAAAAAATTCTTGACAAAATAAAGAAGAGCTGTGGGAATCATCATCTCTAATTCTCTTTAATGAAAAATTTACATGTCTCCCATCATTCTGGAAAATGCATATGTACTTGTTTATTCTCATCATGCTCATTTCGGACTTTCCTAAATGATTTCTCTCACTTGCTTTTGTATCCATAGATAGTTTTTCTTCCAACACTTCATTTTTACAGTAGTTTTATTTGCCAATTAAGCTATAGAAAATATTTCAAATCTGATAATTAGCCTGGTGAAAGACAAGGAGTTTAAAAGGAACTACTGGAACAAAATGTAGTTTCATTTTTTAACCTTACCTCTAGCTATCATTTCCAGACCAATGATACTCCTTGCTTAAAGGTCCTATCAATGAGAACTGATCCATTTTTTTTCTTTGTTCATGATGCTCTTTCAGATGACTTAAGCTGAGCTGCTTCCATGTACTTCAAAAATCCATTGTGGTTTATTATATACTATGAAAGTTAATGAATTCTCCAAAATGAATTTATAAGAAACTAGCTGTCATTTATTGTATTCCTATATCATAAAATTAATATTCAAGGTCAACTTTTAAGTGTATCATCATCTATCATTAGTATATTAATAGTCCATCAGAATCATGGCTTGAAAATAAAATCACAATAAAGTAAGTGCTTAGCACTATTGATTCAAGAATGTACTAATGCTAGTTAAGCTAGTTGACTAAATTATCAATGAGAACAAAATCAGTGACAATGAGAGCATGCCAAGAAATGTATAAAAAGTAATCTTATTCTCCTGCTTAACATATAATATGTTAAAATGTGAGAACATATTCTTTATTTGCTTCACAGTTGCTTTTATATGGATGCTTTTAAGTAGAGGTTGAGCACACAGAAACTGAGATGACAGATTAGTGATTCATAAATGTTAATAACTTAAGGGTATGATTATGCTACAGTTTGAGGGGAAATTAGAAATAAACATTAGCAGTGACCTTCCCAGTGATTTCAATACTGCTTGCATCTGAAATTCACTGAGCAAGGAGTAAGAACCCTAGAGACAGAAACCTTGGAATGAAATGTGTCTTTTGGGAGGAGAGAGGATATTAGATCTGGATGACACATCTATCACTTCACAGATTGCTAGCATTTATTCAGTTGGCTAGTTGGATGTTACATTCCTCCCTCCTTCCTTCATCATATCATGGTTTCCTTCCAAAGGTGTGCACTTACTTAAAAAGAACCAAACTTACCAGATACAGGAAGTCATTTTGTTGTTTGTTTAATTATTTTTACAGACAAAGGTTTAGGAGCAGCTGTGCATCCCTAACTGAACCTCTAAACAAATTCTCAAATGGTCACAGATGTTTCAGAAATTCAATACTATATCATGATATTTAATATGCTTTCTCCAGAAATGTATGAGGGGACAGATTTTGCATCCAATTTTTTATGAGTTAAATAATTGAATAGATACAGAAGCAAATAACAAGAAGATCTTAAGAGGCAAGGACTTGGAAAATAATATTGGATTGTGAAGGATCCTGAAATTAGAGATTCGAGTAAAATTGTTAATTCTCCTAGGGACTCCGAGGCCTTAGCTGACATCTGGATTTTAATAAAGTAATGATTATGATCAGTGACTACCATATGTTTGGTATTATACCTTATGGAAATTACTTTATTAATCCTTACAACAGTCCAGTGGTATACCATTCTGTTTTAGAAAGAAGGAAACTGAGGTTAATGGCTTGGCCAAAGTCACACAGTTATAGGTTCCATAGTGAGTTCTATAGCAACCTTTAGCTTGCTCACTCAAATGAATTTTCCACTAAAAAATTCTAGACATAAGAAAAAAAAAACCCAACTAGACAACTTGAAAGAAAATTGGGGAAATACAAAAGAGGTAAGTGTAGGAAAGGTGGAAAACTGTTCAGAGAATAGAATATGAGAGTAAACTTTATATTATTCTGGTATATTTCCAGCTATGTCTGTTTGGAACCTAATGAGATGACATTCTGAATTATGATAGATGGCAGATATAGCATAGTCACTCATTTTGCATATTAATTTGAAAAATTGAAACTAGAGGTGAGAACTAGACTAAAATAAAATTTCTAGGAAGACTTCCTTTTTCAACTAATCTCTTGACACTTAAGACCCTCTCTTGAAATCCCCAGAGAGTAATTGCTTAATTGCATTCTTCTGTTTGGAATTGAGTATAAATTTCTCTAGGTATCCCTTCATTGTAAGCTCCTTTATCTTCAACCTTCCCTTCAATTACAGCAAAGTACTTGAAATATAAACTGCTAGGTTCAGATTTCCCTTTTAAATATGTGACTCCTTCGGACCACAAAGGAAGGAAAGGATGGCTACTGCCCCTCCCCCCCACAGGCATGTGCAAATGCGCGCGCGTGCGCGCGCACACACACACACACACACACACACACACAGAGACACACAGGCACAAGCATAAGCACATGCACACACCCATGCACAACTTTTAGAAACTAATTTTTATTAGATATATTCTTTATTTACTTTTCAAATGATTTCCCCTTTCCTGGATCCCCCCCTCCCTGAAAGTCCCATAAGCCCCCTTCCCTCCCCCTGTCCCCCAATCAACCCCTTCCCACTTCCCTGTCCTGGTATTCCCCTACACTGATGCACTGAACCTTTCCAGAGCCAGGGGGCTCTCCTTCCTTCTTCTTGAGCATCATTTGTTATGTGAATTGTTTCCTGGGTATTCCAAGCTTCTGGTCTAATAGGCACTTATCAATGAGTGCATACCATGTGTATTCTTTTGTGATTTGATTACCTTACTCAGGATGATATTTTCCAGTTCCATCCATTTGTCTAAGAATTTTCTGATCCTTCTGGAGCAGTTTCTGCCAAAAGGCAATATAAACATTTCCAGATACAATGATGTTTACATCTAAAATTTAATTCGTAAGAAAGAATAATACAATGCTACTTATCAACATAAGATGGTTTCAGTTAGTTAGTTAGTTAGTTAGTTAGTTTTGATAAAGAGTCTCAAGTATTCCTGATTACCTCAATCTCCTTTTGTAGTTTGTTAATAACCCTGAATTCTCATGCTTTTTGCCTCTACATCTGGAGTACTGTGGTTGGAAGCATAAATAATCATGCCTAGTTTATATGGTTCTGCACATGGAACTCAGTGTCTTGTGCATTCAAGACAAATACTCTACCAATAGAACTTTATCTCCAGCCCTAACTTCTTAAGTTGAGAAGTTGATGCTGTATTTGATCCTATAAATTGAGGCTTCTTTGGCAATGTATCTAAGCAAATATTTCTTAGGTAATTCCTCCTGAAATGGCCTCCATTTGAATGCTCAAATAAAAATAGTCCCTTAAAACAATTTTTTAGGAATACTTGAAATGTGCCATAAAATAAGAGTAACAGTAGATTCTTGGCTAATGATTTCCAATGAAAGCAAGGGTTGGGGGAAGGTTCACTTTTTCGGTATGACTTCAGATGTTCTTTTCTACTTCCGACTTCCTAGTTCACACTTAGGCCATGATACAATAGCATGTCCTTTCCAGCCTCTTCTATAGTTTCTCACCTAAATTTCAAATCTCAGAGTAATAATTTCTGAGGCTTTCAGCCTTATTGTCAATTAGTTCTCAAACAGAAATTACTCTGTACCAGATACAAAAAGAAGGGTCTCTGTGATGTTATTCAATTAAACTCCAAAACAGATCAGGATCAACTTTGTGTTGGTATAGTACCACAAAATACATTGACTGCAAGTGATAGAAACAGAGAAATAAAAAAACTACTATTCAGGAATAACAAGCTTTACTAATTTTTAAATGAGTTCATTCCTAGTAACAATAATCTAATGTCCCCATATCCCTGTCTCCTGGGCTCCTGACTCAGACTTTTTCATTACAATAAATATATTTATTTCAGAACTAATCATACTTTTCCTCCACTGTCCTCTAATGCCTTCACTTTCCTAATTTATTTCCTTCCTTTGTGGACTAGAAAATTATTATGGTCATGGGATTTTAATATGAAACATCAATTAACATGAAATTAAAACATCAATACAATGTGAATAATGAATGTACTATTATTGACTGAACTGAATCCACAGTATAATACAATTTTAAAATCAGAGAATATATTAAAAATATAATTTAAATTGATGGAATTCAGCTTTTAAATGTGGAATTCTTAACTGTTATAATTGTTGTTCTTTAAAAAGCAGGATTAACAATTACCAATCATAGTTATTTTGATAATCCTAAGTGCATAATGTTATATAACAGAAGAAACTCCAGAAATGCAATAAAGAAAGTACATAACCTGAAAATCTTTTGACCTCATTAATTTTCATAAGTAGTAGGATATCCTCACTATTTTATGGTACAATTTACTTCGTGCCCCAAGGAGTAACCTGGAGAATCACTTAGAAGAAATTTGCCAACCTTCTTGCCAGCTACACTTCAAAAAGATTTTGTAGGTATTTCTAATCTCTTACTATTTTCTTTTCCAGAAAATTTGTTTCTTCCTTTCATTTTTTCCTCTCTGAGAACAAATAGAATCCTGCCCATGCATGTCTGCAATGATCCCAGCACAGACAATCATTTCTCGGGTCACAAAGGAAAAAACCTGTCCAAAAGTGCCCCTGTAATCTATAAACAGAAAACATTACAAGTTGATGTTAGATTGAGTTTAGAAAAGATGGAGAAAACTTTCACAAGTACAAGTAGGGTTTAGGATTAATGATAAATAGCAGATTCCATGACAATAAGAAATTGAGGACTTACACACTAGTACTAATTTCTGAAAACAATAACTGTTTCTCTGCTAACTCTTCCATTGAACTTAGTCACATAGACATTTCACCAACAAGCAACATAGAAATGGTGCCCTTGCTTATAGATTATGCTTAAAAGCATGATATTAACTCGCCTTTCATTTTTAAGACATGCTTAAATAACATAACACATTCTATCCCTATTCCTTATTATCTGTGTTGCAGCTGTGACATATTCCACATGTCTTCTAAACTCTCTAATATCTTCTGCAGCATGAGTTCTCACATTTCTGACCCTTTTTTTCCTGCTTCACAAATTAAAGGTGTTGGGCTCTATTATGGGTTCTATTGCTGTGATAAAAGACTTACTAAAAGCAATTTAATGAGTAAAGGATTTATTTCAGTTTATACTTCACTGAAGGAAATCAAAACAGGAATGTGGAAGCATGTACAGAAACAGAAGTCATGGAAAAGGGCTGTTTGCTGGCTTACTTCACATGGCTTGTTCAGTCTGTTTTCTCATATCATTTAGAACCACCTGCCTAGGGAAAGTATCATCTACAGTGGGCTAGGTCCTCTTATTTCAGACCATCAATCAAAAACTGTCACACAGCCTTGACTATAACCAATCTAGTATAGACATTTTTCCCAATTGAAGTTCCCTCTTGTCAAACAACTGTAGCTTATTTCAAGTTGACATAAAACTAGCCAGCATGGGACCTGACCTTGTAATTGACTTCAGAGTTTATAGAGAGATTGCTTTCTACACTTACTTTGCTATCCAGTAGACACAGTTCATTTGCCTTGAGCCCTTATACCAATGAAACAGAGTTACTGACTCTAACTGATAAAATGTTTTCCCTTGTGGTCTAGAAACAGGAGTGATTAGGGAGTACATCTGAGGCTATACTTAAATGAACAAAATTTTGGAATGTCTGTGATATGCTAGTACCAGACCAATAAAGCCATCCCTTCCAACAGATTGTTCTTTGGTCTCAAGAAAATTTGAAACAAGTGTCACTGAGTAACTGTGGTTCCTTCCAGAACTTCTCAGGCTCAGAGGTTAGTCATCCCTAGGTTTCCTTTCTCTTGGTTCATTGACTCTCTTGACTCTTGGCTGACTCTGCTCCTGGAACTCTCTTGGCCTGCTTGTACCCTTCTTCCCTATCTTTGCTCTCCTCTGATTTCTCTCATGAACAAGTTTAATCTGTTGGCTATATTCAGCCTGTGCTCTTCTAGATATGTCTGGCTGTTCTCTCCCTCATATCTACAACAAAACATCTCCTTAGCCATACCTTGTCCTCATTTTTCATTCAATTGCAAGTCAGTTTTCACAAGCTAGGAGTTCTTTCTTCACAGTTCACTGTGATCAATCTACATCCATTTCTATCCTACTTTGTGCAACAGACACTGTGCATATAATATGTAATATGTACATATACTATAGTCCATAAAATATATAAGTGTATATGCATATATTTTTGGAGAAATAGAAATATATATTCATATACATATACACATACACATCATATACATATACAAATACATTATATATAAACATACACATATGTGTGTGTGTGCATATATGTGCATGCGTGTGTGTGTGTGTGTGTGTGTGTGTGTGTGTGTAATTCAATTGTCATGTCTTTCCTTCATTTCCAGTCAGGTATCTTTTTGGGATATCCATAATTGGTCATTTTTATGGCAAGTTTTGGCCCACCATTCCTTCAGTGAAGTTCTGGGAGCTGATTGAGATGATAAAATCAGAAGTTTTCAGATGCATTTAGGATAGAATATTGTTTGTTCCATAAGTTACACAAGACTCTACAGAGTCTGATTATTTGCAATGCAATAAATCAAATCTATAATTCACCACAAAATAGTTTCAAATAGAACTTTCAACCAAATGAGTTTACTAAGATATTACTTAAAATAAATACTATTTTTTCTGCTTGAAGACTTTCTATATTTTAAAGGTGAACACTACTGATGATTGTTGATCTTTTAAAACTTTATAATGCAAACTTTATAAAGGCAGGTAGAAGAATCAGAATATTTTAACAGTATTTGTCTTTTTGCTGTTAGAGATAGTTTACTTTTCTACTTTTTAGAGATAACAGATTTAAAAAAAAATAATGCAAAGCAGCTCCAGCAAGCAGTTGGAAACAATGCAGAACAAATACAGTAAGTGTGGAGGTTGGTGTAGGGGTGGTGTAGAATGAATAATAAGTATGATGAATTAGGAAAAGGTTAGTTGACTCAGAAAAGTAAGATGTTAGAATTTGGAGGGTAAAACAATGTCATTATAACCTGGAACATGCTCAGGAAATT
Organism: Apodemus sylvaticus; assembly: GCF_947179515.1. Taxonomy (NCBI): domain Eukaryota; kingdom Metazoa; phylum Chordata; class Mammalia; order Rodentia; family Muridae; genus Apodemus; species Apodemus sylvaticus. Next base: position 42,025,660 of record NC_067495.1, read on the forward strand.
TTGCTAAAGATTATTTTTGGATTATAAATCTGCAAGTGTAAATTTGGGCAAAAGGAAGTATCACAGCCCTAGTCACCAGAGTTCATTCTTCAGGTTTGGAAATTTTCAGTGTTTCATAAGGATCTGTTTTAATAAGGTGTGGGGCACTTAGTACTCTAACCCTGCATCAAAGAAGCATTTGGAATATCTAGGTAAAGGAAGGAGCTCTTTTTTTTTATTGGATATTTTATTTATTTAAATTTCAAATGTTATCCCCTTTCCCAGTTTCCCCTCTGGAAACCCCCTATCCCATCCCCCCTGCCCCTGCTTCTATAAGGGTGCACACACACACACACACACACATTCCCTCTCCTGCCTCATGCCCTACACAGGGAGGAGCTCTTTTGAGTGTGTTCTTAGCTTGTTTTTGGTGCATCCTGAAATAATTAACATGATAATGGTTGAAGGGTAGAAAAGATAGGTAGTTTTCCTATTTATAGTTGTAAGAAAACTTTGGGTTTCATTCCACTTGTGGCTTCTTCTTGGTCTCAGATCACCTGATACTACTTTGATTGTTTCTTCCACTCCGGGTGTTCTTGTGCTGTGCCTGTGCAAAGAGGAGGTTAGAAGAGAATGACTGCTAAGGAAGCCCTCATCATCCTTGCACACTAAATATGAGTGAGCTGTGGTGAAGGTTGAGGATGGTTTTATGGGAGGGATTGGAAGCACACCAGGGGGCATTCTTCAGGTCGGTGTCCTCATTTTAGACTTTCACACTAGGTTATTGAAAACGTAAATGAACTGGAGCATTCTTAGATAATGATCTGGTCATTAAATTGCTTTTTTCTTTTTCTTTTAGGCAAGATGGAGAGTAGTTAGGAAAAAAAAAAAAAAAAGACGAAACAACCCCCACCTCCAATCACGTTGGATTCGACAATTACAAAACCACAAATTCAATTTCAAGGGGTGTGCAGTTCTCATAAATTAGCTAAAAGCGTGAAGGCCCTCCTAAAGAACCAAGACAATGCCCTTCGAAGAGTCCTTGTGTAAGTCAATTTAATGAAAAAAAAAATCTATGTAGATGCATCAGTCTCATACACGAACCTTATACCACTACTTCTTATCTCAGGTCCTGTAGGAGAGCTTGTGGAAGAACAGGGAAAACTTAGCACTGAGGGCAGGAATTCAGATCTAGCTGAACACAGTGAAGAGAAATTTAGGGATTTTGGCCAAACTACAAAGGACAGAGGAGCAGAGTTGTAAATAGGACTACCTTTACATTTACACTTTGTGAAATCTCTCTTTCATTTTATCTCTCACTTGCCCTTCAGAGAGAGAGCAAAGGGTGTTGTCTGATTGAGGAGCACTGACTTAATATGGAAGGTGGGTATGGAAGAGTGGCTTCGGGGCTCTTCATGGGTTCATTGAGTGGGAAGTGTTACTTTTCGCCTCCTTCCACAACCTCATTCTGAATGTGAATTGGCTGGCAAGAGGGCAGAATATCAGCTCGCTGAGTGTGGGACCGCTTTTCTCCAAAGGCCACAGCCTAGGAAGCAACATCTAGACCCGAACTAGAAAAATAGTCAATCCCTGCTCCCCAGGAAAGGAAAAGCCACATGACCCAGAGGCAGCAAGAGGGGAGCTACCCTGAAGCAACGGTGGTTCGGCTGGCCGCAGAGAAGAATTGCTGTGCGCAGTGACCACCGGATTAGTGGCGAGACCGGCAGGAGCCAGAGCTCCTGGAGACAGAGCCTTCCGCCTCGCCGCCCGGGTGCAGACCCTCTGTCTCTCTCTCCTAAGGCGCCGCCTCCCGCAGCCTGGGGCGGGGCAGGGGCGGAGCCAGGTTGGCCGCGCTAGGGAGGAGCGGGCGCGGGCGCGGGCCTGGGCAGATCACTTGCTGAAGATTTTCCGTGCTTTTGCTGTCCCTGCAGCTGCGGAGGAAGCTCCTTAGGTTCCAGACGTCCCAGCTTGGGGAGTACCATCGAGTGCTCTGTGCGCTGAACAGAGCCCAAGGATACGACTTCTTGGCGCAGTGTGCGGCTGCTTTTCTGTTCGGGAGGTCCGGCACCGGGCTCTTCGGACCCTCCTGGCGTCCTCGCCTGCTTCGGGGAGGGCGGCAGCGGCGCCCGGGCATGGCTTCGGCTGGCAGCGGCATGGAAGAGGTGCGAGTGTCAGTGCTGACCCCGCTCAAGCTGGTCGGGCTGGTGTGTATCTTCTTGGCGCTGTGTCTGGATCTGGGAGCTGTTCTGAGCCCGGCCTGGGTCACCGCGGACCACCAGTACTACCTGTCCCTGTGGGAGTCCTGCCGGAAACCTGCCAACCTGGATATCTGGCATTGCGAGTCCACGCTCGGAAGCGGTGAGCGCCCTCACCCCACCCCTGGTGCCGCGCCCCTTGCTCCCGCGTGGCCATCCAGGGCTCCTCTGCTGCCACAGCTGCTCTAGGAGCCACCTCCCCTACTTTCCGCCCATCTCCTCCCTTCCTTCTTGCCCTCCCTTCTCGGCCCTTGGGCCCCAGGACCCTCTTGCCTGTGCCCCTCTCCGGATGGAGTCCGGGTAGGCAACACTTCAGGACCTCCTAAGCCCTCTACTCCTCCCTTGCCTGTCCCTCCTGCTTTGGAGTAACACCTATGCTATTTTGGGCAATTGTTATCATTGAGGGCGAGAACCATGTGGCTGTGTAAAAGACGCAATGCCTTCCACACCCCCGTTAAAAAAGAAATGGGCAAAAGGCTCCAAATCTGAGCGGGTTCTCTTTTCCAACCCTTTAAGAGAAATTTGCCCAAGTTTTCCTCTAGGCCCACATTTCTCCCTGTTCTATTTCACTTTACCTGGCATTTCCCGAGTGAATTTTAATTTTCCTGTGTGTGTGTGTGTGTGTGTGTTTCCCCTTTAAATTTTGGGGAGGGATACCAAGAGTCTGGAGAGACTGATGAATTTCCTTTCCTTTTTTGGCTACACCGTTGTTGCTTCTGAGTTGCCTTTCTTTCACTCCCACAGTAAGAAACTCCCCTTTCTTCCACTCCGTTTCTCTGTGAGCCAGTTACTCACAGTTGCCTGGAAAGTTGTGCTTAAATCAGCAAGCAGTGAAAATTGTATGCGGATGGAAAACGGGGTAGAGTAGGCGGTAGCCATTGTGGGACTTTGTGGCTTTATTATCTTCCTGACCCTCCAGTTTTTTGTTTTGTTTTGTTTTGTTTTTCCCCATTACCAGAGTTCCATTTATTTTTCCTAGGAATTTTCCAACTTCCAGTTTCTTGCTGAAAACTATTCCTACTCGAATTCTGTTCCTTCAGCTGCTGGCGTGTGGACAGATTAAGGAATGTAAAAGGAAGCCTCGGCTGGTGCTTTTTTTTTTTTTTTTTTTTTTTTTTTTTTTATGCTGGCGGGCGCTAACACACACACACACACACACACACACACACACACACACACACAAAGCTCACGTTCACACTCACACACTGACCTGAGAAAGTCATTAAATCCTTTCTTGACAGTTTCATGTCTTCTCTGAGACAATTTTTTAAGCTTTGCTGGAAACGTTTCAAGTTCTAATAAAGTTGAAATAGCACAAAGGCCACACACACGCACACACAAATCCGACTTTTCTTTGTCTTACGTTTTTTGGTTTTTTTTTTGTTTGTTTTTGTTTGTTTGGTTTTTTTTGTTTGTTTGTTATAGGAGAAATTAGTTCACTTGGTAAAATTCCTTCCAGAAATTTAATTTTGTGCTTACAAAGGCTTTTTCTTTGCTGTTACCTCAGAATACCTATTGAAGGCTTTCTTTGTTTATTGATTCATAGTGAAGGGGACTGGTTGGCAGCAGGAGGTCAACACTCAGGCCTTTTAGTTCTTTCAGGATTAGTTGTTTACAACTGAAAATAAAATAAACCCACAAAATGCCTTTCTTCGGTAACCAGGGGATCCAAATAAACTTTGGAAAAAATATTTTCTTTCTCCCTTCAATAGAAATGGAAATTTATGTAGGAATGCCAGCTTCAGTAGATCTCCTTAGCAACGTGAATCTTTTGCCCCCTTCACTCTGTCTTCTGAAATAATAGCCCTCTGATTGCATAAAGACTTTTCAGATAGGTCGGAGAAACCAGTTTCAGCTCCCATTTGCTTTTTAGGCTATTATCCTTTTCTCTTGGCCTGGAATGTGGGGAATGGAGGGAAGGCAGCTCCAGTTTGTTTGCTAATCTTTCCTTAATTGCCTCCATATCCATTGATTTTTAGCTACAAAGAAATTTGTAACTGGACCCCACCCACCCACCCCCCCCAAAAAAAGGAAGATGAAAAAAGAAAAAAAAACCCTAAAGATTTCAGCTGGACAAATAAGAAGACATAAGCTTAATGCAAATATGGTGTCCATAGGGTTGTGCAAAGGGAAATCAAAGGCAGGCACGCTTTCTGAGCCACCAACCCCCAGCCACCGCCCCTTGTTCTATCTCCATGTACTTCAACTCGGGTTCCTTAAATCAGGCTTGGCTTCATTTTGCTTGAAAATATGGTTTTCTGTCCCCTTAAAAGATAACAAGATGGGTTACAAGTAGAGATGGTTTTGTTACAAGTTATGTGGAAGTTCCTGACTTTGTGCTGTAGCAGAAAAGTTGTCAAGGGAAGGGCCAAAATAAAGAAAATTGCTGTGCCCACGTAGAAAATGTGCTCCTAAAAATGTTACATGGACTTGAAGCATCTATCAACCAGTGTTTTAAGACACAAAGAGGGACACTAGTATCAGCCCAGGAATGCTGCCCTTGCCTATTCCAACAGTGGGCAGCTTATATAGTTCTCTGTGCAGAGTAGCAGAGGGATAGGAGCAAAATGTTTTTCTGAATATTTTTAAAGATCAACTTCATCCTCTCTGGAAAATCAATTACTTTGGGAAAACCCATGAAGGACAGTTTTATGGAAGATCCTTCGCCAGGATCTTCAGGGCTTAATTAAAAACCGTTGTCTTAATTAGAATTAAAACTGCCTTGAAGAAACAAGGTTTTATTTCAAGAAGGAAAATTTCTGGAATGTTTTTCTTCTGAGAATAACATTGCCTACATAGGCCCAGTTTCTACTGAAACTTCCCCCTAAGCCATGATTTTAAACTTGCATTTGAATGTTGGTACCAAATATGCCTTGTTTGCTGTTGATAACTGCTTTTGTGGTTTTAAGCTAGAGCAGAGCCATGTCTCTGGTGTCCTGTTATATTGAAGGTTGCGTCAGCACTTCTAGTATAAAGCAGTAATCTGGTTGTCAGTTAGCCAGAATGCTTTTCACTAGAGTCTCAATTTGAGATGTGAAGAATGGCAGTGGCTTTTATTTTCGCATGTATGTTTTCTAGGAAGACAAATGAGAAAAGAGTGAATTGACTGTCACTTGTAGTAGGGAAGTTTGGAATTTGCAGTATTCACCAGGCTGCCCGCTATAGAATTCTTTTTCTAATGATGATTTTCCCCAGGACATTTGTACAGCTTTTTAATAAATGTCTTCAGTCCTATTCAAAGTTTTTATAATGTTTTAACCACTGCTTCCTGTTTAGTTTGATAACTTTTCCCCTAGAATATAATAGAGTTTCATAGCCACAGCAATTCCAAGAGAATACAGAATGAAGTTCCCTAAACTCCACATCATGAAGTTGTGCAATCCCTAGGATGATTTTATGTTTCTGTTCAAAACAATTAATATGTAGCTGCTTCCCATGAAGCAGATGGTTTTTACTGTCCATTTTTTTTTACTCAGCAAAATAGAAAACATATAGGTGGCTCAATAAACAGGTTTAACTGAGAGTGATTTGGGACCATAACAAAGGTGTGTTTTACCTTTTTTCTGTCAACACAACACTTGATCAAATAGTACCCTTTTCAAGGAATGTTAATAGCATTAATGGTGCACTGCCCTAAAAATAAACTGCATTTGGAGCATGAGTTATTGATAGTTTTGAAATACCAGGGCACTCTATGCTAAAACAGGTGAATATTATTATTTTCAGTTGACAGAGAGCTCTTTCAAGAATGTTTTCATGTGGCTCATGTTTTTTAACTTTTGTATAAAAATCCCCTTTAAAAGGAAGTTATGACTAAAACTATCTGAGGTTTAATTTAAGATAAATGGAACTGTCTGAACACCTGCAATTCCTAGAAAATCTAAGATACAGTGATTCCAAGTTCAGATTCTTTACATCTTTGCATATTTTGAGACTACCCCTTAATTTGGAAATGGAATTTCATCAGAAAACCTCACAATATGATTTGGTCCAGGAAGGTTTAGGTGCTCCCAGAGATGAGCTGACACTGAAAAATGTGTTTAGAAATAGCAAGCTGTCAACTCACTATAAGTATACCCTCTTCCAGTTTCTTCTAAGAGAACATCATCAGGACAAGTGCACTAGCTAGCACCTTAACTAATAGACCAAAGAAAACCCAGGATGAATTAAACCAAGATGTTCATGATAATTTTTTCCTTTAAAGTCTTCTTGAATTTCAAATTCACTGAAGGATATTTTAATTTGTGGTCTAGAAGAATCCTTCTTTTGCTAAGACTCATAGAGAGATTGTAGTCCTCAGGGAGTCCTTTAGCTGAGTCTATTTGCAACAAAGGGGTTTTGGTAGGAGTGTGAAAACTGGGGTTTGAAGCAAATGCTAGCCTTGAAAAACAACAAAGACACAACAAGCAACCAAAATCTTTTCTCAAGCAAAAGATCTTTCCTGTTGAAAAGAAATGAATTTCAAGATTTTGTTCATTTTGTCTGTTAATTATACCATTTAGAGAGACCTAAGATATAACCAGTATTTCTAGTTTCTTGTAATGAAAATGTTTGTCGGTATTTCAAAATAAGTCTCCACAATAAGCTTCTGTATGAACTATGTTAAATTAGAGAATAATCTAGTGATAGGAAAAAGTACTATTATGAAGAACAAATGAGACTTCAGCTCCCTTCAGGCCACAACTTGGCCCCTCACCGATCATTTCAGCATGTAACATGTTCTTAACTTCTTAAGATGGCAAGTCATGAAGTTTAAATACATGAAACATTGTTTTTCTTTCATGTTATATCTTTAGAAAAGTAAACTCAAAATGTGATTTTTCGATGCAAGTAGTATTTCCTTTGCATTGGATAATGAAATAATTGTTTTCATATCACACTTAAATATTGGTCTGAGTTACATAGCATTTAAGAAAACCCAGGCAGATCATGGCCAGAGAACTATTATCATAGTAGCTACATAATACTATGAAAGGTCAGATGCCTCACTTACTCCCAGTGTCTCATTAATGCCTGTGCAATATTTCAGGAAATACTATGGACTTTCATAAGTTTACCAGTTTTGTGATAAGAGATGAGCATTTGCTCATTTCACTAATTCAAAAAAAAATAATAATAACTCTAACTCTACCAACATTTAGTTATATAAAATAGCCATACTGTGGGACACTGAAGGTCAGGAATGCACAGAGAGCTTAATGAGCCTAACTTGTCCCTGATCCAGATGTCTGTGGTCATAGCTGAGCATGACTTTTACAGTCAGGGACTCGGATATTGATTCTGTAGGATCTTGTTCTAAATCCTTTTGCTCTAGGATTTGGCACTTGGGCAGGAATGATTAAAAGGCTTGTTTTGCCTCCAGAGCACTTGCAGGCAGTCTTTTTAGCATGGGGATCTCAGGATAATTAGACTGGTTACCTACTGAGTGAGAATTTTAATTGAGCTATCTTCTCTGTGAACCAGCTGGGAAGTCTTCTAGCTTTCCTATTACATTCTATTGGTTACACTAGCCACATGGCTAGTTCAGAGTTAAATGGAGAGTTGGATTCCACCTCTCAATGAAGTATACCATCTGACACATCCCTGAAACATTGCACAGTCATTAATGTGACACTGGGAGTAAGGAAAGTATATGGCGTTTCATATTATTGAATAAAAATGTAGCTACTAAGATAATAGTTCTCTGGCCATGCTCTACCAGGGGTTTTATTAGATGCTATGTAACTCAGTCATACTATGACACAGTCTAGCTATACATCTCCAAAATCTTTATTGCCTCTGAAGAGCAAAGAAAACTACATATGTAGCTTTTGGACTTGATTTTTCTAATCCACATATAAATAATTCATGGATGGGATAAATACTACCCATAGCCAATACATGACTTCAATGATTGGTCAATTATAAGAATTCAGAATTTATTTGTGTAGCATGAAATGAGCATAAGAACATAAATGAAGATGTTGGTGTGTAGCTAGATAGGTACATGTAGGTACTGCCATCTTTGCTCTTTGAGTTCATAGAACCGAAGATCAAGCTCACTAGAAACTGGTTTAAATATTTCATGTCAAGGGCACTCTTTATATTATTAGATTATCTCTCTTGAAAATTAGAGAGGGGATGGGGGAAACTAGTAAATCATCAATTTTCTTTTTTATTGGAATCTTTGCTACATAAACAACAAAGACCCTCACTTATAAAGTGCAAATATATACAAGAATGAAAGACATTTGTGGTCTCCCAAAGAATCAGGAAAACATATGTGGACCATTTTAGTTTGTTAGCATGATTATTAACTGTTGTGAAGTTTAAACTTATAATTTAAGGAGTCATTTCTGTATAGTATACCACAAACTTTGCATATTCAAGTTTATTATAAAAAAGGTGTAGGAAAAATAGAAGATGACATTTCCTCAATTCCATACTATTTATATCAAAAGAGGCACTAAACCTAAAATTCAAATTTTTTACAAGAGACTTTCTTGATGTCCTGTTTAAGACTTCTAAACCAATAGTCACCAAACCATTGCTATAGTCTATTGGGAATGCTACTGGGAGACTATTCCTAGCACCATCTCCATTTTCTTACTGTCTCAGAAAGTACCAGCAAGTTAACCTCATTAATTCATTGAATAGCAAGGGATAGATCCAGTTCTGAATTTAGGCAGTAAATCTTCTGTGCTATGTAGGGAGACTAAGGGGTTGATGAAACAAATGATGTGATTTAAACTAATGAAATAAGTTTACAACTTGCTAAAAATGAAGCAGAAGAAGTTCTTCCCTAGGGGAGTGAGAAACAAAGAGCTTTCTGAGAGATTAGCTCACCTGTTTTATTCTCCAGTATTTACTAATGCATTATTTAATGTGCATGTCTATTTGAAGATCTTCCTTCTTTTTGAATATTATTAGGTGTCTTATATGTTATTTTCAAAGTTTATAGTGGCAAGAAGGCTGTCCATTCCTATTCCCATCTGTGGGTTTTCGGCTTTCAGCTTTTCCCAAATAAATCCAGGTATTTAAGTTGTAATTTTGTCTTTTTAATTTTCTGTGCTTGTTTTTCAAGACAGATATTCTCTTTGTTGCTATGGCTCTATTGGAACTTGCTCTGTAGCCTAGTCTGGCTTGGAACACAGAGATCTGCCTGCTTCCCTGAGTGTTGGAATTGAAGGCTTGTCCCACCACAAGAGTCCTCTCCTCTCCTCTCTCCTTCCTTTCCCTACCCTTCCCTTTCCTCCTCCTTCTCTTCATTCTTTCCCTCCTTCCCTCCCTCCCTTCTCCTTTCTTCCTTTCTCATTTTCGTTTGTTTCTCTTTTAAGAATTGAAAGGAAAGAGCCTTCAGTTTACCAGACCTAATAAAACTTTGAACAAATACTCCTTAGTAGTTACTATTGAGAAGTAGCAGTGCTTCTTAGATAATAGCATCATGGAATGCTAGTGAACGTTTCCTCATATAGCGCATGAAGATACAGCAGTCATTTGGCATGATGTTGATTTTCTTTCTGTGTTAAGTGCTAAAACATGCTTTAATACCAAGGCTCTTTGCTAAGCACTGTATATAACAGTTTTATTTGAGAGGAAACACCATATGTTACAGTACTCAGATTTTAAATTATGTTTCCACTGAGATTTCTAATATACAACTATGTGAACTAGCTAAGAGGTTCCTTTCTTAGAGAAAATGGATGTTTATTCTTTTAAAACTAGCAAATAAAAGCTTTAAGGGCTTAAATAAAATTGTTATAATTGGGGACTAGCAATTCACCTGCTACTGAGAACATTTTCCCCTTAAATATATTACCTTGGTGTTTTAAGTTCCTAACAATGAGTTATCTTTCTAAGTTGTCACCAACATAATTTAATTGAAAAGTTTTGTTATAAATATATTCTAAAATTAAATAAAATTTGTCAGATATATTTGTTAGATAAGAGTGGGTGCAAGTGCTCAAATTTATTTAGGTAGATTGTGGAGAATTTGGGGAAAATTTATGAGGAGTAAAGTAAAAAAAGTTACTTTTATTATCTGATCTACTGAGTGACTTTCACTAAAGTTATGGATTTCATCTTAAATAATACAATTTCCTCCTAGGGGATTAAAGATAAAAATACAGGTGGGTGCTAGTCAAATTTTATTGTGATTTTACAAGTTTGTAAATATCCATATTTCAATTTCTAATGAGAATTTTAGAAAATGGTGGATAATCTATTATTACCATCAACAAATTATGCTAATACATTGATTTAAAACATATTATATTTAGGGAAATACTGTTCACTCAAATAATAGAACTTTGAATTTTAATATAAAAGTACATTTCTTTTTAATGTATCTACTTTTGTGAAAAAGGAACAATTTTAGGTTCAGAGAGATATATAATAGAACTTACCTTAGCAAACACAATACACATGTATCTTCATTAAGATTTTCCTTTCCTGGAAATCATTAATGAATTTTGACTATGAATTCCCCTGTGAGGAGACAGTTCTCCAGCTGAGCAGTTGTAACATAGTCTATAGGCTATTTTCATAAAGTACTGGCAACTTCTGACCAGTCTCACGTATTGCACTGCTAAAAATAAGTCAACACAATTCTGTAGAATGCTAATGTATTTATAGACAATGGAGAGCCTGATGCTTGTGAGTAAAAATACCTTGAAAGAAGATGCAAATTTAGTTCCTGAACTCCATGTTAATATAGAACTTAATAGTATAATACAAGGGGCTTCCTGAGTTTTATCCTGCTACCGTGGAAGGAAATACTTAGTGTGTATGCATTTTTTGTTTGTTTACTTTTGCTTTTGTTTCTGTTAGGAAAAGTACACAGTTGTCTTAGATTGTTGCTTCCCTAAGTTTAGTTCCAAAGTCTCTAGTGTATTACTTTGTCAAGATTGATTATCATTTATTCTCTCAGATCTTAGGAAAAGAAGTTCAGATTTGCAATATTAAAGAGAGCACTACAGTGTGTAAATTAGTGCCATAGGCCATTTGCTGTTCTATAGAACTGCTTTTTATATTCACTGCTCTATTACAGTATCACACCCGAATTTACAGAAATGTGTAAAGCGAATTCAAAACTATTGCTCTCAGGTTTTTGTACTTGATCTGACTCAGTTCCATGAGACATTTAACTGGAAAACAAAATGAAGATCAATATAGAGATTAACTGATAGTCAAAACTTAAAACACATGACTTTTCTTTTTATAAGAAGTAGACCTGAAAATTAAAAATGTTATGATATTTTAATTTGCATATAGACATTGATTTTAAGGTAGCACATTTTTTTTTTGTGACATACAAACTTAAACTAAAATACCACTGATGTAAAAATGAATATTTTGGTCACTTTTTAGTGTATTCCTATAAAATTGCTCAGATTTTGCATGCATTTGTGCTAAATCCAATTTTTAGACATTGGTTGATAAATAAATATTATAAATACTAAGTGTACACAAATCCTTTTTACTTTTGTTTTTAATTCTTGATATCATAGTATTTTTCCTAGAGAGAAAAGGGAAGTGCTAACTATTTACTCATTGTAAGTTCCCCTCTTAGCCTTGTCCTTTGGATTTGAGGCTTCTATCGGTACACAAAGCCCTATTCGTAGCTCCAAAGGTCCAAACCGACTCAAAAAGCACACTGGACTTCCTTGATTTTAGTAACTCTTCATAACCATTATTTATGCTGGTGAATTGAGTATTATCTGACCAGGAATGTGAACTTAAAGTCCTAGGCATACAACCAGGCTGAATGAATCCTTCCCAGTGGACATTCTGACAGTACTTAAAAACTTGGCACTCTCTATCAGGAATCATCTTGGACAGTGACATTCATGGCCCAGCTTTTCTGGTTGAACTGTAACTCTGGTTTCCAAAGGGAAGGGCAACAATATCACAGCAATGATGGTATTGTCTTTCCTTGTTGACTTTGTGTCTAGAGAGATGTTCTGCATTAGCCATAAAGGCAGCACTAAAAATTAATACCGGCAATCTAGTAGAAAACCCATTAAGTGTCTCTGTTCATTTGCTTTTAATATATTTCCTGGCCTGAAAGATGGTCCTTTCCTAGTTTCTCTTAATGACGGTAGTGTTTCTGTATCTACTACAGCATTTTTGCATTTTTCTATATTTTCAGAAATAGCACTGTTTGAGAAAATTCAGCCTTATGTGAAATTACGAATTTTTATTTTGTTTTTTTTTTCTTCAGATTTGTATGGGTATCACTTGGTAATACAAATGTATTCCATTGACATTGTTATGTTATTTTAGTTGTTTGGTTAGGCTTTGCTTAGGAGAAAAACATTTGAAAATGAAATAGATCACAGTCATATAACAGTCCAGGATGGGGGGAAAACATCCAACCAGCCTATCTTTTCTTTTGCTTTTTTTGCTTTAATGTTTTTACATGTGTGTGTGTGTGTGTCTGTCTGTCTGTCTGTCTGTCTCTGTGTCTCTGTGTGCACATTTTTGTAGTTAGGGTGCTTGTGGAGTAGTTGTATTTTCAACCAGGTGTGTTTCAGGAATTGAACTCCGGTCCTCAGGCCTGGCAGCATGTGCCTTTACTTGCCAAGCTATCGAGTTGGCCCACCATTCATTTCTGTAATATGCTTTTATTAGCATTTGTTCATTTTCTTGTTATGTGTGGTCACTTCTGCACTATGCCATATTTAGGCAGGTACAACACAGACCAATACCTTCAAGGCATTGATTTGATTTTTTTCTTCAGAAAATTTGCAGAGTGTTTTTCTTAGTCTGTCTTTACAAAATTCAAATAAATGTGTGACTTGGATCTTTGAAGCTATTAAAATGGTAGACGATACTGATCAAGACTATTTCTTGTCTGATTTTGAGTTAACGTAAAAATAGTACAAAAGGTGCCATTTAAAACATGTTTTAGGTACATGGAAGAACTTAGCAAGAAAAACAGTAAGATTGTATCGGTACTTTTAAGGAGGGAGCTATTTAGTTTTATCTTTATCCAAAGAAAGCCAAAATATCTCTTAAAGTGATAATCATTTTATAACAGTAATAATCCAACAAAAATTATCCCCGTGCTGTAGCTGCTCAAACACCAGGTGTTTCATTGATCTGTGAATGCATCGATGGATTTTACTTTTTTCTTTGTTTCCTATTTATTGCTTTGATGTAATTATACTGATTTTTTTAAAAATTCAGAAGTTTCAACTTGCAAGTTTCCATTATGTCAAATAACGTACAGTGCATAAATGTTTCCAGTGTAATTTAGAGGCTTCCAAGTACACAGATTATTCTTACGGCTTTTAAATTTAAAGCTACATGCTGTTAGGGAATAAAAATGCCATAATATGGCTATCCTTTTAACTTCTAGTTGAAAGCCAGATACACTTTTGTTTGAAGTTATATGGGTTTGTTACAAATAGATGCATTAAAAATGCTCTCTACTTTCTTGTGATTGATGCTTATATTTTGAGATCTGTGGATCTGTTTTATGTATTTCTTTTCTGGTGGCTGTTCAGGTTCTAGTTGAAAGCTAGTGAAACATCCAGAGTTTTTTGGAGGCAAAGATGTGGAACAGGGTGTTCAAGAATAAATAGAAAAAGAATGACTTTAGGGTTTCTCTGATAAACCTTTCTCATACTTCAGCATTTAAGAATCTTTGTAAGATAATTTCAGGGAAAAGCCTCCAAGTGTCAAAGTGTTATGGACTTTGAGTAGAATGTGTTGCAGTTGCAGTTTAGCACTTGACTAAAATCTATTTGCATTTCCTGTGCATACATTAAATTGAGGAGCAGAAGAGGCATCCTGGGATTTTCATTCAAATTATTATGCTGTAGTGTGTCAATCTCTGTAATATCCTTTATGTGATAGTTCCTAATCTATATGTATTTTATAAATTCACCTTTCTTTTTATTGACGGAAACAGGCATCATTTTTCTGTTATACTATGGCTACATCCTTATAAGAAATGATAAACTGTCTTCAGTGAGTTTTTTCACGCAATCAGACATTCTAAATGGTCAATATAGCTTTACTTGTTCTTGATTAAAGAAAGTTGCTAAGCAGTCATTTAGAGTTTGTCTCACTTCGGAAACCATTTTGGTGATGGTGACTACAGACACATGAAATGAAATAAACCACCAAGAAACCTTCCTGATGGGAGTTGACTGGGAAATTGTTTTAGTAGTGAGGGAAAGGAAATTAAACCTTGGAGTTTTTTTTTTTTTTTATTTTTGTGAGGTGAAGAAAGGCATTCCAAGAAGGAAAGGAACTTAAAAAACTGTTTTCTTGAAACATATAATAATGAGATGATTTTCAGAGACTTAAAAGAATGACACAAAATAGTTCATATCATTTATGAACAGACTAAACTAAATTACTCATGGCACTGAATCTTGTCACTAGCTCATGTAGTAAGAAAGTTATTGACTAACAAAAGGCCAAAGGGAAACATCTTGGTGATGAAAATATCTAAAACCTTATCTGAGTGGTGGTTATATACAATTTATTTTTGTCCTTATTTTCTATACTTAAAATTTGTCAACTTTATAGTTAAATAAAATTTTTAATCTTAATATTGAAAAAAAAGTAGGTCATAGAGATGGAAACTCAATTTAACATTTGAAGATCCCATGTAAGAATTGTGCCCAAACTCTGCCCTAAAAACTGCTGAGCTTAGCAAAAGAACCATTTCCTAATAAGGACATTAATATTAATTTTTGTTGCAAAACATTTCAAACCCCAGAGGATGCTCAGCCTACAGACAAATCACATCCAGAGGTGCTTCAAGGTGAAAGGTGCTGAGCAGAGTTCAGGTGATTCTTTGGAGTCATTTTGCTTAAAAACCATGTTTTTCTTTCTTTCTTTCTTTTTCTTTTCTTCTTTTTTTCAGATTGGCAGATTGCTACTTTGGCTTTACTCCTGGGCGGAGCTGCCATCATTCTCATTGCATTCCTGGTGGGTTTGATTTCAATCTGTGTGGGATCTCGGAGGCGCTTCTACAGACCTGTTGCTGTCATGCTTTTTGCAGCAGGTAAATATATTCATTATGCTCAAAGCAGCATTAAAGATTCATGAAGCTTTCTACCATTCTCCCACCTCATGCATCAGTATGTGTTTGCTCCTTACATAAAAATTGAAAGACATTTGTTATATTTTAAGGTAATTTGGCTGAAGGTTTATCCGAGTACCAGTTTTCAGCATGTTAAGCATTTCACAGAACACTGTCAATTTCTAAACTTCTTACTAAACCAAGAATAAATAAAACTTCTTGAGCTGCAAATACAGCTCAGTAGTAGAGTGCTTCCATAGCATGACTTGAAGTTCTAGGACATGGAGACTAGGGCTCTAGGGCATGGAGTCTAGGTTCGATTCCCAGTACTGCAGAAATAAAGACACCAAATTAAAAAACAAAATACCCTTCACAGGGCTGCTGGGCTGCTTTAGATATTGTAGCAGATAAATCTTTTTATTTATTTTAATTTTTTTAAAGTATCAGTTCTTCCCTGTCTCAACACTTATCCTCCTTTGTGATCTTAGGGCAATAGCTAGCAATATCTTTTTTTTTTTTTTTTTTAATTCTGACATGAAACAAGAAAAAAAAATTTTCTTAAATATATACTCTTAAAGGCATACATGTTTTGGAAAATAAACACTCTTGTATGGAAAAAAAAACATAACAGTTAATGTGAACCGTCAAAGAAGTTAATTATATGAGGGCAGCTGGATGTCTATTACTTTAACAGCCATTATTCTGTGAAGCATATTTTAAATTGAAATATTATACAATATAAACAAAAGACCAACAGCTGTGTTTAAAAGAGGGAGGAGCTTGTGGATTGTTACAAGCCCAGTTCATTATCTGATGTGAGTTTCAATTTTCATTTATAAGAATATCCTTGAATATATTATTCATTTGGACTCTTACCTAAAATGTTCTTGTGGTTTCTTCAATTTTTCCTGTCAGTCATATCTGATTTGATGTCTGCAAAATAAGCCCCTGTGACTGTCAATAATGAAGACACTGACAGAATCATCTAGGCTGTTAGATGGAGTTTTAAAAGCTGTTTAAAATTAGAATAGATCAAATTTCTCAGAATTTAAAGGGTAGGATGAGTTAAACTGCAAAATCCAAAGTGTTCTACTGCCCCCTACTGCTTGTGTTCCTTTGATAACAAAGACTGATCAGAATGCAGAGATCATGAGAAGGAAAATACAAAGGGCTGAAGAACAATTTTGAAATATGACTAATTCACCTACTTAAATGTCCTGCTCAAAACCAAGTAGTGAGTGGCAGACCTGGGACTAAAATAAAGGACAGTGAATCTTAAACAAGTAGTTCATTCATTAATGTCTTTCTCATGCATCTATTCAACTACTTCTGGGATGTCTATTGTGGACTATATATTTTATTTGGACAGTGCTAAAACTGGTCAAAGTATAATTGCAAAACTTCTTTTAGCAGACAACAAAAGTGTGACTACATAGTATATTTTGAAATGTTTGTCATACTACAGTATTATTGTTGCCATGTGTCATGAGAGCCTCAATTGGGAATGGTACAATTACAA
This sequence comes from Apodemus sylvaticus, assembly GCF_947179515.1. Lineage (NCBI taxonomy): Eukaryota > Metazoa > Chordata > Mammalia > Rodentia > Muridae > Apodemus > Apodemus sylvaticus. The sequence continues at coordinate 42,042,434 of NC_067495.1, forward strand.
ATAAAAACACCCTTGAGATGTACCACTATTTGCTAGCTTTCTTGGTTCATTGATTTACCATTGGGTCTTTTCCTATTTTAGAATGGAACAATGTAGGTATTTTAATTAGGTGTCAGTTTGTCTTTGAAGATAGGACTTAAAAACAGAACAATGAGATAATAAGCTGAACTCTTTTTGATAAACTGTACCCCATAAAACATTATGTTATATGGTTTAGAAGTAGAATTGTTATCAGCCATTCTCAGAGCAGTAAACATTTCTTATTGTAGGAGGGCATAGAGATACTTTAGTTTCTTTTTTGTTAAATATTCAATGTTACTGTGAAAACCTAATTACTGTTCCATTTAGCAGTTTACTCAGTGCTTAGTGAAAACTGTAAAGATGTTCATTGCTGGTACAGTCTAGAAATTTATAGTAAACTAACTGGAAATTTGTTTCTCTTTTTAACCTTAAAATATACACTTTGACAAGTATTGAAACATTTGTGAAAATGAGTCCTAGTTATACAAAATATGATGGAATTTAGCAACATAAAGTTAAGTGGTTTGGCCAGAATAAAGTTTTAGATTTAGCTTTAGCTATTACGAATTAGTAAATGCTAAACTAATGAGAGGAAAGGAAACCCTGTAGCAAGGTGCATATAGTGTCACTCCATGCACTAAGTCCTAAAATGGGCATTATACTGAGCGCTACACTTTAAACATGTGCGTGTCCTCAGATTTAATTGTGATCTCTTTCTTTGGCAAAAATTGTAGAAAACTTGCTTTAAAATAACCATTAGGGGACTGGAGAGATGGCTCCGTGGTTAAGAGCTCTGATTGCTCTTCCAAAGGTCCTGAGTTCAAATCCCAGCAACAACAACAAATTGGCTCACAACAATCTGTAATGAGATGTGACTGTGTCTGAAGACAGCTACAGTGTACTTACATATAATAAATAAACCTTAAAAAAAAAGAATGATTACCTTAATGTTAACTTTTCATCTAAGCAAGGTTAAACATATTTGTTATTTGTATATTGCACAAAAAGCCAATAAATCATTACATTTGATTAACTTTTTGGAAAGCATGTTCATTGCACATAGCAATCAATTATTAATCTGATTTTACAATAGAAAATCTTGGATGATCTACATAGTTGAAACTAAATGTACTGAAGTAGTTGGCTTACCTCACTTGTAATTCATTTCAGTCATTTGTTAAATGCATATCTGAGAGCATTTCGTTTTTATTTATATTAGCATTTGTGAATATTGTAATTAAGTCTCTTAACCAAATGTTTTCTTCTCCAAATATCAACAAACCTCGTACCACCAAGCAGTATTTGTCTTTATTCACGTAGAAAATTAGATCTATTAAAAGAAATGTCTCTTTGCCTCTGCTGAGATGAACAATATCAGTATTCAAAATAGGCATACCACTTCCACTTGGGAGGAAAACATTCCACCCAGAAGCAGTCTTCTGTACTGGTTGATACTCAATGGATACTCAAGAAGTGGTCTTTGAATGACTGGTGAATGATGACTACATTTAGTGTATAGTCTTGTGAGGGAAATCAAGCATGAAAACTACTGTGTGTGATTTATGTGATATAATGTCTTTTTTTTTTCTCATAGAGGCTCAGAAAGAAACAGATTTCACCTGACCCTAAAAGAATTGGTTTTTGTTTGTTTGTCTTGAAATGTTCTAAAAACAGTCAAACACATTTTGAAGATTTTTATCATCCTTCTTCCTGAAAGTCTTTGCTTTATGGTGGCCTTGTAATTAACTTGAGCAGCTGCTAACAGAGCTAAAAGTAGCCATCATCACAGTGCATTTAAACCATTGCTCTGTTTTCCAAAACTTTCCTATCCTTCCTAGAAGTCTAGATTTAGATACAGGTATTATCTCTAATAATACTGTTGATAGTAATAATTAGTGTGCCACACTTAAGCATATTCTATTTCTGATACAACAGCCTTTATTGTCAAAGAACTAGATTTAGGAAGGTCAATTAAGCTCTTCCCTTTCCCAGTTATCGAAAACTATCTTGAAGGTCCAGGGATTCTTTTTCTTTTTCCATTAATGTATTTATTCCCTTTAAATTCCTATGACAGCTCCCCCACTTCTACTTTCCCCACACAGCTCCTTCCCACTTTTCTCCTCTGAGAAGAGGAAAGTGCCTCCCACCCCACTACCGGTGTATTACCCCCATCCTGGCACATCAAATCTCTACAGGGTAAGGCACATCCTCTCCCACTGAGGACAGACAAGGCAGCCCAATTGGGGAACACATTCCACACACAGGGAAGAGATTTTGGAATAGCCCGCCACCCCCTACTCCAGTTGTTTAGGATCCACATGAAGGTCATATGTTTGGGGGCTAGGTCCAGCCTGTATGTGGAGAGCCAGGGTTTCTATTTAGGGTATCTATGTTACATGAAAAACAAAGATTCCTGAAACTTCTTATAGGGCACCTGTCACATCAAAGAGAGGGGGGGGGGAGGGAGGGAGGGAGGGAGGGAAGGAGCCCTTTAGGAAGTCAGAAGCTTGAAATGTCATAAAGACCACAAACTGATTTGTACTAAGCAAGTGACTGACCTGAATAAACTATAACCGACAACAGAAGCTTCTTATCCTTTTTGGATAGCTGACAGTGATAGATGTGTTGAGATTCTGATACCTGCCATTCAATTTCCCTCACTAATGACTTAGTGAAATCAAAAAGATTGTCTCCTTGGTTCTTCGGTGTCTGCTTTTTTACCCCACTAATAATTAGAATGAGTTCTTTCTCTTTGTCCTTCATGGATATTGAGTACAAATTATAGAAAATATTCAATGTTTTGTCATTTACATTTTGGATAATATTGCACTAATTCATTATATTACCAAAGATGCTCCATTTTTGTCATATCTGAAAGAAGCCTCCTATGCTGATTATATGGAGTTGGCATGTTCCCTCATGATCTTGGAGCAAATGTTCATTTCTGAATTTTCTCTGGTCCCTGATTAGAAACATGTGTTTGCTACCCCTTGTCATCATCTTAAAAGATATTGTGAATATGGGCAGTCATTTTAAATCTCTATTTGACTGAAAATTAGTCTAGCTGAGATTACAAACTAAAAGGATGTTCTACTCACAGGTGTTTAGACACTATGTTACTTTCCATGTATCTGTATGGTATTATATTTTGGTTAGTGAGTTTTACACTAATTAATTTTATACTAGTACTACGTTCTGAGTTATAGATTTAATTAATCGATAGCCCAACATTCCCTTTGTAAGAAAACGTTTTTATTATTGAAATTACAATTTTGTTTATATACTATATTTAGGAACCTAGCCGGAAGGGCTGCTGCCTTTCAGTCTGCCCCTTGTTTGTTTACAACATGAATATTGCCTTAGTTGAGGCCACAGTTGTTTCTCTTTTCTAAAAAACTATTTATTTATCTTATGTATATGAGTACATTGTCTTCAGACACACCAGAAGAGGACATCAGATCCCATTACAGATGGCTGTGAGCCACCATGTGGTTGCTGGGAATTGAACTACTCAGGACCTCTGGAAGAGCAGTCAGTGCTCTTAACCTCTGAGCCATCTTTCCCAGCCCCACAGTTGTCTCCCAACATGACACATTTCAGTGCCTAAACATGGTCTTCTGTTTTATTTTTAATTAGTAATTTCTGACTTAATTATGTGATTCTTTCCTTTCCCTTTTCCTAGGATCAAGATGACATTCTTTTTTAGTAGTTTATTTACCATTCTAACCTTTATTTTCCACCTGTGTCTTTTTCCCCCTTACCCCGACTGTCCACAATGATACATGACACAAGTACTGACATGTTGGGCTCGATCCTTTTGTCTTTTTGATTTTTGTTGCATGCAAGAATAAAGATTCCACTTCTAAGTAGGAATATGTTCCTTTCTCTTCTTGATTTGGTTTCCACAGAAGTAATCCCTAAGACAGTGGACTCCAGGACCAACAATCCTATTGCAGAGGTAAAGGAATGATTATAGTGAGAAGCCTAAAAGTAAAACCAGCTTCAAAGCACAGCCAGAAGAGAGAGGATTTTCAAACCCATTGTCCATGAGTCAGAAGCACCTAGATTTTATTCCTTATTAGAACAGATTTTGAAACTGGTAGAAAGCACACACTTCAAAACATCTCTCATTGGAAGGAACGGAAAGTTGGGTATTTAAACATCAGTTTTTATGAGGAACTGGTAAAGGCTGTTGGTTGTGCTTAATAAACTTCAGCATTAATTTTCCAGAACTTGTCATCATTTTGCAGGCAAGCAAAATAAATTAAGTTACTAGAGGAAAAGAAATGCAAGTGTTAGCAATTGGAAATCTATTTGCTGTGTGATAGAGTGCCAAGGCTAAAAGTTTCCGGATGGCACATTAGCAGTTTCTGTAACAGAAACAAATACCTCACCCAACCAGACTACAGGAAGTACCCAAGAAATGTTTCTTAAAATGGTAAAAACATTCCCTTAGAAACATATGTTAAATGTTCTGAATGTTTTAGTTGATAAACATCTAATTCAAACTAAAATCCAAATAATGGGTTTCATGTCTGTGATCTTGGGAGGCAGAGGTATGAGAATCAGCAATTTAAGATCATCCTCTGCTGAGGCCAGAGGATTGATAGAACTTCAAGACCAATTGGGTGTACACATCACGGTCATTTTATCTTAAATCCAAGAAAGCACATAAAACAAAACTAAAATACACACAGAGTTTAAGAGCTTTAAATTCCTCTCTTATTTCTAGCCACACAATTTCATAATCATAATTTTCATTGCATCTGCAAAAAAATGAAAGAAAGTAAAAAAAGAAAGAAAGAAAGAAGGAAAGAAAGAAGCAAAGAAGAAAAGAAAGAAAATTCCAACATTTAATTTCTTTTTTTTATTCGATATATTTTTTTATTTACATTTCAAATGATTTCCCCTTTTCTGGAATTCCAACATTTAAAATTCTGAAATGCTTTATGACTTTCCCAATGCTGTATCTGATGAAGGGCACAGAATACCACAGACAATGTCCACTCTTTTTATATTATATTTCATTGATTGGTGGTAAGATACAAATACAGCATGATGTCATTGTCTTATACTGCAAACCTTGGTCCCTCTTCCCCCTTGCAGATGTTTCAGAAAAGCAAGGAGGCATTTTTCTTTTACTATATATTTTATAGAACAGAGAAAAGATACTTGCCATTACAGGTTTATATTTTTCTTCAGTTTTTCTATTGCATGGATTTTTCTCTGTGGGTCCTGAACAACACAATTCAGAAGCTAATTCATTGTAGGGTAATCTTTTATCTTGTTACAACACAAGAATGGTCTAAGCAAACTGTTCTTCTGAGTTTACCATTGAAGCCTTAATGGAATTTTATTTCCACTTGCCCTCTACCAGGAAATTACGTCATTACATTTTACCATAGGGTCTTAGATTTTGCTAACTGAAATACAATGAAATGAAGCTTTAATGCAGCTTAGGTGAACACCATACCCAAGGGAGTGACTGCTTGCTTTTTGAATAAATTAAAGTTGGTTATTACTTCTCTGCTCAGATTTCTTTAGCAGCTATTTATAACGTAGACTGGAGTACAAAACCATAACTCTGGTCTTTGGGTTAAAACCTAAGCAGGAACTGATGCCTGATGGATTTGTTTTGGTATTTGTTTAGTTTATTTGGTTTGTTTTTTAACCTACCTTGTTATCTGAACCAGGCCCACAGCATTGGTGTCTTCCTTATGTGAGAGGCACAGTTCTCTCACATAAGGAATTTAAGTGCCTGTACCCTGGACACTCTTCCTGCTTTGTTGACTTGCATCTTCTTTCAGAATTCATGTATATGTTATCAACTCCCCCTCACAAACAAACAAGCAAACAAATAAACTAACAATTCCTTTGTGAATCTAAAAACTAGCTCTCAACTCTTTTTTCTGGTCGTTCTTGAATCTTGGTTGTACTTGCTGTCAAGAGTAGACTGACTGATGGCCTTGGTAGTTTCTTTCTTTCTTTGTTTTTTGATACAGAATACTCCCATATGGTACAGTATGGCCTCCAGTATTTTCATGCCTCAGCATCTTCAGTTGCTGCTTGGAATCGTAGGCATGGACCACAGTGGCTGACATTCTAGTTTGTACTCATTTACTGTTAACTGTCCATAAATGAGAATAGTAGCTTTGACTCCCTTGTGATTAATAATGCTTTAAACTGTATAGCTCATAAACATTCAAGTATTCATTGAATGGATGAATTTATTAGATATATTAAAAAATATATGTAATTCACATCCTTATTTTAATCATGTCCTGGGTACTTTTGCTATGATTTAGTAATAAGAGTAATAAGATAAGCCTTTAAAATGGGGAAATAAAACAATGCTCGGTCTCTAAAGTTTTATTTCTTTTAGTTTTGTTTTTTGTAATTGATTCATTAGATTTCTGACATTTGAAACATGAGCTTTCCCTTTCCTTCATCAAGGTAGAGAGCCAACCATCCATTTTTTTTTAAATTAGTGCACTTTGTACCACTTAGTGGTTAGAAATAGATTAAGTGAGGTTATATAACTGTGCTGTAGGCGGAGGCTTAGCTGATCTAAAACATTAAACCAAAAAGAAGGTGTGGTTTCTATTTTTGGTGTCAAGAGATTCTGCTTTTTCCTGTTTATCTACTCTCAGTAGATGCGAAAGAATGGCAGGCAGATGTAAGCCCAGTGGAATTGTGCTTCCAAACAACTACATTTGGAATTTTCTCTGGATTCACATAGAGTCTTTGCTCTGTTGTCATTCTTACAGAAAGTATTGATTTTGAGGAACCATGTACTTCATCATAACTTTACCAAAACTTCATCAGTATTATGCCAAAGGTAGATGATTGCAATGTAGTCTTGCTAGGAGAGTTAATCATATAGGTAGTATGACTCTTAGCACATGCTCAGAACAAGTGAGGATAGATCTTAAAATCTGAAATCCTTTTGTTCTTTTTTAAGTTTAAGAAACTGTGTGTGCGAGTGTGTGTGTGTCTGTGTGTGTTTGTGAGTGTGTGTGTGTGTTTGTGAGTGTGTGTGTGAGAGAGAGTGAGTGTGAGTGTGTGTGCACATACATACATATACATACACTGGACCAAAGTTTATTCTATTTGTTTATATTTTTTGTCCTTGAGGTATTGGAATTTATAATCTTTTAATAAGAACTAATCAGTAATCACTTTTAACAAAAAGTTTGCTTCTTAGATCAGGGCTATTTTTAATTTTTTTAAAGGTACAGAAAACATACTTTAGACTTTAGAGATACTTGAGAGTAGTTTCTTTTGTAACTATAGCTTTGCCATTGTAATGTGGACAACATATAACTGAATGAGTATGACTGAGTAATTTTCAATCCCTGGTATGTGTATCTTTACCTAGATTTTAAATGAAAAAAAAACCCACCTTTCTTGAGTGTTAAAGCTAACATAGTAGGCAAATATGGCAAATTTAGCCCATACATTCTAATAAAATCGATTTGAATGAAATAGAAATTATATAATAGTTGACCCAATAGGAAGTTATGAATTTTATATATGTGACTTCATCTCCTGTATAATACAGCATAGTGACTCTCATATAAAAATACCCACAGGATATATGACACTTATGATAATTAAAAGAAGCCTTTCCCTTTCTGATTAATGGGTTGTTTCATTTTATTAAATATGACTCATCATAGTTCCCATTCATTCCTGAGTTAGAACTAAAAGCCAACTAATTCTTAGATCTAAAGTTTGTCTCTGCTCTAGTAGTTCTGTCTCTCTGTCTCTGTCTCTGTCTCTCTCCCTTTCTTTTTCTTTGTTTGATCTATTTTTAATTCCTCATTCCTGTGAGAAATATATATGCAAATATGTGTAAGATATAATAAAAGGATATACTTAGTTGTGGCTTTGTGGCAAAGTTGACTTTTGAGTCTCTTTTAAAGATGAATGGGGTCTAAGTCAAAAGTAAAAGTAGTTCTAATTAGAGTCATAGATAAAAGAACATCAAAATTAGTCTTTCTAGAATATTGGTCTGAGTCAGATGGTTGTGAACATCTGACTCAGTTATAGGTTATTATAGGTTGCCCAGATTTATCACTAAAAATCTTGAATTCTTTAGTTCCTTAAGATCAAAAGTAAATAATGAGGGTTTAAGTCTGTATTGAGCCTCTATTGTTATATAGTGGTGTCATTAGTGATAATTGTACATGTGTTTGCAAAGCAAAAATCACTTGGTATACTCATGAATTATTGTTTCACTAATTTTATGAATTGCTAATAGCAACTCACCAGTTATTAACAGTGCAATGATTACAGTATTGTGACAGTGCCTAAGTAAAAAAAAAGTTGTTAATATTTTAAAGGATATTTAGGATAGGAAGTGCTTTAATTTTTTGGCTTATATACTTACTTTATTAAAAATTAATTCATAGATTTTTATTTATATGTGTATGCTATTTAATTTGCTATAAATAACACCATAATTTTGTTTGCTTTTTTTTCAGTTGTTTTGCAGGTCTGCAGTCTGGTCCTTTATCCAATCAAGTTCATTGAAACTGTGAGCTTGAAAATTTACCACGAGTTCAATTGGGGTTATGGCCTGGCCTGGGGTGCGACTATATTTTCATTTGGGGGTGCCATTCTTTATTGCCTGAACCCTAAAAACTATGAAGACTACTACTAAAGCCAAGTCTGAAAATGCACACACACACACACACACACACACACACACACACACACGCACACTCACACGCACACACACGCACACCACAAAAAAGAGAAACCAACCATCCAACAAAAGATTTGTGTTGACATTTTTTTCTGACACTATTTTCTAAAACACTTGTGGCACCTCAAAGCAGTTTGCTCAGTTGATTTAATATCCTTTGCCTTTTGGCTGTCAACATCATAACCAGCTTTTATATTCATTTTAGGGACCTGCACAAATTAAGAGCGCTGATTAGATATAGGCATATGCTGCAAACTTCCTATATGCTCATGCCATTTTTTTTGACATGTGAAGGGTCTGTATGACAGCAACCATTTGGAGAAGCTAGTTGGAATGAGAATTGCCAGAGTCTCTTATTGCCTGCAGGGGAACAGCTGGCCTAAGCAACATGTAAAAGTTCCATTGCTCTGACAACATTTCTACTGTTGGAGCCCTTATCGTCTGCTTATTCCACACATTGGCTACATTGGTTATTGGTTACTTTGTTTTGGAATGCAAGACTGCCCTTTGGGAATCTAATGAGAGTCATAGATATAGCTATTTAATTCTACCTTGAAGGCTATTCTTTTTACTAGCAAGGTATAGTTTGCTAATTATTGTCTCTCCGGGAGGAAGTGAAGATTTGGAGATATGTGTTTTTCATTATTCAGTTAGAAAATTGAGGGTATCTGCTTTTCCCTGGGGCAATCAGAAAGAAATGTGCATGAGTTGCTTTTGTACCCTTTAAAATCATTTATAAAATTTTGCAGCAACTAATTGTCCATATGTAACAAGCTTATACTTCTACACCATGAGCCATTACTATACTGGTAATAAGTTGTCCATTAAGAGTCCACATACATGTACCTATCATTCATATAATCAATACTTGCTCTAGTGAAACAATTTGAACACTAACTTTGTGTGCATCAACAGACTTAGATCAGTATTCACAGTTATTTGCCATACAAAAGTTCATGTACCTTAAAGTTTTTTCTCTGTGTTCTCTACTGATTCATTGGAAAGTGTTAATAGAATTGTCTAAGAAGTAAAATTGAAATGCTGTTAATCTGAAATTTAATGATTCTTTTATAAGCATTGTAGTTCAGAAGAGAGTAGGAATTAGAATGATCACTTTGTGTAAAATTCCTTAAAATACAAGGCTGCTATTTTTGCAAGTATTTTAAATGTCTTCATTTTAAAATAAAGGAATAGTGATAGATTTTTATTAATGTCTAAAAGTCTCAGTAGATGAGTAGTATTCCCTTGTCACCTGGTCCTCTGAAGTTAAATGATGGGCTAACTGATTTGTGCACACAAGTATGATGAATTTATGTTAGGGAAATCGTTCACTGACTGTTCCAAGGGAAGAAAACATCAACAATAAGGAGTAAGTTTGCAATGGATCTCTGCTGCAAACTTGTGTTAATTCTGTTTATTATACAAATCTGGATAGTTTAACTATAAACCTATTTTTATATAAAATATACAATTCTGATAGGAAAGTTATAAATGATTATTTTTGTTAACAAAGACATTAAAGCAAGTTTGCTCTCATTTGACCCTCTTGAAGACAGAAACATTGGGAAAGAAAACTTTAAAATGTATCTATTTACTAATATATTATACAATCCACTAAGAGAAGGACTGTGTCAATAGTTTTTAATAATTTGCTTTACTTCCCAGAGAGGACTTCTGCTTTCAGTTTATCTAAGAATGGTTGCCAAAAACAACTGCCTTTCCCTGGCCCTATAATGTTTTATTCAAATGTCAAAATCAATTGTGAATTTCCTATGGAATCAAAGCAAATATGAATACCTTATTCATTCTTATTTTAGTGGGGATAGACAAACATTATTAAATGCATCTTAGAGATCAAACTTTATGAAAATGTGTGATTCTATCAAGAATCATAAGGAACTGAATGGAAAATTTCCAGAAAGGTATTAATACTATCTATAGAATATTTTGAAGCAGCTTTCTTCAAATCATAAAATCTGGGGCAGACCCTCTTATAAAGTTCATTGCATATTGTGAGAACAGAATGAAGAATATGATATTTGGATAGGGATTTCAACTACAGACCACAACCTCTTGTGAGAGGATCTCTTTATTGAATACTGGAAGATCAAAACTTTGATGTTGGCATCAGAGAGGCTTGTTGGAGGATACAGTGTGCAATTAGACCAGTATCAAGAGTATTATTGAGGTTTCATTCTCTATCCACATGGCAAGCGAAAAAGTGATAGGCTATGTGACAGGTTGAAGCACACATATTTGTAATCTACTGAAAAGTGGATTCCTTCTGTAATTTTCTCTCTTCTCAATTAACGAGCCCTAAGCTACATTTTTACCATCACTAATATTTGGAACTTTTTCATTACTAAGAAAGCTTAGTATAGCGGGAAAATGATTGTTTCTCGTTCAAAGGTAGTATTGTGTCTATCTGAATAAACACAAGTGATAATTTTAGCTATAGTAGCATCGTGTCTTTGTAGCTTTAGGTTGGATTGGTGTTTTCTTAAACAGAGTTGTTAGTCATGAACCCATCCATGGTTTATCTTAGAGAGATAATATACACACAGAGAAACCCTAACAGTACTCAGCAGGGCTTGCTATTCAGATTTCTTGCACAAGTATTTAGCTTTTTGTAAGGTCAACATGTAAATTTTAAAGACAAATATAGAGAGACTTATGTGTTTGAAATATAAATGATATATATGGATTAGCATGTACCTGTATATTATTAAACATGCAGTGAACTGACTGGTAAGTGATTGTCTAGTTGTATGGCTAGCAATGTAATTTATTCAGACTGTATTTTTGTACAGAGCAGCGCACACTAACCTATGCCTCTGTGTCCTCCTTAATGCCTAAAACTGTGCCTAGAAATTTCATCTGTCTTAAAGAAAATAAAATATACTCCATGCTGTTTTATGATATTAGTTTCTTTCCTGCTATTCTGTATTTATTATTTTAAATATCTGACATGTTTACTACGTAAATATGAGTTTATGGTTTCCTGGTTCCTTTTAATTTTCTTCACTGAGCAGTCATCTGGGGAAACCTGTTTGTCACTCCAGTGATGCTTGAGTGTGCATTCCCATGATCTGTTCTTCATTTAATGATTTTTGTGGTTGACCTAAAGTTATCTATGTGGAAAAAATAAAAAATAAAAGTGGTTTCACTGACAGTACTCTTGTTTTTCTGTCTTCTCCTTTTTTTTTTTTTGAGTAAACCTATTAGAGAAAAATTTCTAAATTGCATACCACCAGTTCATTTTCTATTTTAAAATATATTTAAAAACGCTGTATAATGCAACATGTGTATAGTTTTATTTTCAAATCATTAGTGTTTATGGTACAAATGATTTCATAGTGACATTTTTGTTCAAGTATACCACTTTGATTGTATCTTCATATTTCTTTCTCCTTAGTTCCCCCTACCTCTTCCCAAGTCATATTTTTTCTTTTTATTTTATACTGTGTGTGTATATGTGTGTGATTGTGTGTGTCTGTGTGCATGTGTGTGTATATTTTCATTTGTGCTATGCTATCGATTGATCATACACAAGCTAGGCAGATATTCTACCACCAACTTTCACCCTCTGCCCAAAAATACACAGTTTAAATTTTCCTTACTTGGGGTAGGGCTGAGAACATCCTCTTGGAGAGAGGGGAGGAGGAATGGGATGAGGAACTATCAGAGGGCAGACCAGGAGGGGGATAACAACTGGATTATAAAAAAAAAAGTTAAAGAATAATAATAATTTAAAATATTTTTCTTAAATTCTCATCTATGATCCTTGTTGTCCTCTACAAATGAGTCAAATAGAGAATCTGATAACATCAGGAAACATTGTCTTCTTGTTTTGAAGGTATTCTCCTTAAAATGTACATACAGGAGATACAATGTAGAGCATTTCCTTTTCCTACCCTAAGGAGATATCTATTTTGTGTAAATTTCAGAGTTTGTACATTATGTGAAAGCAGACTTGTTTGATGCTCACTATTAAAGAGCTGTTTCCTATATGAAGTGGAGATATGTATATATACTTTTATGGAAAAAATTATAAAATTAAAATAGAAATTGACTACTAGCTTTTTATGTGTATAAATAATATACAGGAAAACAATTTCAATTGGGCATTCAGTAGAATTCACTTATATGATTACCAGAAAATTTGTCTAAAGATATAAGTAGAACCATTCAATTGAGCAAAATTTTCATAATACAAATTTGAATATTATATGTATTTGTCACAAAGATGTTTTTGTCAGATTACATGAATCTTCAAGTTTGAGGTTATTATAGTTTTTCTGCTAAGAAAACTAATGTAGTATTTCATATCACAAACTCAAATACATGTATTTAATAAATTCTTTCATTTTTTCTTAGTCTTCCTATTTGAATGGTTTTCCTTTGCAGAGACCTGGTATCATCCACTTACTGCATTATATTTTCAATATAAATACTGATTTCATTGAAAATTCACATGAGAAATAATACCTTTATAAACAAGTCATGCTTGGTAATTACTCATGACCTCCTTTCTCTGAATTTGCAAACATGAAAACATAGCTTCATAGGATGTGACAAGGTAAAATACTTTAACTTCAGGGGTTTCATTGTGAACATAAAACAGGAGAGCAATTTCAATTTATTTTTTCATAATGGCCATGCAAAATGAGCAGCCAGCTTAATTAAGTCAAGTCTGTACTATCAACAGTGTTCTATTTCAATAGTATCAGTCATTTTGTTTAAGGAATAAATTGATGGCAAAATTGTGTATCCTGAATACAAAGTCCCTTAAGAGGTTATCAAATTTTTATGTTAGGACTTATTATTAATGGGGTTTCAGAAATAGAATTTCGAATGAGATAAGATGGAAGATGTACATGACAATTAGAATTGTGGGCTTAGCTATATTTTCACAAGAACCCTAATTTATTTGAATGATTTACGTCATATCAAATTTTGGAATACTATTATAGCAACATTACCTCTAAAGCCAGACTGAATAATTAAATTCTCCGTAATGGTAAAATTTGTCTAATATATACAACTTGGGTACTGTTTAACTATGAGTAAACTTTACCCGGGGCAATGGTGTTGTCTCATTTAGAGTGTAAGTTGAACCTTCATTCATGTGGAAATTCTAAGTACACACACTTGGAAAAATCTATTTTCATTTTCACTAGGTAGGTGACTCACATTCATTTTCCAGAAGTAAGTGTCAGAGCTCTAAAGTTAAGAAAACAGCAGCTGAACTGTAAAGGATAAAATGTGGTGCTACTAAGCTAAGATTAACAACACACAAAGAATAGTCTTTGTCAAACTAAGGCTGTGTTGAGTAGTTAACCAGAGAAACCCCGCTTTGGCAGGCAATTATTTCCAAGTTGAACTAACTTCATTAAATGGCTATAAAAGAAGTTAGGAACAAGTACTAGAAAACCATGTCATTAAACCACAGGAAACCTGGACTACTTCAATCTACATATGTCAAGCATTTATGAAGTGCGGGTGGGTGGGTGGGTGTATGAGTGAGTGAATTTGTACATGAATGAGGATGCATCTGTTGGTAACCTAAGGGAATATTACCCAGACATGATAGTAAAGTAAAACATTTCATGTGTAAGATGGTTCCCTTCAGTTTGCCTTGAATTTATCCTCATAAGAAATATCAATAACTCATAGAATGTGTTTAAATTAAATTAATTAGTTTAAATTTTAGATAAAATAGCTCACAAGTAAAACAAAAATAAACAACAAAAAAAGCAAACCTGTTTGAACCTGAGCACTGTCTTAAGTTTATTTTAGGAATGGGGAGCTAAATTGTTAGGGTTAAATGGATTAGAAGTACTATCTTGCTGGTTTTGATAGCTACATGTTAACTACAATGGCAGATAATGCTAGTAAATTTCCTACATCAGCTTCTGCACAACTTTTTTTCAGAGTAAGCTCTAGTTATCAACCCTACTACCTTTGTACTGATTCTAGGCATGTGTAATATCAAACAAGAAAGTTCTAATGTTTTGTAGCATGATCTTGAAAATATGTTTCTGTCTGACTCCATGCTATGAATTCTTTTGACCACTGGAACAAATTTGGCATAAATATGACAAGCTGCAAAAATCTCTATAGAGAAATACATTCATATATGCAGTTTCCAGTTACATTCTCTGGATGAAAACTTGTAATTTTTTTGTATGTAATCATAATGTTTATTTGTAATTTTTATTTATTTTTATTAATCACTTTATTCATTTACATTTAAAATGTTTTACTGCTTCCTCGTTTTCCTTCCACACAGCCCCTATTGCACCCACCTCTACCTCTTCCCCTTTGCCTCTATGAATGTGCTCCTCCACCCACTCACCCACTCCCATGTCACAGCTCTAGCATCCCCCTATGCTGGAGCATCAAACCTTCACAGGTCCAAGGACTTTTCATCCCATTCTTGTCAGATAAGGGCATCCTGTGCTACATGTGTATCAGGAACCATGGGTCCCTCCATATATACTCTTCGGTTGATGGTTTAGTCCCTGGAAGCTATGGAGAATCTGGATAGTTGATACTGTTCTTCCTATAGGGTTGCCATCCCCTTTGGCTCCTTCACTCCTTCCCCTACCTCTTCCATTGGGGTCCCCAGGCTCAATCTGATGGTTGGCTGTATCTGTATTTGTATTAGTAAGTGCTGGTAGAACCTCTCAGGGAACAGCCATACCAGGATCCTGTCAGCAAACACGTAAATGTTTCATTATAATGAAGAATTTTGAAAAAAAAAAATCTGTCAATCAGATGTTACTGAATAAATCTCAGTCATTTGCACACATCTTTCCAGTAAATTTTCACAATACAGAATTCTTTAAATTACATTCCCCTACTTGTTAAGCTTTCATGGAATATTTTTGTAACCATCTCTGGAAGTCAACGAGTATCTGAACATATATAGCCAGACATATCAGCGTTAGGAAATTCCAGTATGATTCAAAGTAAAGTAAGCTACTGCCAGTGATTGTATGCTGTCTTCAAACCAGATATGCATCAGTTAAGATGGAAACAACCTGGAAACCATCTTCTACCTCATCAAACCTAAAACACTGTGTGGTTTCACTTAGTGACTGGTTTTTGTGATGCTTGGATGGATGGAGAAAGCAAATGTAATAAACACTGACTTAAAGTTAGCCAAGTTTTGATTCATAAGGATAAATAAGTACACATTCCAAACATAGAATTGTTTCCCAATATCCATTTTGGAGATGTAGTACTTTGTAAATGGTTTGCAATCTGTGAAAATACAGTGTTGAAGTCAAAAGTAAGGACTGTGGAAAACAACCTACAGGAAGTGTTGCCCTTCCAAGAGTTGCCTTTTGGTCATAAGGCTGTATGGGTGTGAGAAAGAGTTTGAATCCAAACACATGATGTAATTGTTTGATTCTGCAGTTTATGGGAAACCCATAATGATTTCTCTATGAACAACAGAAGACTTGGCAGGCATCAAATGATGCTGTGCCCTGGTCAGAGATGATTGAAACAGAGATGCTTCCTGCATTAAGCTATTTCCCTCTGTTTCTCTTTCCCATTAATTTGGAATTGATCTCTGCATGTAGCTAGTAATAAAAAACAAAGAATTTGGGATCTAGGGTGCATTCAGAGATTCAAGTAAAACAAACTAAGAAAATAAAGGAATGAAATAAATACACAGAGAAGAGTAATGAACAAGTAGAACCCAGAAAGAATCTCCATACCTAGTATTATAAAGCTATCTTACCTTTCATGAAATACTCATGTCTTTCTAATAATTTTTGATTTTGGTGAACTAAATCTAGTTGGACAAAGGGAAGCCTTGACAATGATCCTTTTAATGGACGAGCTGATATTCAGGCAATGTTAGGATTCTATAAAGAAATTACAAATTATATAAACATTTCTTAGCACATTTTCCATTTGATGGTAGGGTGTCTAGTGATCTCTATCAATCGAGGTTTTCTTTATCTTCACTGTAATATTGTAATAATGTTACTTGGACTCAATAGACTTGAACCCACATGGAATCAAACATGTTGTACCATTCCTGCTATTGTCTTTTATGACTCTATTTATCTAGGAGGTGGAACTACATGGTTGATTTGAAAATTTAACCCAACAGTAGTTGAATTGTCCTTCTGGACACATGAAAAAATTATGTAAAACTCCAGGACACTGAACACATTGCAAAGACCTAAGTTTTGGCATAATTGTTATATAACTCATTCTGGGTTTATATAAGGTATGTATTACTCATATCTGTTTGTTTGCTGTTGGGCTTTCCTAAAGGAAAAATATATTTTAATAATTAAATGTACAATGTGTGTTTCAATCTCAAGTGTAAATATGATATAATCACTTTTTAAGGAAAGTGACAGTTCATTCTTAAAAGTGCTCAATTGATTTGCTATGACAAGTTACTCTGTCACAAAATAATAGACAGCAAAATTATATATTGTCTTCATAGCTTGAATTCAAGGACTAAGGCATATCTGGGATTAGTTTTTTCTCCCTTCTAATTCTTTAAAGGTACATAGAATGATATGGATTAAAGTCAGTAGTTTTGTTTTATTGTGGACAGCAAATGGTCTTACCATAATATAAGTTATCAGAAGCATTTGCTAATATAACAGACAACACCTACATTTTTGTGTACAGTGAGTATCTTTCATGTTGTGTATAGAAAATAAAATTATGTGAAATATAAAAGAATGTATTTATGTTGTATGAAAAAAAATGATTCTGAGAACTGATGTGACTGCAAGAAGGGTTCCTCCTGGATTTATTAGTGAAATATTATAATGATGCAATGGAATATCACCACCCTTTTTTTTAATTTGATAATACCAAATAGTGCAATTATCTCATTTATTTAAAATCCTCAGCCTTCAAGACATTTATGGTCCTTCAACACAGCCTTCAACACATTTAAAGTCCTGTCCTCTCACATATTCCTTTACTGTGATTGAGCAACTAATCTATTTTTTATTTCAAATACCAGGCAATTGTCTTATTTCCCGGATCACGGGAAAAACACATGCATTGTTAGTTTCTATACTTACTTGGATCTACCAATGTAGAAAAACATAAATTTTGCATGCCTGAATCTTTCATCAGGAAAATGATATATGATTCTAAACAGCAAACTTAGAACTTAGCACATTTGAATGTGCTATATTTTACACAATATTTTTAAATGTTGCATGAATAAAATTGGAGTTTCATACATCTGGTCAAGACCTCATTCTCTATAGTTCTTTTAATGCAAACACATATATGCTGAGAGTACTCAGAAAGCTACAATTCTCCCTTTCCCAGGCAGTGCCCTCTGTTACCGTCTATTTATGGAATAATAGCTGGCTGCTAACTTCATTCTCACATTGCACATTTAAAAAACCAATTTCCATTTTTGAAGTATTGTTAAAAGAAAATAAGTCATCTTTTATCACAGTGAGGAAAGGTCAGAAAGTCAGTAATCCTCCATTCACTCACTGACAGAAATATCCTCTTTCCTTCAAAGCAGAGCAGAAGAATGATTTATTTGAGATTGGCATTAATGCATAAAATAGCCATGCACATAGCTATGCTTGTGCTATCCCTTACATGGTCCAGAGACTTCTTTTATTACCAGTTAAGTCCATGAATTCAATCTGATGAAGCAAGCATTGTAGATAGACTACCCAATTTCTCTCAAATACTCATCCATAATACCAAATGCTAGCAAGGCCAACATATTTTCATGATGATTAACAATCCTCAAGCTGTCCTTGCTTCTGTGTTCCAGATGTTAGTCTTTCTCTTTGGATTCAAATAGACATATGGTCATGTACATATATACATACACATGCACGCATGCACACACATGCACATACACATACGTACACACACTGATTTGCAGACATTTCTATTTCATAAGTGTTTTACATTTCTTTTAAAATTTTCCCATCATTCAGTTTTATTGTTTCTAAACATAAACACAAAACTGTATCTGTGGTACTAGATGTTGATAAAGTTATAAGGTCAGAGTTCATGCATCTTATAATATTGGATGAGAACATAGTTCTAACTCTATCTTATATTGTGGAGTGAATTAAGATTTCAAAGTAAATTTGTTAATATTGCTTTGCGCTGTTACTAATAATATAGTGTGTTAAAATATAGAGTACGATTTTGGGCAATAAATTTTGTGGCTAATAAAACCAATTCCTCCAGGAACCTATATGACTTTTGTCTCCAATTCTAAACTAAAGTCTTTCCTTTCAAAAAATAGTAAATTTCTATTGCCCATAACCTGTATTATTAATGTACCAATGTCTATAAGATTTAAAGGGCCAATAGGAAAGAAAACCTTACTAAAACTGCATGGAGGGGTGGTGTGGTGCTAAATTTTGATTGTCAGTTTCATTTGATTAATAAATGCCTAAAACTAGTGAAATACAGATCATATATTCAAAGGAGTATCTATATATGACGTGATACTTACAGGGATACTTGCACATCCTTGTTCATTGCTTCTCTATTCATAAAAACTAAGACATGGAAAAGCTTAACCATCCATCAACTGGTAGATGAATAATGAAAACATGATACATTTATACAATGAGATATTATTAAGCTGTCAAGAAAAATGAATTTATAAAATTTTTAGGTGAAATAAAGAAGCTAGAAATAGTTGTTCAGAGTGAGGTAGCCCAAGCCAGAAAGACAAATGCTGCATGTTTTCTTTCATATGTAGATCTTTACTTCATATCTTTAGATTTCTATTTAATTCAGAATACTGATAGAATCTAGAGTGCTAAAAGAGGGCCATTGCAGATGGGAAGAGAAATAACTTATGGTACATAGATAGCATACCACAGGTGGTAAGAAAGGAGAAATGGAATGTTGGGGAGAGAATGAAATGGGACTGAGAGGATAGGAATGAGGAGGAGTGCCCAAGGAAAGCATGTTTGAAAAAAATTGGAAACCTACAATTTTATAAGATTCCTAAAGTCTTAAAATTAATTGGAGTGATTAATTTTAGTAGGGTTAGTGGGGATCAAGTGTCTGCTCTGCCATCCCTCTAGAAGGCAGGATATGAGAGTTTTGACTGTGTTTTTTCCATGCTGACGCTGGGCTGGTGTCTGGCCATAGAACTGCCTCTGCAACACTGCTCCAGGTGTCAGGGAGAACAGTCTGAGGTGCAGAACAGCGAGCTGGCTTTGGGGGGGGGGGAGGGTCCCTAGGCCTACAAAGAGGCAGGGGCTGTCAGGTTCTCAGGCTCTTGGGCACCCAAGTGCCACTGAGTGCCACAGAAGAATTGAGAACAAAATGGGGGCACATGGGCTAGATCTACCCCAAGGCCCAGGCGGAAAGGAGGGGAGAGTTCAGGCTAGATTCAGTGAGGAGAGAATCCTTGGCTTTTCTGGCAGCTGTCTTGGACTTGAGCTCAGTCAAAGTCTGGCTGGGAGTGCAGAGAGGCCTTCTATGGGAGATTAGATGGAGGCTCTTTAGGTGAAAGCCTTCTCCCTTGCTCCCTATGGCAGATCCTGATCTATGGTTTTAAGGCATTTATTGTCATGGTGGAAAGTGGATGAATAAAAGTGTACCCCACTTCTCATGGAAGGCCTGAGGTTAAATAACCTTTGCAGGGAGAGGTGTCTGAGAAGGAGACTATTTTCTAAATCCTCTGGACCTTTAGGTACCTCATTAAAATGGAGATTTCTTTTGAGGCTATGTGACCACAGGTCATGTCCTCTACCTGTGGAGATGTTTGGGGTTGTTGCCCTTATGTGACTGAAGGACCCAAATCTACGGAGGTCTGTGGTCTCGTGCCTGGTTTCCCAGAAGCAGGACAAAATACCTTCTCTCCCTTTAAGGTCACTGGGGATTTTAGCCTTAGCTCAACCAGGAATCAGGCTACCTTTCATGATCCTACCAGTGAGCCTATATGGAGGGGGATAATTCTTCGTCCAGAAGCCTTAGGTTATCAAAGAAAAAGCCTAGTGGAACGCATGGAATACTTCCCTTTGAGTTACTGGACAGGAGAGTTCCTGAGAGCACCCTAAAAATAGACTTTTGCAATTGCTCTTGATTGCTCACCAGAGCTTGATCTTACCATTATACTACTAAAGACACTACATACTTTGGTCCCAGAATATGGAATAGCCAAGCTGGTACTGACCTGGAAGCTCTTTCTCTTTTGCTTAGATTTCATCATAATACCAAACACTGCTTATAGGAGATTAGAAATCATCAACAGCCTTATTCACTTGTTAACTATGGGAGCTTCAATAACAATAAGCCTCATAGTATATGCCCATTGATGCAACGCTGTGGTGTCTGTTATGTGCTTGTAGCCAATAGCTTTCTGTTTGAATGGAAGGCCTTCCACAGGAGGGAACTCATAAATTTTTGTTGTGTTAAATGTGTTAAATGTGGCAAAGAACAAGGTTAGGGAAAATACACTATTATTGTTTTGCTAAATGGATATATCATCAAAATGCCTTCTAATTTTTTCAAGTTATTTACATTTCAAGTGTTATACCCTTACCCGGTTTCTACCTCTCCTGGAAACCCCCTCTCCTATCTTCTCACCCTACTCTGTTTCTATTAGTGTGTTCATGTTCCCACCTCCTTGCCCTTGATTTCCTTCTAACTAATTATTTTCTATACTTAGCAATTGATGTGTTACTCACCCCCATTTTAGAAGTTATTTATTGGGGTGGACATCTTTTAACAAAAAAGTCATAACTAGTGAACATACAGACAGAATAAGTGGCATCGAGTGCTCAGCTGAAATAAAATATCTATGTCATCCCCTTGCTCTAAGGTTTAGGGAGCACCATGACAAAGAGTTCAGGGAGGACTGTTGAAAAAAATGTCTTCTTGACGTGATTGCATTTCACTCATGAAGTCATAGCAGCAGTGGCTGCATAGACAAGGCAAGATCAAAAGCCATTCAATGTTCCACCATGAAGAAGGGAGGGAAACATGAAGTCACACTCCTAGGTGAGAGCTACTGAAAATTGATGGCTGCTCAGCCAGAGTAGTCCAGTTTCTTCAGAGATCTGATCTCTCAAAAGTTATCATGCCCCAGTGGATGAACCTATATGTATGCTCAATTGGGTAGTACTGACTGGATCCAGCAAACTTTGATGATAAAAAAATATTAAATTGGGGGGTTCATTGCGGTACCCCTCAATGGAAGAAGTTAGAAGGATGGATATGACCAAAATGCACTGTATTCATGTACGAAATTCTCAAAGAATAAATATAATAAAATTAAAACATAACAACAAAAACAACAAAACAAGTAAAGTAGAAGAGATACAATTAGGGAAAAAGAAGAGTCAGAATAAGAGAGAATAATAGAGCATGGTTGTGATAAAAATACATTATATTCAGATATGAAAGTTCCAAGAGAAACCCACTACTTTTCCAGTATGCTAAAACAAAACAAAACCCCCAAAAAACGGCAGAATAGAATTAAGATATAAAAACAAAAATGCTATTCAAAACTGATTCAGCAAAGTTAGTTTTATCAAAGCACAATTTGTATAAGACATGCCCAGATACAAAATGATCACATTCGGTTCAACTGATATTCAGTCAGTTTTTAAGTTACTATGTGAGTACTTTATTTTATTCAAAGCTAAATGATAGATTATATAGAGACTCTACAAACAACAATATGAGTGTTTCATTCCTATTCAAATCTTTTTTATATATGAAGGAACAATTAAGTAACAATTATTAAATTAATAAATAAGCAAAAATAGAGAATCCATTAAATAAAATCTAGCAATTTTATTGTTTTAATTTCAGCTATAATATCCAAAGCAATTTTTTTCTATTCTGTCCAATCACATTTTTGGTTATTTGAGTATATTTTCCATTTCTTGTTTTAAATTGCATCATTTTAATGCTGGTTTTGTCTTTTACTTGCATTTTTTTTTAAAAAAAGCATAAGGCTTGTGCTTTATTTTTAAGAAAGTAACAGTATATCCTGCAGCCCTGCAAGTTAAGTTCCTTTGCCTGGCATGCCCTGCTCAGCTGAGCTCATGCTCTTAATATAGACATGTACATCATTTTACTACTATTAATTCTTTCAAGAACATAATTGTCTTTGGAAATTTCAGTATATTGAAAAATAAAAAATCAAATGGAATAATAAAATGCATGTCTACAGAAGCTATTCCATGTAAATAGAGTTACAGCATATAAACCTAATGCTTATTAGCATGTCCAGAGCTTTTGTTTTATATGTTTAATAAACATCAAAGCATAATCAGCTTCCTGTTTTGAACTGTGTGTATATGCATGCCTCCTGAAGCTCAGGAAGACATGTCCTGTTTCATTGTCATTCTCAGAGATTATTTTGGTTCATTGTGCTCAAGTGCCTTTTTAACCCCTTCAGGTTTTGTGTGTATGATCTGTGTTATAGATTACATTTACTACAAACATAATCTATTTTTAATGATGTGGGTCAAGAAAATCATGGCTTTATTTTTCTGTTTCCTAGGTAATAGCAGTGTTATCAAATAGTAGCCTAGCAAATACTAGTGTTCTGTTAAAAATTCAGAAAGAAGGTGACATGTGGAATTTCACCATTTACCAATTCTCCCTATGTCATTGGTATATCAAAGAACTCTCTATCTTAAACCATTTAACACTTGGTTTAGGTTACATTTTACATGAAATATACAATATGATTAGCTGGAATTTTAAAGTATCTCTGAAAAGGAATTCTAGTCTCATAATAATGCTTCATAATAGTACTTTAACAATGACAGAGGACTTTTTTGTTGTTGTTTTGTTGTTGTTGCTGTTGTTTTTTCGAGACAGGGTTTCTCTGTGTTGCCCTGACTGTCCTGGAACTCACTCTGTAGACCAGACTGGTCTTGAACTCAGAGATCTGCCTGTATATAATGTTGTAAATATATATACATCTTATTTGCAAAAATGATAATTTCATCTAGATGAATCAGGCAGTAATACCCATTTATTTATTTATTTTATTTATTTCCATTTCAGTCATTGTCCTCCCCCCCAGTCCCTCCCCTCATCCCATTCCTCCCCCCCTTCCTGCCAGGCTTCTCATATCCCTGGGGACCTCATATCTCTCCAGGATTAAGGCCATCTCCAACTGAGGTTAGACCAGTCAGAACTCTTCAATGTATGTGCCAGGGGCCTCAGACTAGCTCTGTGTATGCTCCTAGCTGGTTGATCTGTTTCTGGGAGTTCCATGGAGTCTGGGCTAGTTGAGACTGCTGGCCTTCTTCAGAGTCATTGTCTCCTTCAGTTTCTTCACTCCTTCTCCTAATTCAACCATAGAGATTGCAACTTCAGTCCAATGGTTGAGTACAAGTATCTATGTCTGTCCCAGTCAGTTGTTGATAGAGCATCTCAAAGGACAGCCTGCCAGGCTCCCATGTGTAAGCACATCATAACATCATAAAAGTGTCAGGCCTCAGTGTGCCCCCACCACCATGAGATGGATCCCAAGTTAGGCTGGTCATTAGACTGCCATTCTCTCAGTTTCTTCTCCAGTTTTTTTTTTTCCCTGTAGTTCTTTTAGACAGGAACAATTCTGTGTCAGAAATTTTGACTGTGGGTTGGTCATCCAATCCCTCCACTTAAGTCCCAGTGTACTTCTGGAGGTGGACTCTTGAGTTCCCTCTCCCCAATGCTGGGCATTTTGACTAAGATCACCCCCACTAAGTCCTGAGAAGCTCTCTCTATGTGGGCTTTTTTTCACTTATGTCCCTAGTAATATGTTAAGAGTTATCAGTGCCTCAAGATGACATTAGTTGCTTTACACTGGGATGGACTGCACTATGACTCAGAGAATTAACTTGATTGTGACAGTATATGCTTAATAGAAGTGAAGTAAGGCAAGTCAGAATTTAAATGTTGAATGCTGTACTTGTTAGCAAGATGACTGTGAGCAAATTAAACATCTCAAATTTAGCATTTATAATATGTGAGCTATAAGAAAAATACATCATTTCTTAGTAGCATTATAAAATGAAGTTACTTAGTATAAAATAAAATATGATTTTTTATTTTATAGTTTGAGTATGATGCATTTTCTGCAGGCTCCTAAGTTGTTTGTAGAGTCCTCAGCAAATGGAACTATCTTTTGGGAAATTGTGGAACTTTAAGAGTTGAGGCCTAGCAAGTGGAAATAAAGGTACTACAGGTATATCTTTGGGTGATAAACTTTCTTGTTATCTGTCCACAAGATAAGTAGCTATTGACACATGTTTCTGCTACTATAGGCCCAGATCCAAAAATATAAGATGGCATCTTCTGAAACCATAATACAAAGTGAATTCTTCCTCACTTAATTTGTTCATGTCTAGTATTTCTTCCAAAAAAAAAAAAAAAAAAAAAAAAAAAAAAAAAAAAAAACCAAGAAGCCTGACAAATACAGGGACTTTCAAATCACTAACATCTTCAATCTCCAATGCCACATAAAATATGAACAAATCACTTACATAAAACAATACCAAAACTCAGTAGTGTTTGTGCTTTCCCTAGCCTCTATGTGACCAAGAGGCTTATCCTTAACACTTTAAATACACATACACACAGACACAAACACACACTTATGTATATTCACACACGGCAACCACCACCACCACTATCACCACCACCATCACCAACAACAAAATTTAAGTCAGTATCGTTAATTTCATTAGATATAAAATTAGAAAAAATGAATTCACAAAATTTTTAGGCAAACGGTTTGATCTGGAAAATATCATCCTAAGTGAGGTAACCCAGTCACAAAAGAATACAAATGGAATGCCATCTCTGATAAGTGGATATTAATTAGCCCAGAAGCACTAAATACCCAAGGCCCAAATCGTATAACAAATGACTCCCATGAAGAAGTATGGAGAGGGTCCTGATCCTGGAAAGGATTGATCTAGCATTGGAAGGGAATATAAGGACAGAGAAAAAGGAGGGAGGTGATTGGAGAATGGATGGAGAGAAGAAGGATTATGGGACATATGGGGAGGGGGGATCCGGGAAAGGGGAAATCATTTGGAATGTAAAAAAAGAATATAGAAAATAAAAATATTAAAACAAAAAATTTAAAATATATTAAAATGGGCTATTCTCTTTTTATTTATTTTTTCATACAATGTAGTTTGATCACATTTTTTCAATTTCCCCTAATTCATCCCAGACATTTTACCTCCTTAGCAATCAAACTTTATGTTCTTTGTCTCTTCAAAAAACATGCAAAACCACTCGGTCGTGCAGGGGACCTGTTGTGTACCCAGAGGCAGTCTGGGAGCACACAGCTTGCTCCGGTGGCATCTGGCAGGAGCCCTTAGATCTTTCCGCTTCTGGATCCAGATCAGCCTGGGTGGCAACCCCACATCTCCAGGTCCTGCAAGAGGCAAGAGGGACTTCCGGGAGGCCAGCTGGGAGAAGTGTGCTTTGGTGAATCCAGAGGGCCCCAGCAGGAGCCTTCAGGTGTCTGCTTTGGGATCTGAACAGCATGGGTCACAGCACTCAGTCTCCAGGAAGTGCGGGAGACCTGGTGTGCACCTGGAGGCAAACTGGGAGTGCACTGCTTGCTCCAGTGGCACAGAGCTTAGGTTCCAGTCCTGAAGCCTCTGCCTGGAGCCCTCAGATCTTTCCACGTCCAGATCCAGATCAGCCTGGGCAGCAACTCCACATCTCCAGTTCCTGCAAGAGGCAAGAGGGGCTTCCTGGAGGCCATCTGGGAGGAGTCAGTGTGCTCTGGTGAATCCAGCAGGCCCCAGCAGGAGCCTTCAGGTGTCTGCTTCGGGGTCTGAACAGCCTGGGAAAGAGCACCCTGTCTCCACGCAGTGCAGGAGGTAAGCTGTGCACCAGAAGCAACTAGGGAAGAGGCAGCTTGCACTGGTGAGCCCAGCATTGACAAGACCAACTAACACCAGTGAGAACTAGATGGCAAAAGGCAAATGCAGGAATGTCACTAACAGAAATCAAGGCAATATGGCAACATCTGAACCCAATTCACCTTTAACAGCATGTCCTGGATACCCCATCACACCAGTTAAACAAGATTTGGATTTAAAATCACTGGTCATGATGCTGGTACAGGAACACATGAAGGACATACTTAAAGAAATTCAGGAGAAAATGGATCAAAAGTTAGAAGCCCTTGCAAGGGAAACACAAAAATCATTGAAAGAAATTCAGGAGAATACAAAAGTTAATAAGGAGGAAATGCAAAAAACACTTAAAGAAATACAGGAGAACTTTGGTCAACAGGCTGAGGTCATGAAAGAGGAAACACAAAAATCTCTTAAAGAATTACAGGAAAACACAAACTAGCAAGTGAAGGAGCTAAGCAAAACCATCCAGGATCTAAAATCAGAAGTAGAAAAAAAGGAAGAAAACTCAAAGGGAGACAAATTTTGGAAACAGAAAGCCTTGGGAAGAAATCAGGGGACATAGATGCAAATATCAACAACAGAATACAAAAGATAGAAGAAAGAATCTCAGATGCTGAATATACCATAGAAACCATGGATTCAACAGTTAAAGAAAATGCAAAATGCAAAAAGCTTGTAACCCAAAATATCCAGGAAATCCAGCACACAATGTGAAGACCAAACCTAAGGATTATAGGCATAGATGAGAGTGAAGATTCACAACTTAAAGGGCCAGCAAATATCTTCAATAAAATTATGGGAGAAAACTTCCCTAACCTAAAGAGAGAGATGCCCATGAATATACAAGAAGCCTACAGAACTCCAAACAGACTGGACCAGAACAGAAATACTTCCCATCACATAAAAATCAAAACACCAAATGTACTAAACAAAGAAAGAATATTAAAGGTAGTAAGAGAAAAAGGCCAAGTAACATATAAAGGAAGACCTATCAGAATCACAGCAGAATTTTCACCTGAGACTATGAAGGCTAGAAGATTCTGGGCAGATCTCATGCAGACTCTAAGGGAACACGAATGCCAGCCAAAACTACTATATCCAGCAAAATTCTCAATCACCATAGATGGAGAAACTAAGATATTCCATGACAAAACCGAGTTTACCCAATATCTATCCACAAACCCAGCCCTACAAAGGATAATAGGAGGAAAACAGCAATACAAGGAGGGAAACTTCACCCTGGAAAAAGCAAGATAGTAACCTTTCATCAAACCCAAAAGAAGTTAAGCAATCAAATTTAAAAAATAACGTCAAAAATGATAGGAAGTAACAATCACTATTCCTTAATATCTCTTAACATCAATGGACTTAATGCCCCAATAAAAAGACACAGACTAACTGACTGGATACGTAAACAGGACCCTACATTTTGCTGCTTACAGGAAACACACCTCAGGGTAAAAGACAAACACTACCTTAGAGTAAAAGGCTGGAAGACAATTTTACAAGCAAATGGTCTCAGGAAACAAGCTGGAGTAGCCATTTTAATATCAGATAAAATGGTCTTTCAACCCAAAGTCATCAAAAGAGACTTTGAGGGACACTTCTTGCTGGTCAAAGAAAAATTCAACAAGAAGAACTCTCAATCCTTAACATCTATGCTCCAAATGCAAGGGCACCCTCATTCATAAAAGAAACTTTATTAAAGCTCAAAGCACACATTGCCCCTAACACAATAATTGTGGGTGATTTCAACACTGCACTTTCCTCAAGGGACCGATCAGGAAAACAGAAACTGAACAGGGACACAATGAAACTAATTGAAGCTTTGGACCAATTAGATTTAACAGATATATATATATATATAACATTCTATCCTAAAGCAAAAGAATATACCTTTTTCTCAGCACCTCATGGTATCTTCTCCAAAATCGACCATATAATTGGTCACAAGACAGACCTCAACAAATATAAGAAGATCAAACTAATCCCATGCCTCCTATCAGATCACTATGGAGTAAAAGTGGTCTTCAATAGCAACAAAAACAACAGAAAACCCACATACACGTGGAAACTGATCGATATTCTACTCAATGATACCTTGGTCAAGGAAGAAATAAAGAAAGAAATTAAAGACTTTTTAGAACTTAATGAAAATAAAGACACAACATACCCAAATCTATGGGACACAATGAAAGCAGTGCTAAGAGGAAAACTCATAGCCCTGAGTGCCTCCAAAAAGAAAATAGAGAGAGCATACATTACCAGCTTAATGACACACCTGAAAGCCCTGGAACAAAAAGAAGCAATTTCACCTAGGAGGAGTAGAAGGCAGGAAATTGTCAAACTCAGGGCCAAAATCAATCAAGTAGAAACAAAGAGAACCATACAAAGAATCAACAAAACCAGGAGCTGGTTCTTTGAGAAAATCAACAAGATAGATAAATCCTTAGTCAGACTAAGCAAAGGACACAGAGACAGTATCCAGATTAACAAACTTAGAAATGAAAAGGGAGATATAACAACAGAAACTGAGGAAATTCAAAAAATCATTAGATCCTACTACAAAAGCCTATACTCAACACAACTGGAGAATCTGGAGGAAATGGACAGTTTCCTAGACAGATATCCGGCACCAAAACTAAATCAGGATCAAACAGAACAACTAAACAATCCCATAACACCTGAAGAAATAAAAAGGGTCATAGAAGGCCTCCCAACCAAAAAAAGCACGGGACCAGATGGCTTCAGTGCAGAGGTCTATCAGACCTTCATAGAAGACCTAACACCAATACTCTTCAAACTATTCCACAAAATAGAAACAGAAGGAACTCTACCCAACTCGTTCTATGAAGCCATATTTATGCTGATACCAACACCACACAAAGATCCAACAAAGAAAGAGAACTTCCAGCAAATTTCTCTTATGAATATTGATGCGAAAATACTAAATAACATTCTTGCCAACTGAATCCAAGAACACATCAAAACGATCATCCACCATGATCAAGTAGGCTTCATCCCAGGGATGCAGGGATGGTTCAATATAAGGAAATCCATCAATGCTATCCACTACATAAACAAACTCAAAGAAAAAAACCATATTATCATCTCATTAGATGCAGAAAAAGCATTTGACAAAATCCAGCATCCTTTCATGCTAAAAGTATTGGAAAGAACAAGAATGCAAGACCCAAACCTAAAAAAAGTATAAGCAATATACAGCAAACCGGTAGCAAGCATCAAACTAAATGGAGAGAAACTTGAAGCAATCCCACTAAAATCAGGGACTAGACAGGCCTGCCCCCTTTCTCCATATCATTTCAATATAGTACTTGAAGTTCTAGCTAGAAAAATTAGACAACATAAGGAGGTCAAGGGGATACAAAGTGGAAAGGAAGAAGTCAAATTATCACTATTTGCAGATGACATGATAGTCTACTTAAGGGACCTGAAAACCTCCACCAGAGAACTCCTACAGCTGATAAACAACTTCAGCAAAGTGGCTGGTTATAAAATCAACTCAAACAAATCATTTGCCTTCCTATACTCAAAGTATAAGCAGGCTGAGAAAGAAGTTAGGGAAATGACACCCTTCAAAATATCCACAAACAATATTAATTATCTTGGTGTGACTCTAACCAAACAAGTGAAAGACCTATATGACAAGAACTTCAGGTCTCTGAAGAAGGAAATCGAAGAAGACCTCAGAAAATGGAAAAATCTGCCATGCTCCTGGATTGGCAGGATTAGTATAGTTAAAATGACCATCTTGCCAAAAGCGATCTACAGATTCAATTCAATCCCCATCAAAATCCCAACTCAGTTCTTCACAGAGTTAGAAAAAACAATTCTCAAATTCATCTGGAATAACAAGAAACCCAGGATAGCTATAACTATTCTCAACAACAAAAGAAATTCTGCGGGAATCAGTATCCCTGACTTCAAGCAATACTACAGAGCAATAGTGTTAAAAACTGCATGGTATTGGCACAGTGACAGACAAGTGGACTAATGGAATAGAATTGAAGATCCAGAAATGAATCCACATACCTATGGTCACTTGATCTTTGACAAAGGAGCCAAAAACATTCAGTGGAAAAAAGATAGCCTTTTCAAGAAATCGTGTTGGATCAATTCGAGATCAGCATGCAGAAGAATGTGAATTGATCCATTCTTATCTCCATGTACTAAACTTCACTACAAGTGGATCAAGGACCTCCATGTAAAACCAGACACACTGAAACTAATAGAAAAGAAACTGGGGAAGACCCTTGAGGACATGGGCACAGGGGAAAAGTTCCTGTACAGATCACCAATAGCTTATGCTTTAAGATCAAGAATTGACAAATGGGACCTCATAATATTACAAAGTTTCTGTAAGGCAAAGGACACTGTTAAATGGACAAAATGGCAACCATCAAATTAGGAAAGGATATTCACCAACCCCACATCTGATAGAGGGTTAATATCCAATATATACAAAGAACTCAAGAAGTTAGACCCCAGGGAACCAAATAACCCTATTAAAAAATGGGGTACAGATCTAAACAAAGAATTTTCACCTGAAGAAATTTGGATGGCCAAGAGGCACCTTAAGAAGTGCTCAACATCATTAGTCATTAGGGAAATGCAAATCAAAACAACCCTGAGATTTCACCTTATACCAGTCAGAATGGCTAAGGTCAAAAACTCAGGAGACAGCAGGTGTTGGCGAGGATGTAGAGAAAGAGGAACACTCCTCCACTGCTGGTGGGGCTGTAAGATGGTACAACCACTGTGGAAATCAGTCTGGAGGTTCCTCAGGAAACTGGACATGAGACTTCCAGAGGACCCTGCTATACCTCTCCTGGGTGTATACCCAAAGGATTCCCTGGCATGCAATAAAGACATATGCTCCATTATGTTCATAGCAGCCTTATTTATAATAGCCAGAAGCTGGAAAGAACCCAGATGCCCCTCAAAGGAGGAAAGGATACAGAAAATGTGGTATATTTACACAATGGAGTACTACTCAGCAATTCGAAAAAAATGAATTCACAAAATTTTTAGGCAAATGGTTTGATCTGGAAGATATCATCCTAAATGAGGTAACCCAATCACAAAAGAATACACATGGAATGCAATCTCTAATAAGTGGATATTAATTAGCCCAGAAGCCCTGAATACCCAAGGTACAAATTGCATAACAAATGACTCCCATGAAGAAGTATGGAGAGGGTCCTGATCCTGGAAAGGATTGATCTAGCATTGGAGGGGAATATAAGGACAGAAGAAAAAGGAGGGAGGTGATTGGAGAATGGTTGGAGAGAAGAAGGTTTACGGGACATATGGGGAGGGCTGATCTGGGAAAGGGGAAATCATTTGGAATGTAAACAAAGAATATAGAAAATAAAAATATATAAAAAAAACGTGGAAAACCAAGCAAGCATACACACACACTCAAACACACACACACACACCCACACACACACTCTGACACTAAAAACAATACCATAATCATGACCATCATCAACAACAAAAGCAAAGAAAAACCACCAAAACATAAAACAGTAACCAAACTATACAAAGAAAATAGCAAGACAAAAATGCTCAAGTAATGCAGAACTGAAACAGAAAGTGCTCAAAATATACCACTGAGTTTATTTTGTGTTGAATTGGCATTATGATTTTAGAAAAATACAACAATAACCTAGACTCTTTTAAGTAGTATTAAGGATAAAACCTTTGACCCTGTACATGATAGGCAGGCATTCTCTCACTACTATGTCCCAATATCTTCCATTCAGATTTTTAAATTTAGTTAGCCCTTCTTTAGTTTATGAAAAGAAAAATCAAAAATTTTTTTTGGATCATAATACCCACGAGAAACAAATTGTATATGTAAAACCCACAGTGTTTAGTTGAAAAGGCACAAATGGCTAGAAAGCATCATTCTAAAATTTGTCAGGTGCCTTAATGCTGAAGGCCATTGACTAGTTCTGTTTTAATCTAGCTCTGTTCTCAAATGCTCTACTTTGCTGTCAACATTTGTAAATACCAGCATCCAACACATCACAGTGTCACTTGATTTCTTTTACTGGATATGTTACTGAATAGAAGTGAGAAAAATATATTTTCCCAAAGGAAATTCCCTACTTAATCACACGTACCAGGTGAATCTCAAATAAACAATTATTCTTTGAATGAAAATACTCTTATGTAGCCCCTGATGGAAGATGGAGTTTGTTTTGTTCTCATCTATTTTAGTCACAATTTCATTAGGGAATCCCTTAAATTATTTTGAGACCTATTAAGTGTTCAAGCAGTCTTAAGGATGAAATAGCTTTATCAAAGAAAGAAATCCCATGAAAATCATTTACAGGCCTTGTAGTTAGTTGGTACGTCCTGTAGAAAAAGATCATTACAAAATGAGATTCCCTCAGAGATTTAATGATGCAGACTTTAGAATGGGATCTCTTTATGAGAAAGAGAAAAACTTCCTTAGAGTTTCTGTTGCTGTGAGAAAACACCATGACCAAAAGCAACCTTGGAAATGAAAGATTTTTCTTTCTTTTCCTTCTTTTTATCCTATACTTCAGACCCATCACAGAAGAATATCAAAGCAGCAACTCAAGCAAGGTAAGAAATGATGCAATGGAAAAGGACTCCTTACTGGAATATTCTTCCTGGCTTCCTCAGCCTGCTTTCTTACAAAATCCAGGAACACAAGTGTTGTCACCATTTACAGTGAGATGAACCCACCTACATTGGTCATTTTGGGTATAATAGTATTGCAGAACCCTGCTATACCACTCCTGGGTATATACCCAGAGGATTCTCCAGCATGTAATAAGGACACATGCTCCACTATGTTCATAGCAGACTGATTTATAATAGCTGGAAGCTGGAAAGAATCCAGATGTCCCTCAACAGAGGAATGGATACAGAAAAGTTGGCTCATTTGCACAATGGAATACTACTCAGCTATTAAAAACAATGAATTCAAGAAATTGTTAGGCAAATGGAAGGAACTAGAAAATATCATACTGAGTGAAGTAACCCAATCACAAAAGAACACACATTTATTGATATTTACTGATAAGTGAATATTAACCCAGAAGCCTGGCATACCCAAGATACAATTCACAGACCATATGAAGCTCAAGAAGAAGGAAAACAAAGTATGGAAACTCTGGTCCTTCCTAAATGGGGGAGCGAAATACCCACAGGAGGAGATACAAAGTGTGCAGCAGAGACCAGTTGCCCCACCTAGAGTTTCATCCCATATACAGTTACAAAACCCAAACACTATTGTGGATGCTAAGAAGTGCTTGCTAACAGGAACCTGATATAGCTGTCTCCTGAGAGGCTCTGCTAGTGCATGACAAATACAGAGAGGAACACTCTCAGCCAACCATTAAACTGAGCACACAGTCCTCAATGGAGGAGAGAGAGACAGGACCCAAGGAGCTAAAGAGGTTTTCAGTCCCTTAGGAGGAACAATAATATGAACTAACCAGTACCCCCAGAGCTCCCAGGGACTAAACCACCAACCAAAGAGTACACATGGAGGGACCCATGGCTCCAGCTGCATATGCAGCAGAGGATGGCCTTTTTGGACATCAAAGGGAGGAGAGGTCCTTGGTCCTGAGAAGGTTAGATGCCCCTGTAATGGGGAATGCCAGGACAGGGAAGCAGGAGTGGGTGGATTGGTGAGCAGGGGGAGGGAGTATTGGTTAGGGGATTTTCAGGGGGTAAACCAGGAAAGGGGACAAGTTTTGAAATGCAAATAAAGAATATATCTAATAAAAAAGAAGTTCTGGGATTCATTTAATTGAAAATATAGATTTAGTGTGAAATGTGAGGGACTGAATGAGAATGGCCCCAGAGAGTCTTATATATTTTAATGATTCCTCTACTGTTAATCCAACTGTTTCTGAAGGATTAGATGTGGCCTCTGAAGGACTTTTGCACTGGGATAGACATAGAGGATTCAAAATCCCATACCAGCCCCAGGTAGCATTTTCTCCCTCTCTGCTTCATTCTTGTGGATCAGATTTATGCTCTCAGCTGCTGTTCCAATATGGTGGTTGCCTATCTGCTGCCATGCTGTCTACCATGACAGCTATGGACTCTACTACTCTCTGGAACTGTGAGCCCAAGTTAAATGCCCTCTTTTCAAGTTGTCTTGGCCATAGTGTTATTTTTTTCAGCAATAGAAAAGTAGCTATGTCTGACCCTCTTTTAGCTATCTGCCTTCTACAAGTACTCCAAGTTAAACACATAAAATTAAAATTTGAAACTAAAATGTACATGTTAGAGAAAATAGGCACTGCTTGTCTCTCTGGAGTTGGGTTACCTCATTCCATTATAATTTTTCCAGATCCTCCCACTTATCTGCAATTTTAATAATTTCCTTTCTCTTTATAGCTGAATAATAGTTTATTGAATATATAGACTACATTTTCACTATCCACTTGTTGATGCAGATCTAGGCTGATTCAATTTCGAAGCTATTGGCAATGGAGCAGAAAAAACATAGTTGAGCCAGTACCTCTCTAGTGGGAAATATAGTACTTTGGGTACAGGTTGAGGAGTAGAATAGCTGGGTCATATGATGAAAGTTATATTTGTAGCTTTTTGAAAAGCATCTACATTGATCTCCATAGTACCTGTATCAGTTGATATTCTTCCGAACTCTGAATAAGTGTTCCTTGTTCCCACAACTAAATCATTGTTTTATCATTTGAATTGTTGAAAGTTGCCATTCTCAATGAGGTGAGACAAAAGCTCAAAGTAGTTTTATTTTTTTCTTATTTTTTTGATGGCTAAGGATGTTGAATGATTTTTAAAGTGGTTATTAGACATCAATATTATTTGTTTTGTGAGTTCTTTTGGATTACAAAGCTCATTGCTTATTGTATTGTCTGTTTATTTGATATCATTTATATTTTTAAACATTTATTTGCTATATCCTAGATGTTAAACCCTAATCCACTGTGTAAGTGGCAAATATATTCTCCCTCTCTGTAGGTTGTTTTTTTTTTTTTTTTTTTTTTTCATTTCACTGACAGTTTCATTTTCTGTTCAGAAACCTTTAACTTGTTTAAGTCCCTTTTGTAAGTTCTTGACCTTAATTTTCTAGATTTTTGCAGTCCTATTTACAAACTATCTATACTCATGTCTTTTAAAATTCTTTTTTTTTTTTTTTTTTGCTTTTTCCTCTAGTAGTTTCAGAGTCTCAGGTTTTATGTTGAGGACTTTGATCTACTTGGAGGTGGTTTGCATGGTGAGAGAAGGAACCATCTAGTTTTATTATTCTACATGTGGATGTGTCATTTTTACCAATGTTATCTATTGAAAAGGCTGTCTTTTCACCATTATGCATTTTGTACCTCCTTTTCAAAACTTACTTGGTTGTAGTTATTTAGCAGCTTGTGATTTAGTCTATTGATCTGTGTCTATTTTGTGCCAGTAGCATGCTGCTTTGGTATTATGGCTCTTTGATATAATATGAAATTCTGTATAGTAACATCTCCAGAAGTATTCTTATAGCTCAGTATTGCTTTGGCAATACAGGATCTTTTGCATTTCATGTCTACTTGATTTGATTTGTGTTTGATTTTCTAGGGCCTTCAATGTGTAATTACTTATTTGAAATCTCATTTTTTCACT
Source organism: Apodemus sylvaticus (assembly GCF_947179515.1). Taxonomy (NCBI): domain Eukaryota; kingdom Metazoa; phylum Chordata; class Mammalia; order Rodentia; family Muridae; genus Apodemus; species Apodemus sylvaticus. Next base: position 42,078,713 of record NC_067495.1, read on the forward strand.
TAGACCTAGACATTTCCCTCTCAGGATTGCCTTCATTGCATTCCATAAGTTTTGATATAGTGTTTCCATTTTCATTTGATTCTAGGAACTTTTAAGTTTATTTCTTGGTTTCTTTAATGATCCAGTCATTGCTCAATAGTATATGTTTTATTTTCCCTAAGTTGTATATTTTCTGTAGTTTTGTCCACTATTCTAAGTTTTCTACATTTGTTCAGATTAAGTTTGTATCTTAATGTCTGATCAATTTGAGGGTATAGTTCATATACTACTGATTATATTTGAGTTTTGTAATATGTGCTTTATTCTATAGATGTCTGTTAAATCCATTTGATCTGTGATATAAAATAACTCGATAACTTCTTTACTCCTTTTTTACTTTGTTAACCTGTCAATTAGTAGTAGTGGATTAAAGAAGTAATTTAATATCACCATTTTGGGGCTAAATTGTGAGATTAAATCTAGTAGTATTTGTTGTTTTGAATTCAATTGCAGTTGTGTTTGGAACATATATGTTGAGAATAGTATTATCTTCTCTTGATGGATTGTTATTTCAATCCAAGTAAGTATGAAATGATCTTGATACTTTGTGCCTGTGTTGAACTCTGTTTTTGTCTGATACCAAAATAGTGACCCCCGATTGCTTTCTGATCCCATTTGACAAGAATCGTTTTGTCTGTCCATTTATACTAAGATTGTGTTTAGTTGATGTTCAGGTGGAATTTCTTACAGGCAACAACAACAACAAAAATGATTGTGTTTTCTCATCCAGCCTGTTAAGTTTTTATCTTTTGATCAAGAAATTGAATTAATTTTTATTGATAGTATTGAAAAATTGTATTCATTTGTGTTGTTTTGTTGGTATTTTTATTGTTTGATGTTTTCTTCGCCTTGATTTTCTTGCTTTTTAAAAGAATTTATTTTTATCTGTGTATACATTACTTGTGTGTGTGTGTGTGTGTGTGTGTGTGTGTGTGTGTATGTGTGTCTGTTTATGGGGGCACATGTCCATTCACATGTGTTCTAGTTTTCTTTTCTGTTGCTGTGACCAGAAGTAACTTGGAGAGAAAATAATTTATTTGTACTTCCAAGTAATGGTCTATCACTGGAAGAAAGTGGGTCAAGAGCTCAAGCAAGAGCTGATGAAGAAACCACTGAAGATTGCTGCATACTGGCTTGCCTTCTATACTCTTTGCTCAGGTATCTTTCTAATATATTTCATGAATATGGTCAAGTTATTTCCCCAACTGAGATTCACTCACATGACAGTGGCTGGGTCAAGTCAACATCTAGTGCTAAGCAAGAGACTACTTGAAAGATACTGCCTGAGGTAGCCAGAGACATATAAAATCTCCCTGGATCTGGAATTAGTTATGAGCTGCATGACATGATGTTGGGAATAGAACTTCAGTCCTCTGTAAGAATTCTTAACTGTTTATCTGTTTCTTCAGGCTTATTCTTCATTTTATTTACTTTTTTGATGTGTTTTTTTGTTGTTGTTTTTTTTTGTTATGTTTGTTTGTTTCTTTTGAGACAGGGTCTTATCATGTAGCTCTGGTTGTTCTGGAACTCAGTCTGTAGGCCAGACTGGCCTCTAATTTACAGAGATCTGCTTGTCTCTGCCTCCCAAGGGCTGGTATTAAAGGCATGCACCAGTGCATCCAGTCTAAAGTTTTCATTTCTAAACAATTGTCTTAACATCTTTTATTTCCTCTAGTGTCTTGGGTGTATTTAACATTCTTCTTTATTCAAAGTATTCCCTCTAAATCTCTCTATTGTTGTGTTTCAGTAAACATAAATTGTTTCAACATGCAATGTTTTTTTCTCTTTCTAATATGATATAAAGTTTTACTAGATATAATATTCTGAGTTGTTATCTGCGGTTTTATGGAATCTGAAGTACATTATATCATGTTCTTTTGGCCTTTAAAGTTTTCATTTTGATATCTTTTATTTTGAAAGATTATGTATATATGTGTGTATGTATGTCTGTGTTTGTGTATAACTTGTATCTTCTTCCTTGAAGTATTCAAGTAATATCTTCTGTCTGTATGTTTAGTGTTTAACTATAATATGGCAAAGGTTTTGCCTGTTTTGGTTCTATTTACTGTTCAGTATGTTTTGGATATTCTTATTCTAGATTTAAGAATTTTTCTTCTTTTGTTTTGTGGAAAATATTATCTATGTCTTTGGCATGGGATTTCTCCTCTTATTGTATACCAATAATTTCTAAATTTGATATTTCTCTAGTATTGAACAGATCATATATCTTCAACTAATACATTTAAAAATAAATTATTAATTTAACTGGATAATCTATATCTCCTATCTGCAAGTTCTGCTATTCTGACCTCTGTATGATCCATTCTTTCATTGAGGATTTCCCCCTTTTATTTTTGCTTGGCTTATTGAAGTTTTCATGTCCAGTATTGTCTCAGTCTAGCTTTTCTTTGTTATTTCTATCTCTATATTTGAGACTATTTTCATGCCCTACATTGACATCCTTATTTCACTCAACTGTTTTACTTTTCTTAAAATTCATTCTTATTATTCTTATAGTCCTTGAATTTTTCATATGTACATTCATATCCTCTTTGAGATCATTCTTTTGAGTGCTTTATCTGCAATTTTATGCAAGTCACAGACATTGGTGGACAATCCTACGGTTATTAATTTTTGGAGAAAATATTTTGTTTAGTTTTTCACATAGCTAGTGTTATTTTCCAACTAAAATTAGTTTATTGAGATCTTTTTGCATAGCTGATTTCAATGAACATTTGTTTGGGCTCTTGTTATTCTCCTGCTCTGTAAATTTTGGCTGGGTTCAGTGTTGTGGTAAGAAGTGCTATTGATTGTTGGAATGGATAGTTGAAAGTGATATCAAGCCTGTGGTATCTGGAATACACTCTGACCTCATAAACCAGCATCAGACTTTGTTTTATTTGTCTCTCAATCTTCAGAGCTGCAGTTCATAAGGTGAGTGTATGTGTGCCAAAGTTGGTGAAACCATGACTTGAAACATCACAGCATTATGCGTTTGTGTCAGGTGAAGGTGGATTTCTTCCTCTTGTACCCTAAGGCAGACTGTGTACTAGAGGTCGGAGAAGGTATTACTTTACTATAGTTCCACAAACCTTAGAGCCCAGGAGAAGTTGCCACCGCAGAAGCTCTCATTATAAATGCCTGGCTGGGATGAATACTAGAAAAGTAAAAGTATACCACAGAGTCCCAGGGCCAAGAGACTTCTTAACTTTCTGGGTCTAGTACTTAGATGACAGTGGAATTATGCATAGGGGTAGAGGACTGAAGGAATTTTTTGACTTGTTGAGTTGGGTAAGAAAGTGTATACTTAAGATGTGAAGTTAAGGACCTCTTATGTGACCAGGCAGGGTGATAGCAGCAAAGGAGACGTGTTCCCAGAGGCAGAGGGTCTAGAGGCTCCACATTTCTCTCTGGTGGATACTGGTGATGGGAAAATTGGAAGTGTGCACTGGACACTGAGGATCCTGGAATCCCTTACAGATCTACCTTCTGTGCTGGCTGTGTTTTTGAAATATGGACTAGAGACAGAATTTCTGGGAATTCTTACCTATCTTTTCCAGGTACTGGCAGAGATAAGCATGGATGAGGCCAGTTTGGTGACATAATAAATCTTCATCCAATTATCTGTAGAATCTAGGATAATTTACCTCACTTTTACTTCTGATTATGGCATATTGATGAGACATTTCAGTGCATGTATGCCTCTTCTGTCCTATTTTCTTTCATCTATTCTTCTTATATTTTATTTTGTGTTCTTCTTTATTCTTCTTATTACCTTCTGTTCTGAAATAAGCCTTGGATTTTATAAGGTTAGATTATAAAAAGTTTCAAATAGTGCAGAGTTTTAGTACATTTTACATTGAGCTTCTCTTATTAACATATTAGTACACAACATTTGTCACAACTAATGGGCCATCATTGAGTCATTATTAACTAGTGCTCACAGTTAGGAATATAATTTTCTAGAAAAATAGATGAGGACACCAGAACAAACTGAAAATCACTGTTCTTTGTAAACAGTATTTTTAATGCCAGATTTTAAGGTATTTTTTTTTTATTTAGGAGCAATCTTGGCATGACTCAGAAAAATTGGAAACAGCTGATGATCATATGAAAACGTAGTAAACAGTCTTTCCAGCATGACTATATACTAAAGATTAAGTTAGCTGGAAACTGAATTCTGTTGTACTATAAACTTCAACATATACAAAGTGTTAGTCTTTTATTCAATAATCAATTGGATTTAAAAAAATTAATGACTCCTAAAAATTTTTAAACTGACTTGTTTTTATTTTCTTTGTGCTTTCATTTAGAAATTCATTTAGCCAGGAGTATTGTCTATGATTAGATATAGTTTGACATTAATGTATTGTTTTCTTTATGTAGAATAATATTTTGACTGGTTTCATTTAAGTAAATCTTCCTAAAATGAATATTTATGTAGAAGTTTCTTATTCAAATATATGCATCAGGGTTTTGTGCATGGAAAACAAAAGAAGCACAGTTAAATTGCACATTTTTGTAAGTGTGTTGATACATGGTTAATATGATTGACATATACTGGTACAGAGTTGTCTTTGGCACAAATACACATCAAAGGATCTTTTAAGTGTTATGGCAAAGATATTTTAAACAGTTCCATAACTGTGTCATTCTAAAGGCATGTAATTTCCTTAAGCAAGATAGCTTCTAATTTCTGCATAGCTTCAGTCACTACCTGAAGGATGAGCTTCTTGGCTGGAATTGAATCACTTCCTTAGCCACTCACTGTGGCTAATACCATGATACACTTCATTTCAGTTGAACAGAACATGAAGGCAGGGATTAAAGGATTGATATTTTTCCCACTTGTTACAGAAAGGCTGAGATTAAGGGGAACTATTCCCCAAAGCACTTAGTAGGCAAGTGAAACACATTCTTTCAATATACCTTATCTTCTTAGAAAGTAGATTCTAAAGGCAGACATATTTACATGGTAATATACTTCACCTTGCGATCTGTTATCATGTCCATTCAAGTACTTTATACATTTTTAGTAAACAGATGTGTCAGCTAAAAAATCAGCTTCATATAGTTGCCACAAGTATTTTCTTCAGAAAATCTACCAGGGGACACATTCTTAATCTGATTTAAACCCTTGAATGCAATAATATAGATCTAGTTTAAAATATTTTTGTAATTCTGACCCAAATGTAACTCACAGAGCTGTCTTTGAGGCTTTGCAGATTAAGCAGGGTTTTATTGTACTTACAATAGCATTCAAGGATGTCTTTTAGGTTTTTGTGATAATCTTGATTTTCTTGTACATAGATTGTCAGGATTGTCAGCATTTTATTTCTATTTCTATCTTTTGTACTTTTGATCATTTCATAGTAGTCTAAGACCTTCACTATTTAACAATAATTGATTATCATTTTCCTACCCCGTAAAAGGAAAAACTACATGGTACAAATTATTTCTGTGTTAATAATACTTTCAGTTAGTATTAAAAGTTATGTCATTGTTTTTCTTACTCCTTTCACTTAAAAAATATCTTTCCTTAAGTTTCCCCCACTATCTCCTTTACTGGAATGAAATTAAAGCATGATTCCTAAAGAGAGAAAAACAATATGGTCATTGGAATCTCTATCTATTCAGCAATTAAATTTGAAATAAAATAGAAATGACTCCGGCTTGTGTTATACTTACAAAACTGTTATACTTTAGTCCAATGCTCTTGAGTTTATTCCATGATTGCTTACCTCTGCAGGTGTTTTGATATGTGTTAATGTACAATGTCTCAGATTTGACTTGATGTTCTCATAATTTAAGTGTTTTGATACTCTGAAGTATTGAGAATGACATTCTGTTATCCCTGGAGATGAGTTGGTAATCCTTTTACAGTTGCATTATACTCTATGAACAATTATATTTGATTTATTTATATTGTTTAGAATGTATGCAATGATTGTGGATAATGATTACCACATTTTACTTTAAAACTCAGTCCAATAAAATATTGCCAATCAAAAATTGCATTTATATAATGATGTACTTATATAATATTGCTTAATAGAATATTTTTGAAAAGAAAGAATCAATCAGTACATACATAATATATATACAGAAGCACAGGTAAATACACACACATATATGTATAAAACCAGGAATGAATAAAATTAAAAAACTTAATCCAAATTCTATAAACCCTGGAAAATGCATTCATTTGTAATAAGAAGATTTAAAACTGGGCACATTCCAAATAGAGAAACTAATGTTTTTATAATTCAGTGACATCTCTATCTTTATTACTTTTCTTTCTTTGTACTTATTCTTGTCACTATGAACTTTTCATGTGTGGATACTAATGGTGCATGGAAGCCTTTAGTATAATTTAGAGTAGACCTCTTAAATTGTGGTTCACTTGTCATATGTGTAACTAATTGAAAGACTCATGAATAATTTGGTAAATGTTAAGGCTACTGAATATGTAATGGTTAACAGTTAATATAAATTCAAATACGTGATAAATCTGAGATGTACCTAGCAGCATGAGTCTATGCTATACCACATGACTTGACACATGCAGCAATTTTTTAACATAGTACATATACTTTGAGCTGTGTATGCCATCAATCCAGTGTCAACAAATGCTTCTTGAAACAACTCACCACAGTCTTATCATACCTCTATGTCATGACTGGCAGTGTTTTTACTGTATATAGAAAGATTCATAGTCTTTTTTTATTATTCTCTTATATATTACATCCTGACTGCAGTTTCTGCACAAGAGTTTCTTATCTCTCTCCCCTTCGTCCAGCCTCTTTACCCTTCTACCTCCACTCTCCTCAAGATTTCCCCCTCCCTCACCCCACCTCTCCTCAGAAAAAAAGCAGGCATTCTAGGACACCAAACCACAGCATAGCAATAATACCACTTCAAGCCTGGACAAGGCAACCCAGTAGGGGGAAAGGAATCCCACAAGTAGGCCAAGAGTAAGGGATAGACCCTACACCCACTGTTATGATTTTCACAAGAACACCAAGCTATAACATATGTGTAGAGGAGAGAGGTCAGATCCCTACAGGCTCCCTGGTCTTTCAAATTCCCATCCATCCAGGTGAGCTGATTCTGTGAGGTTTGTTCTCATAGTGTGTCTCTGACCTCTCTGGTTCGGTTAATCCTTCCTCTCCTCTCCTCAGCAGGGCTTCTCAAGCTCAGTCTAATGGTGGGCTATGGTATTCAACATTTGCTCCCATCAGTTGTTGGATGATGTCTCTTTGGACTCTTTAATGACAGTTCTGCTCGGCTATGATTCCAGGACACTCTGCAGTCAGGACCAACTGTAGGTCGAATGATTTATGGCTGGGTTGGTGTCCAAATCTTTTCACTTGATCCATTTCATGTTAACAAAGATTGCAATTCTGGCCCCATGTCCCCCATTACTAGAAGTCTTTGTGCAGGTTACTCTTGTAGATTCCATGGAGGTTTTCACATGCCCCTCATATATCTTCAAATTCCAGTTGTTTCTCTCAGTATTATATCTCTCTTCCCCCCACCCCTGATCTCATTTCTTCGGTTCTCAATCTCACCTACTCTCAGTTCACCTGCTATATCTGATGTGTTTATAAAAAGATAAAGTGGTATAAGAGTATGTTCTATGGGGTGTGGTAAGGCGTGCGGGAAGGGGGTGTCTCAGCAGGCCCATACTAAGGCATCCCTTCTCCATGAGGGAACAGCCACACAATAGTATAGCATGGAAGAGAGTTTATTCAGGGCATGGGGAAGAGAGTTAAAAGAGTAGTAAAGGCATAGAAAGGTAGAGAGGAGAGAGGAGAGATGTAGAGGCCAGTCAGGACCCACGTGGAGAGAAGGGAAGGGAAGAGCCCAAGAAGGCAAGAGAAGAAAGAGTAAGTGAGTAAGGGAGTATAAGAGACCAAGAGAGACAGGAAGAAGCAAACAGCCTCTTTATAGTGGGCCAGGCCTATCTAGCTGTTTTCAGGTAATTGTGGGGAGGAGTGTAACTGTCTGTTTCCAGGTAACTGTAGAGTCTAGACAGAATACAAACATTAATCTATTTTTTTCTTTCCAAGTAGATCCTTGCATTCCCTTCTTAGACCCTCATTATTTGTCTTTTCTGGGTCTGTGGATTATAGCAGGCTAGTCTTTCACTTTATAACTAATATCCACTTATGAGAGAGTACGTACTATGTTTGTCTCTCAGGGTTTGGGTTACCTCACTCAGGATGATTTTTCTAGTTACTTCCATTTACCTGCAAAATTTATGATGTTATTAATAGCTGAGTAGTATCCCATTGTGTAAATGAACCACATTATCTATATCCATTATTAGTTTGAAGGGCATCTAGTTTGTTTCTAGTTTCTGGCTTATATGAATGAAGCTGTTATGAATATGGTTGAGCAAATATTCTTTGATGGGAAGGAGTGTCCTTTGGGTATATGCTCAAGTGTGGTATAGCTGAATCTTGAGGCAGATTGAATTCCAATTTTCTGAGAAATTGCCATATAATTTAATTCCTAAAAGTAAAGATTTTATAATACTATCTCCTATTATTTCTTGGCTTGTAAATGTTAAAATCATATGTCATTGCATTATACTCTTACAGAGTTTTAATGATTAGTATTGCTGTTTGAGCTGCTGACTATAGTTTCATAAACATTAAATGATTTTTTTGCCTAGAGATTAATGTAGAATGTTCAACCATTTCTGAAATGCTCTATTTAGACGAATTTATTGTTCTGAATTAAAGAAATTTCTTGCCAAAATATGGAATATAATTTATTCTCAATATCTTCATTTATATCATAATTTTACTTATGAATAAGAATAAATAAGCTGAAATCTATACTTGTTTTACATTTTTATTTTAATTTATTTACATTTCAAATGTTATCCTCTTATTCGGTTTTCCCCTCTCCCAGAAACCCCTTCTCCAATGCACCCTCCCCCTGCTTCTATGAGAATGTTCCTCCAACCACACATCCACTCCCACCTCCCTACCTTTCATTCCCCTATACTGGGGCATTTATCAAACTTGCATAGGACCAAGGACCTCTCCTCCCATTGATGCCAGATAAGGCTGTCCTCTGCTACATTTGCAGCAAGAACCATGTGTACTCCTTGGTTTGTGGCTTAGTCCCTGGATGCTCTGGGGGTGGGGGTTTGGTTGGTTGATATTATTGTTCTTCCTATGGGGTTGCAAACTCCTTCAGCTCCATTAGTCCTTTCTCTAACTCCTCCACTGGGGATCACACACTCAGTGAAATGGTTGGCTGTGATCATCTGCCTCTGTATTTGCAAGGCTCTGGGAGTACCTTTCAGGAGACAGCCATATCAGGCTCCTTTCAGCAAGCCTTTCTTAGCATCCATGATAGTGTAGGAGTTTGGTGACTGTATCTTGAATGAATTCCCAGGTGGGACAGTCTCTGGATGGCCTTTCCTTCAGTCTCTGCTCTACACTTTTTCTCCATATTTGCTCCCATGAATATTTTGTTCCCCTTTCTAAGAAGGACCAAAACACTCATACTTTGGTCTTCCTTCTTCTTCATGTGGTCTATGAATTGTGTCTTGGGTATTCAGAGTGTTTGGGCTAATATCCACTTCTCAGTGAGTGCATACCATGTTTGTTTTTTTGTGATTGGGTTACCTCACTCAGGATGATATTTTCTAGTTCCATCCATTTGCCTAAGAATTTTATGAATTCAACATTTTAATAGCTGAGTAGTATTCCATTGTATAAATGTACCACAGTTTCTTTATCTATTCTTCTGTTGAAGGACATCTGGGATCTTTCCAGCTTTTGGCTATTATAAAGAAGTCTATGAATATAGTGGAGCATGTGTTCTTGTTATATATTGGAGCATCTCTTGGGTCTATGCCCAGGAGTGGTATCCTCAGGAAGTACTATGTCGAAATTTATGAGGAAACTCCAAATTGATTTCCAAGGTGGTTTTACCAGCTTGCAAAACCACCAACAGTGAAGGCATGTTCCTCTTTCATCACATCGTGGCCAGCATCTTTTGTTACCTAAGTTTTTCATCTTAGCCATTTTGACATGTGTGAGGTAGAACCTCAGGTTTTTTGTTTGTTTGTTTTGTTTTGTTGTTTTGTTTTTTTATTTGTTTTTCTCTGATGACTAAGAATGTTGAACATTTCTTTAGGTGCTTCAAAGTCATTCGGGTTTCCTCAGTTGAGAATTCTGTCTTTAGTTCTGTTCTCCATTTTTAAAAGAGGGTTACTTGGTTCTCTAGAGTCTAACTTTTTGGGTTCTTTGTATATATGTAGGATATTAGCCTTCTATTGGATGTAGGGTTGTTAGTTCTTCCCAGTCTCTTGTGTGCCATTTTGTCCTATTGACAGTGTCCTTTTCCTTACAGAAGATTTGCAATTTTATTAGTTCCCATTTGTCGATTCTTGATCATAGAGGATAAGTAACTGGTGTTCTCTTCAGGAACTTTTCGCCTGTGCCCATGTATTTGAAATTTTCCCCCACTTTCCCTATTACATCCAGTGTATCTGGTTTTATGTGAAGATCCAAGTGGACTTGAGCTTTGTACAGGGAGATAAGAATGGATCAATTTGCATTCTTCTACAAGTTGATTGGCAGTTGAAACATCACCATTTGTTAAAAATGCTGTCTTGTTTCCACTGAATGGTTTTAGCTCCTTTGTCAAAGATCTGGTGACTGTAGGTTATGAGTTCATTTCTAGGTCTTCAATTCTATGCTATTGATCTACTTGTCTGTCACTGTATAAATAACATCCTATTTTTAACACAATTGCTCAGTCTACAGTTTGAGGTCAGGGATGGGGATTCCCCTGCAAGTTATTTTATTGTTGAGAATAACTTTTTTTCTATCCTGGGATTTTTGTTATTCCAAATGAATTTGAAAATGCTTTCTCTAACTCTATGAACAATTGAGTTGGAATTTTGATGGGGATTGCATTGAATCTGTAGATTGCTTTTAGCAAGATGACCATTTTTACTCTGAAATGATCATGTGGTTCTTTTCTTTGAGTTTGTTTATGTAGTGGATTACATGCATGGATTTCTGAATATCCATCTATCCCTGCATCCCAGGATGAAGCCTACTTGACCATGGTATACATTCCTTTTGATTCGCTTTGCAAGAATTTTATTGAGTATTTTTGTATCAATATTAATTAGGGAAATTGGTCTGAAATTTTATTTCTTTGTTGGGTCTTTGTGAGGTTTTGGTATTAGCATAACTGTGGTTTCATAGGATGAATTGGGTAGTGTTCCTTTTTTTTTTCTTTTTTTTTATTCGATATAATTTTTTTACATTTCAAATGATTTCCCCTTTTCTAGCCCCACCCCCCACACCCCGAAAGTCCCGTAAGCCCCCTTCTCTTCCCCTGTCCTCCCTCCCACCCCTTCCCAGTTCCCCGTTCTGGTTTTGCCGAATACTGTTTCACTGAGTCTTTCCAGAACCAGGGACCACTCCTGCTTTCTTCTTGTATCTCATTTGATGTGTGGATTATGTTTTGGGTATTCCAGTTTTCTAGGTTAATAACCACTTATTAGTGAGTGCATACCATGATTCACCTTTTGAGTCTGGGTTACCTCACTTAGTATGATGTTCTCTAGCTCCATCCATTTGCCTAAGAATTTCATGAATTCATTGTTTCTAATGGCTGAATAGTACTCCATTGTGTAGATATACCACATTTTTTGCATCCACTCTTCTGTTGAGGGATACCTGGGTTCTTTCCAGCATCTGGCAATTATAAATAGGGCTGCTATGAACATAGTAGAGCATGTATCCTTATTACATGGTGGGGAATCCTCTGGGTATATGCCCAGGAGTGGTATAGCAGGATCTTCTGGAAGTGAGGTGCCCAGTTTTCGGAGGAACCGCCAGACTGATTTCCAGAGTGGTTGTACCAATTTGCAACCCCACCAGCAGTGGAGGAGTGTTCCTCTTTCTCCACACCCTCTCCAACACCTGCTGTCTCCTGAATTTTTAATCTTAGCCATTCTGACTGGTGTAAGATGAAATCTTAGGGTTGTTTTGATTTGCATTTCCCTAATGACTAATGAAGTTGAGCATTTTTTAAGATGCTTCTCCGCCATCCGAAGTTCTTCAGGTGAGAATTCTTTGTTTAACTCTGTACCCCATTTTTTAATAGGGTTGTTCGGTTTTCTGGTAGTGTTCCTTTTGTTTCTATTTTGTGGAATAGTTTGAAGAGTATTGCTATTACGTCTTCTTTGAAGGTCTGATAGAATTCTGCACAAAACCCTTCTGGTCCTTAGCTTTTTGGGGTTGAGATATTTTTTTAATGACTATTTCTATTTCATAAGGAATATGGGACTGTTTAGATAATTTATTTGATTCTGATTTAACTTTGGTATTTGATATCTGTCAAGAAAATTGTCTATTTCATCCAAATTTTCTAGTTGTGTTGAGTATCAACTTCTGTAGTAGGCTCTGGTGATTTTTTTTAATTTCCTCTGTTTCTGTTATATCTGTGTTTTCATTGCCGATTTTGTTAAAGTGGATACTGTCTCTGTGCCCTGTGGTTAGTCTGGCTAAGGGTTTATCTATCTTGTTGATTTTCTCAAAGAACCAGCTCCTGGTTTGTTGTTTCTTTGTATAGTTCTTTTTGTTTCCACTTGATTGATTTCAGCCCTCAGTTTTATTATTTCCTATCCTCTACTCTTCTTGGGTGTATTTGCTTCTTTTTGTTCTAGAGCTGGCAGATATGCTGATAAGCTGCTAGTGTATGCTATCCCCAGTTTCTCTTTTGGAAGCAATCAGAGCTATGAAATTTATTCTTACCACTGAATTCATTGTGTCCCATTAAATTGGGCATGTTGTGCCTTCAGTTTCATTAAATTCTAAAAAGTCTTTGATTTCTTTCCTTATTTCTTCCTTAACCAAGTTATCACTGAGAGCATTGTTCAGCTTCCATATGTATGTGGACTTTCTGTTGTCTTTGTTGCTATTGAAGACCACACATACTCCATAGTGATCTGATAGGAGATAGGATTAGTTCGATCTTCTTATATCTGTTGAGGTCTGCTTTATGACCGATTATATGGTCAATTTTGGAGAAGGCACCATGAGGTGCTGAAAAGAAGGTATATTCTTTTGATTTAGGATGAAATATTCTATAGATATCAGTTAAAAACATTTGGCCCATAACTTCTATTAGTTTCACTGTGTCTCTGTTAGTTTGTCTCCATGATCTGTCCATGACCGAGAGTGGGGTGTTGAAGTTACTCACAATTATTGTGTTCAGTGGAATGTGTGCTTTGAGCTTTAGTAAAGTTTCTTTTATGAATGAGGGTGTCCTTGCAATTGGAGCATAGATATTCAGAGTTGAGAGTTCATCTTGGTGGATTTTCTCTTTGATAAGTATGAAGTGTCCTTCCTTGACTTTTTTTGATGACTTTTGGTTGAAAATTGATTTTATCTGATATTAAATACAGGAATAAACTCTCCTGTATTTCTTTTTTTTGTTTTTTTTAATATTCTTATTTTCTATATTCTCTGTTTATATTCCAAATGATTTCCCCTTTCCCAGATCCCCCCCAATATGTCCCATAAACCTTCTTCTCTCCATCCATTCTCCAATCACCTCCCTCCTTTTTCTCTGTCCTTATATTCCTCTCCAATGCTAGATCAATTCTTTCCAGGATCAGGACCCTCTCCATACTTCTTCATGGGAATCATTTGTTATACGATTTGTGCCTTGGGTATTCAGAGCTTCTGGGCTAATTAATATCCACTTATCAGAGATTGCATTCCATGTGTATTCTTTTGTGATTGGGTTACCTCACTTAGGATGATATTTTTCAGATCAAACCATTTGCCTAAAAATTTTGTGAATTCATTGTTTCTAATTGCTGAGTAGTATTCCATTGTGTAAATAATACCACATTTTCTGTATCCATTCCTTCTTTGAGGGGCATCTGGGTTCTTTCCAGCTTCTGGCTATTATAAATAAGGCTGCTATGAACATAATGGAGCATGTGTCTTTATTGCATGCCAGGGAATCCTTTGGGTATATGCCCAGGAGAGGTATAGCAGGGTCCTCTGGAAGTCTCATGTCTAGTTTTCTGAGGAACCTCCAGACTGATTTCCACAGTGGTTGTACCATCTTACAGCCCCACCAGCAGTGGAGGAGTGTTCCTCTTTCTCCACATCCTCGCCAACACCTGCTGTCTCCTGAGTTTTTGACCTTAGCCATTCTGACTGATGTAAGGTGAAATCTCAGGGTTGTTTTGATCTGCATTTCCCTAATGACTAATGATGTTGAGCACTTCTTAAGGTGCCTCTCGGCCATCCGAATTTCTTCAGGAGAAAATTCTTTATTTAGATCTGTACCCCATTTTTAATAGGTTTATTTGGTTCCCTGGGGTCTAACTTCTTGAGTTCTTTGTATATATTGGATATTAACCCTCTATCAGATGTAGGGTTGGTGAGTATCCTATCCTAATTTGATGGTTGCTGTTTTGTCCTTTTAACAATGTCCTTTGCCTTACAGAAACTTTGTAATTTTATGAGGTCTCATTTGTCAGTTCTTGATCTTAGAGAATAAGCTATTGGTTTTCTGTTGAGGAACTTTTCCCCTGTGCCCATGTCCTCAAGGATCTTCCCCAGTTTCTTTTCTTTTAGTTTCAGTGTGTCTGGTTTTACATGGAGGTCCTTGATCCACTTGGAGTGAAGTTTAGTACATGGAGATAAGACAGGATCAATTCAAATTCTTCTGCATACTGACCTCCAATTGAATCAGCACCATTTGTTGAAAAGGTTATCTTTTTTCCATTATATGTTTTCAGCTCATTTGTAGAAGATCAAGTGACCATAGGTGTGTGGGTTCATTTCTGGATCTTCAATTTTATTCCATTGGTCCACTTGTCTGTCACTGTGCCAATACCATACATTTTTTTATCACTATTGCTCTGTAGTATTGCTTGAAGTCAGGGATACTGGTTCCCCCAGAATTTCTTTTGTTGTTGAGAATAGTTTTAGCAATCCTGGGTTTTTTGTTATTCCAGATGAATTTGAGAATTGCTTTTTCTAACTCTGTGAAGAACTGAGTTGGGATTTTGATGGGGATTACATTGAATCTGTAGATCACTTTTGGCAAAATGGCCATTTTAACTATATTAATCCTGCCAATCCATGAGCATGGCAGATATTTCCATTTTCTGAGGTCTTCTTCGATTTCCTTCTTCAGAGACCTGAAGTTCTTGTCATATAGATCTTTCACTTGTTTGGTTAGAGTCACACCAAGATACTTTATATTGTTTGTGGCTATTGCTACGGGTGTCATTTCCCTAACTTCTTTCTAAGCCTGCTTATCCTTTGAGTATAGGAAGGCAACTGATTTGCTTGAGTTGATTTTATAACCAGCCACTTTGCTGAAGTTGTTTATCAGCTGTAGGAGTTCTTTGGTGGAAGTTTTCGGGTCATTTAAGTAGACTATCATGTCATGTGCAAATAGTAATAATTTGACTTCTTCCTTTACAATTTGTATCCCCTCTACCTCCTTATGTTGTCTAATTGCTCTAGCTAGAACTTCAAGTACTATATTGAAAAGATATGGAGAGAGAGGATAGCCTTGTCTAGTACCTGATTTTAGTGGGATTGCTTCAAGTTTCTCTCCGTTTAGTTGGATGTTGGCTACCAGTTTGCTGAATATTGCTTTAAAGATGGTTAGGTATGGGCCTTGAATTCCTGTTTTTTTCAAAGACTTTTAGCATGAAAGGATGCTGAATATTGTCAAATGCTTTTTCTGCATCTAATGAGATGTTCATATGTTTTTTCTTTGAGTTTGTTTATGTAGTGGATAGCATTGATGGATTTCCTTATATTGAACCATCCCTGCATCCCTGGGATGAAGCCTACTTGATCACGGTGGGTGATCGTTTTGATGTTTTCTTGGATTCGGTTGGCAAGATTTTTATTAAGTATTTTTGCATCAATATTCATAAGAGAAATTGGCTGGAAGTTCTCTTTCTTTGTTGGATCTTTGTGTGGTTTTGGTATCAGCATAATTGTGGCTTCATAGAACTAGTTGGGTAGAGTTCCTTCTGTTTCTATTTTGTGGAATAGTTTGAAGAGTATTAGTGTTAGATCTTCTATGAAGGTCTGATAGAATTCTGCACGGAAGCCATCTGGTCCCGTGCTTTTTTTGGTTGGGAGACTTTCTATGACCCTTTTTATTTCTTCAGGTGTTATGGGACTGTTTAGATGATCTATTTGATCCTGATTTAGTTTTGGTGTTGGATATCTGTCTAGGAAACTGACCATTTCCTCCAGATTCTCCAGTTGTGTTGACTATAGGCTTTTGTAGTAGGATCTAATGATGTTTTGAATTTCCTCAGTTTCTGTTGTTATATCTCCCTTTTCATTTCTAAGTTTGTTAATTTGTATACTGTCTCTGTGCCGTTTGGTTAGTCTGACTAAGGGTTTATCTATCTTGTTGATTTACTCAAAGAACCAGCTTTTGGTTTTGTTGATTCTTTGTATGGTTCTCTTTGTTTCTACTTGATTGATTTTGGCCCTGAGTTTGATGATTTCCTGCCTTCTACTCCTCCTGGGTGAAATAGCTTCTTTTTGTTCCAGGGCTTTCATGTGTGTCATTAAGCTGTTCGTGTATGCTCTCTCCATTTTCTTTTTGGAGGCACTCAGGGCTATGAGTGTTCCTCTTAGCACTGCTTTCATTGTGTCCCATAGATTTGGGTATGTTGTGTCTTCATTTTCATTAAGTTCTAAAAAGTCTTTAATTACTTTCTTTATTTCTTCCTTGACCAAGGTATCATTGAGTAGAATATTGTTCAGTTTCCACGTGTATGTGGGTTTTCTGTTGTTTTTGTTGCTATTGAAGACCACTTTTACTCCATAGTGATCTGATAGGAGGCATGGGATTAGTTTGATCTTCTTATATTTGTTGAGGTCTGTTTTGTGACCAATTATATGGTCGATTTTGGAGAAGGTACCATGAGGTGCTGAGAAAAAGGTATATTCTTTTGCGTTAGGATAAAATGTTATATATATATATGTTAAATCTAATTGGTCCAAAGCTTCAATTAGTTTCATAATGTCCCTGTTCACTTTTTGTTTTCCAGATTGGTCCATTGAGGAAAGTGCAGTGTTGAAGTCACCCACAATTATTGTGTTACATGCAATGTGTGCTTTGAGCTTTAGTAAAGTTTCTTTTATTAATTAGGGTGCCCTTTCATTTGGAGCATAGATGTTCAGGATTGAGAGTTCTTCTTGTTGTATTTTTCCTTTGACCAGCAAGAAGTATCCCTCAGAGTCTCTTTTGATGGTCTTGGGCTGAAAATCAATTTTATCTGATATTTGAATGGCTACTCCAGCTTGTTTCCTGAGACCATTTTCTTGTAAAATTGTCTTCCAGCCTTTTACTCTAAGGTAGTGTTTGTCTTTGACACTGAGGTGTGTTTCCTGTATGAAGCAAAATGTAGGGTCCTGTTTACGTATCCAGCCGGTTATTCTATGTCTTTTTGTTGAGGCATTGAGCCCACTGATGTTAAGAGCTATTAAGGAATAGTGATTATTACTTCCTGTCATTTTTGACGTTATTTTTTAAATTTGTTTATCTTCTTTTGGGTTTGATGAAAGAAGGTTACTATCTTGCTTTTTCTAGGGTGAAGTTTCCCTCCTTGTATTGGTGTGTTCCTCCTATTACCCTTTGTAAGGCTGGGTTTGTGGATAGATATTGGGTAAACTTGGTTTTGTCATGGAATATCTTAGTTTATCCATCTATGGTGATTGAGAGTTTTGCTGGATATAGTAGTTGTGGCTGGCATTTGTGTTCTCTTAGAGTCTGCATGAGATCTGCCCAGGACCTTCTAGCCTTCCTAGTCTCAGGTGAAAAGTCTGCTGTGATTCTGATAGGTCTTCTTTTATATGTTACTTGGCCTTTTTCTCTTACTATCTTTAATATTCTTTCTTTGTTTAGTACATTTGGTGTTTTGATTTTTATGTGACAAGAGGTATTTCTGTTCTAGTCCAGTCTGTTTGGAGTTCTGTAGGCTTCTTGTATATTCATGGGCATCTCTCTCTTTAGGTTGGGGAAGTTTTCTTCCATAATTTTATTGAAGATATTTGCTGGCCATTTAACTTGTAAATCTTCACTCTCCTCTATGCCTATAATCCTTAGGTTTGGTCTTCTAATTGTGTCCTGGATTTCCTGGATGTTTTGGGTTACAAGCTTTTTAAATTTTGCATTTTCTTTAACTGTTGAGTCCATGGTTTCTATGGTATCTTCAGCATCTGAGATTCTTTCTTCTATCTTTTGTATTCTGTTGTTGATATTTGCATCTATGTCCCCTGATTTCTTCCCAAGGTTTTCTATCTCCAAAGTTTTCTCCCTTTGAGTTTTCTTAGTTGTTTCTACTTCTGATTTTAGATCCTGGATGGTTTTGCTTAGCTCCTTCTCTTGCTTGTTTGTGTTTTCCTGTAATCCTTTAAGAGATTTTTGTGCTTCCTCTTTCATGACCTCAGCCTGTTGACCAAAGTTCTGCTATATTTCTTTAAGTGATTTTTGCATTTCCTCCTTTATGTCTTTTGTATTCTCCTGAATTTCTTTCAATGATTTTTGTGTTTCCCTTGTAAGGGCTTCTAACTTTTGATCCATTTTCTCCTGAATTTCTTTCTTTTTTTTTTTCTTTTTTTTTTTAAGATTTTTTTTATACGATATAATTTATTTACATTTCAAATGATTTCCATTTTCTAGCCCCCCCTCCCCGAAAGTCCCGTAAGCCCCCTTCTCTTCCCCTGTCCTCCCACCCACCCCTTCCCACTTCCCCGTTCTGCTTTTGCCGAATACTGTTTCACTGAGTCTTTCCAGAACCAGGGACCACTCCTCCTTTCTTCTTGTACCTCATTTGATGTGTGGATTATGTTTTGGGTATTCCAGTTTTCTAGGTTAATATCCACTTATTAGTGAGTGCATACCATGATTCACCTTTTGAGTCTGGGTTACCTCACTTAGTATGATATTCTCTAGCTCCATCCATTTGCCTAAGAATTTCATGAATTCATTGTTTCTAATGGCTGAATAGTACTCCATTGTGTAGATATACCACATTTTTTGCATCCACTCTTCTGTTGAGGGATACCTGGGTTCTTTCCAGCATCTGGCAATTATAAATAGGGCTGCTATGAACATAGTAGAACATGTATCCTTATTACATGGTGGGGAGTCTTCTGGGTATATGCCCAGGAGTGGTATAGCAGGATCTTCTTGAAGTGAGGTGCCCAGTTTTCGGAGGAACCTCCAGACTGATTTCCAGAGTGGTTGTACCAATTTGCAACCCCACCAGCAGTGGAGGAGTGTTCCTCTTTCTCCACACCCTCTCCAACACCTGCTGTCTCCTGAATTTTTAATCTTAGCCATTCTGACTGGTGTAAGATGAAATCTTAGGGTTGTTTTGATTTGCATTTCCCTAATGACTAATGAAGTTGAGCATTTTTTAAGATGCTTCTCCGCCATCCGAAGTACTTCAGGTGAGAATTCTTTGTTTAACTCTGTACCCCATTTTTTAATAGGGTTGTTTGGTTTTCTGGAGTCTAACTTCTTGAGTTCTTTATATATATTGGATATTAGCCCTCTATCTGATGTAGGATTGGTGAAGATCTTTTCCCAATTTGTTGGTTGCCGATTTGTCCTCTTGATGGTGTCCTTTGCCTTACAGAAACTTTGTAATTTTATGAGGTCCCATTTGTCAATTCTTGCTCTTAGAGCATACGCTATTGGTGTTCTGTTCAGAAACTTATTGAAAATCTGGGGGAATCAGTATCCCTGACCTCAAGCAATACTACAGAGCAATAGTGTTAAAAACTGCATGGTATTGGTACAGTGACAGGCAGGAGGATCAATGGAACAGGATTGAAGATCCAGAAATGAACCCACACACCTATGGCCACTTGATCCTCGACAAAGAGGCTGAAAACATGCAATGGAAAAAAGATAGCGTTTTCAACAAATGGTGCTGGTTCAACTGGAGGTCAGCATGCAAAAGAATGCGAATTGATCCATCCTTGTCTCCTTGTACTAAGCTCAAATCCAAATGGATCAAGGACCTCCACATAAAGCCAGACACTCTGAAGCTAATAGAAAAGAAACTGGGGAAGACCCTTGAGGACATCTCCTGAATTTCTTTAAGTTTGTCCTTCATGTGTTCCTGAACCAGCATCATGACCAGTAATTTTTAAATCCAAATCTTGTTTTTCTGTTGTGATGGGGTATCCAGGACATGCTGTTAAAGGAGTATTGGGTTCAGATGCTGCCATATTGCCTTGATTTTTGTTAGTGGTGTTCCTGCGTTTGCCTTTTGCCATCTAGTTCTTACTGGTTTTAGTTGGTCTTGTTGTCAATGCTGGACTCACCAGTGTAAGCTGCCTCTTCCCAGCTGGTCTCTGGTGCACAGCTGACCTCCTGCACTGCCTGGAGACAGTGTGCTTTGGCCCAGGCTGTTCAGATCCTGAAGCAGACACCTGAATGCTCCTGTCCGGGGCCTGCTGGACTCACCAGAGCACACTGACTCCTCCCAGCTGGCTGCTGGGTACCACTCTGTCATCTTGCATGTCCTGGAGATATGGTGTTGTAGCCCAGGTTGTTCTGGATCCTGAAGTGGATATCTGAAGGCTCCACCAGAGGCCTCAGGACTGGAACATAAGCTCTGTGGGGCTGGACCCACCGAAGCAAGCTGTGTCCTCTCAGTCTGCCTCTGGTGCACACCAGGCCTCTTGCACTTCCTGGAGACAGGGTGCTGTGGCCCAGGCTGTTCAGATCCCAAAGAAGATACCTGAAGCCTCCTGCTCGGGCCCTGCTGGACTCACCAGAGCACACTGACTCCTCCCAGCCCGCCTCCGGGTGCCCCTCTGGCCTCTTGTAGGTCCTGGAGATGTAGTGTTGGAGCCCAGGCTGTTCTGGATCCAGAAGTGGAGATCTGAAGGCTCCTGCCAGGGTTCTCAGGACTGGAACCTAAGCTCTGTGTGGCTCTTGTATTTCTTTAAGGGAGTTATTTACATTCTTCTTTATGTCCTCTATCATAATCTCCAGCTTATTTCTTGGGACTATTTACTTGGAACATTGTTTTCCAAACGTGTAGTGTGAGATATTGTTGACACTGAGGTGCATTCCCTGTACACAGTAAAATTCTGGGTCCTGTTTAATTGAGCAGTCTGTTAGTATATGTCTTTTTATTGGGGAACTGAGTCCATGGATGTTAAGAGATATTAAGGAATAGTGACTTTTTCTTCTTGTTATTTTCAATGTTATTTTTACAGCTGTGTGGCTATCTTCTTTTGGGTTTGTTGAAAGATCACTTTCTTGCTTTTTCTACGGTGTGGTTTCCTGCCTTGTGTTGGTATTTTCCACCCATTATCCTGAGTAGGGCTGGATTTGTAGAAAGATAGTGTGTAAATTTTATTTTGGCATGGAATACCTTGATTTCTCCATCTATGTTAATTGAGAGTTTTGCTGGGTATAGCAGTCTGGCTTGCTTTTGTGTTTTCTTAGAGTCTGCATGATATCTGCCCAGGCTCTTCTAGCTTTCACAGTCTCTGCTGAGAAGTCTGGTGTGATTCTGATAGGCCTGCCTTTATATGTTACTTGACCCTTTTCCCCTTACTGCTTTTAATATTCTTTGTTTTATGCATTTGGTGTTTTGACTATTATGTGATGGGCAAAATTTCATTTCCCATCCAATCTATTTGGAGTTCTGTAGGCTTCTTGTATGTTTATGTGCATCTCTTTCTTTAGGTTAGGAAAGTTTTCTTCTAACATTTTGAAGAAGGTATTTCCTGACCCTTTAATTTGGGAATCTTCACTCTCTTCTATACATATTAGCCTTAGGTTTGGTCTTCTCATGTGTCCTGGATTTCCTGGATGATTTGGGTTAAGAGCTTTTTGCATTTTCTTGGACTGTTGAGGCAATGGTTTTCTATGGTATCTTCTACACCTGAGATTTTGTCTTCTATCTCTTGTATTCTATTGGTGATGCTTGCATCTATGACTCCTGATCTCTTTCCTAGGTTTTCTATCTCCAGGTTTGTTTCCTTTGTGCTTTCTTTATTGTTTCTATTTCCACTTTTTGATACTGGATGGTTTTTTCATTTCTTTCACCTGTTTGTGTTTTCCTGAAATTCTTTATGGAATTTTTGTGTGTCCTCTTTGAGGGTTTCTAGCTGTTTACCTATGTTCTCCTGTATTTCTTTAAGGGAGTTATTTATGTTCTTCTTTATGTCCTCTGTCATTATCTTGTATGTGATTTTAAATCAGAATCTTGCTTTTCTGGTGTCTTGAGTTATCCAGGGCTTGCTGTGGTGGGAGAACTGGGTTCTGATGATGATAATTAGCCTTGGATTCTGTTGCTTATGTTTTGCCCTAGCCTCTTGTCATCTGTTTATCTCTGGTGTTAGCTGTTCTTGCGGTCTCTGACTGTGGCTTCTCTTTCCTGCAAGCCTCTGTGTCAGTATTCCTGGGAGACCAGGTCTCTCTGGGAAAAATTTGGGTATGAAGAGCAAAAATCTATACTTTAATTTCATCAGTGAATCAGAACATTCTGTGGCACTATAGATGGAATTGATACCTGTAATGGGAAAATGTACATTCAGCTTCCCCCCCCCCACACACACACATTTTTAAAAGCTATTCCAATATCACCTATTGAATCTTATTTACTATGCATGAGCATTTAATACCAGTTCATGGCATTTAATATATGAAAAGACAAGAAGTTAATATATATTGGAGTCTACATACGAAGTGGTTTCTAATATTCAGAAACTCAATATTTATATTGGAAACATTATACACAACATTCAGAAATATTTTTAATTGTGTTTCTTTCATTACTCTAAAAATAAATAAAACCCCATCTTAATTTGTTGAATGTGCCTGCGAACATTATCAATATTCTGAGTCACTGATACAAAGTTCACTTAGCTGAGAAACAGATTAACCAATATCTGAAAGCTGCAAACATCTTACTTTCTTCATATGTTTATCTTGATTTGATCTGTTATAATGAATAGTACATTAAAATTTAATTAAAATGAAAATCAGAACCCCTCTAAAAATATATAAAACCAGAGTATCCACCTTATATTTTCAGCAACATGCCAAGCTACAAATTATTGACCACATGTATTTAAGCAAACTGAAGTCTCATGTACTAAAGTGCTACAAAGAGTTGGGTGTACTTAATTTAAGCTCCAAATACAATCATATTTGCATGCTATCAAATATCTTTTATGAGATGTCAAATGGAGAAGAATGGGGTAATTCTACTCTAAGTAATTTAAAAGTAAGTTTGAATTAATTTAACTTAAACAACTAATGCAAGGATTTTTTCCTCTGATTATTATAAATACTGCAAATCATAAGGTAACTTAAGGAATATTTATTTAATATTTTTACTGCTCTATTTCACAATATCTCTGGGTAAAATAAATTATATAATTTTTCATAAATAAATTATAACTTACATAATAGTAGCATTGTGGTTTTTGCACATTTTGATTAAAAGTTTGTCTTGACTTCAGAATCAATACATTAGTTTTATAACCTTGAATGACTTTTTTAAGAAAGCCAAAGAACAGGCCGTATGCAATAATGTTTCAAAAATGTAGGCTTTAAAATTTTGTAGTGCAAAGTAGATTTAAAAGTCTTGTGTATTGGATGGCTTTCCCTTTGCATGAATAGACTTAAATACCTTTTATCAAAAAATGTTTTATAATTGAAAATTTATTACAGAAAGACATGGAAAAAGCACTTTATGACATGAATATAGGCAATCTCTAACAGTACAGGAGATATCCTCGAAAATTGACAAATAGAATTACATTAAATTGATGGGCCTCTGCACAGCAAAATAAACTATTAGCAGGGAAAACAAATAGCCTGTAGAATTGAAGAAAAAATATGACAAATTTATTTCAAATAATATTCTCAGGAAATACTAATTTTGGTGTTGTACAAATATACACATACAAAACTAAAGTAACCTGACACAGTATTTCTTGTCATGAAAAGGGTGCTGTCAAGTTAGTGAATACATGGCTTAGATTGTGTCTGTCATTATCCTTACAGCAGGTGCATGAATGTTCCCAATTTGCTGGGGTTCAGCCTACAGTCAACTCCCAATTGACTAAACTAGAAAGAACTTCAGAAGAGAGAAAAGAGATAGCATGCAGAATTAGCAATAGTTAAATATTTAAGTACTTCAGGAATTTAAGGAAGTAGTTGGAACCTAGCCAAATAAGCTTATCTAATGAAGAAATTACAATGGGCATTCAAGAAGATAAGGAGAAATGAGGAATTAGTGACATATGGCCATAAACCTGTTTGTAAAGAAAGACATGACCAACTCACTCACAATATCTAAAATATATAAAGACCTCCAAAACTAAAACATACTTCAAAGAAAAAAAAAATAAACCCCAAAGCTGACAGACAATAAATGAGTCAATGATCTAAATTTTTTATGTATTCAACCATCTGGCAAAAATAAATTAAAACTATGTTTGGATTTTTATCTCACTCTAGCCAGAATGTCCACTATAAAAATAAAAACAACAAAATACAAAAGAAAATTAAGAAGTGGTGGCAACTGCCAGAGCCTTACAAATACAGAGTTGGATGCTCACAGCCAAACATCGGACTAAGCGCAGGGTTCCCAATGGAGGAGTTAGAGAAAGGAATGAAGCAACTGAAGGGGTTTACAACCTCATAGGAAGAACATCAATATCAACCAACCAGACTCCTCAGAGCTCCCAGGGACTAAGCGATCAACCAAGGAGTACATATGGTTCCAGCTGCATATGTGTGTGTGTGGGTAATTGCCTTGTCAGGCATCAATGGGAGGAGAGGTCCTTGGTCCTTTAAAGGTTTGATAGATGCCCCAGGGTAGGGGTATTGAGGGTGGTGACTAAGAGTGGCGTGGGTGGAAGAACACCCTCATAGAAGCAGGATGGAGGGTGGGATAGGAGGTTTTCCAGGAGGGGTTGGAATCCTGAGAAAGGGGATAATATTTGAAATGTAAATAAAGAAAATATCCAATTAAAAGAATGTGCTGGCGAGTGTGTATGTAAAGAATAGTGATAATCCACAATTGTGCAGCCAACACAAAAATCAGTGTAATGGTTTCGCAAAAACACTAAATGTAATACCGGGCATGGTGGCACATGTCGCTTAATCCCAGCACTCGGAAAGTAGAGGCAGGCAAATCTCTGTGAGCTTGAGGTCAGTCTAGTCTAGATATTAAGTTCCAGGACACCAAGTGTTATGTAGTGAGACCATGTCTCAATAAGCCAACCAACTGACCAACCAACCAACCAAACAAACAAAACAAACCTAAATGTAAAAATACAATACAACCCAGTGATAGCAATTGTGGGGATATACCCATGACCTCTATATTTTACTGGAGAAACATTTACATATATAAATAACTTTTCTTTTCATATTATAAAAGAATTATGAAATATGCAGTGTATAGTGTCTTCCAAATTCTCATCAATTATGTTTGAGATATGTATATGTATACATATAAATAGATCATTATTTATTTGTAAATATTGTTTATTTATGCAAATATTCTGCAGCTTATAAATTATATGGCTCAAAATTATTTACTACTTCTAACGTTCTGTTTTGAGTAAAACTACTATATTATTGTCATACTATGTAAACCAACATTTAATTTTTTACTTAGATAAAGATCAAGGAGTAGAATTATCAGTTTAAAAAGCTAGTATATGCTTAACTGAATTTAATACTGTACTCCAAATGTATTTCTGATTTTATGTGAATTATATTTTAAAAGCTCTTTTCAGTTTTACAGAGGAGTTGTACCACTATGCATTTAAATTAAGTTAATAAATTAACAATTTCATAAACAAACATGATGCATTCTAGTTTCTTTGACCCCCTGTCTTACCTTATATTCCTCTCTCCCTTAAAATCCCCTTCACCTATCCTTTTGTCTAATTGATGACTATCTTACTTAGGGTTGCATTGCTGTGAAGAGACACATGATCAAGGCAAATATTATAAAGGCTTACATTTCAGACGTTTAGTCCATTATCATCATGGTAGGAAGCATGGCAGCATCCAGGCTAACATAGTGCTAGAGAAGGAACTGAGAGTTCTCCATTTGATCTGAGGGCAGCCAGATGGAGACACCCTTTTGCAGGTATCCAAGAGGAGGATCTCTTCCACATAGGGTGGAGCTTGAGTATAGGATCTCAAAGTCCATCCACATAGTGATGAACTTACTCCAACAAGGTCACACCTACTCAAATGAGGCCATATCTCCTAATTATAGCACTTCCTGTGTGATAGACATATTCAACCACAACCACATTTGGTTCTCTTGTATGACTGACCCACTTAGCTTAATGAGGGCCATCTGTGTGATCATTGGATTGTGGCTATCCATTTGGGATCCAGCGAATCTGAACACAGATTCTCCTTTGTGAATGAACTTATACAATAATAATATCTTTCTGATAGATTGAAATATTTAGTAGAAAATAGTTCTGCCATAAAGGGAAGGACTCTGTCAGACTCTCTTCTACCTTTGTCCAGGTGTTGATGAGCCCATCCCTGTGCATCTTCAAGGGAATCAGCCATAGCTGTTGCCAGTTTAGCATTGTCATGACTCTGCATTTCCCGGAAGTTGACGTCCCCTTTCACTCTCTTCCGGTTATTATGCTTCTGTTTCCATCCCATGTTTCCAAAGCATTGGAGATGATGACACAAACATTAATCGTTTATTGCCAGAGACTCACTATTTGTGATTGGCTAAAACTTATATTGGAGTAAATCTAGTCTACAATGGAAAATTTTAAACTCTGAAGAAAGAAATCAAGAAAAACTTAAAAATGGAAAGACCTGTAATACAGAATATATTATGAGAAGAAGTATTTTGCAAATGCTCGTCCTATCAAAAGCAATTTACAGTTCCTTTGGAATATCAATCAAAATCAATTTTTTTTTCACAAAACTTGAAAGAAAGTTCTAAAATTCATATGAGAACTCAAAAGACTCCAAATAGCTAAGGGAACTATCAATGAAATGAACAATGCTGGAGGGATTTCCATAGCCAGTCTCAGGTTATACTATTACACAAAATAAATATGAATGGTACTAGCACAGAAATTGACACTTACATCAATGGAATAGAATTGAAAATTCATGCTTAAGCCTAGGTGTACAGAACCTTATTGGGGCAGTCAAGCACATGGTCAGATTTGACTTTAGTCAAGGACAATCCCTGGCTTCGGGCAGGAATCTGCTGTTAGGACATGATAGGGAAGTAGGTTATAGCAGGAATTTTTATCCTTGGGTGGAGTGCTAAGAGTGTACTTGACTATGGTCAAAGTTAACTTCTCCCAGATAGCCAGGATCCTGCTCCACCTAGGGTGGAGTGCTCAAAGTAAAGGTTAAGTTCATTGTTCCTCCAGGTCTAGGAATTCCTGAATTAAGCAGGTGACCCACTCAGCTGCCAGAGCAGTCAGGAGGAGCACATCCAAGAGAAACTAGACAACTTCCACCAGAACTCACCAACGGAACTCAGCCCAGAGTCTGGGGGGAAGGGTTTGCCCAAACTGTTAAAAGGTCTGGCGCCATTAAAGTTTCCGGCTTTGATCAGTGAATATTGTCTTAGCCCTTCTTCTTTTCGCCCCTTCCCTATCCATCCCTCAGCTTCTGTTCCAGCAACCCACATCGTAATAGCTACAAGCAGCTATGGAATCCAACACCTAGGCAATCAGAATCACCTACTTTCTTGCCATTTTATTAGTTCATGTGTTTTAGTTACATTCACTCCCCTCTCCTAACACCTAACATATTAAATCTCTTTTCTGCGTACTCAACTTTAGGTCATTTTTTTTTTGTGTGTGCTTCCTATACATTCTTAGATGTGTGGCCTTTGACTACAGCATAGCCACTATAGTTTTAGGAAAGACACATTGGAAGAAAAAAGAAAACCTTGCATAGGGAAATGACATGCCTGTATAACTATCCATCTCTCTTATTGTACACAAAAATCAACTACAAATGGATTTAATACCTTGGAACAAAATGTGAATTCTAGAGTATACAAAGAACTCACAAGAAACCAAAAATCAAATAAACAAAGAACCAAAGTAAAATACTGTCCTGTAGATATGAGCAGAAAGTTCTCAAGAGAAGAGATATGGCCAATGAATGTTTGAAAAAGTGTTCAATATCATTAACCATCACGAAAGTAGAAATTAGGTATTTTGAGATTTCATGTCACCTTACTAAGAATTGTTATCATCAAGAAATCAAATTACAACAGATCCTTGAAAGGATATGGGGAAAAGGATAATTTTATTCACCATTGGTGGGTATATAAACTGGTATAACCAGAATTATAGTGTGTAGATTCCTCAAAAAGTTAATACTAGAATTATCAGTTATAATTTTCATCCTACTGAATTTCAATGACACCAAACATCTTTGTGCTCACTTATTTGCTGTTTATGTTTGTTCTCTTTAATAATATCTGTATTAATCATCCAATATTTCACAATCTATTTTAATCATATTCATTCCACTTCCCCAACTCCTCCTAGATAACATCTCCCTTTTCCATCCACTAATGTTTATATCTTTTTGTAAACCCATGGAGTCCAATTTGTGCTGCCTAAACACTGTTGGATATGGGGATTGTTTTAGAGTGTGGTATATTTACCAGAGATCATACCTTTCAAGAAAATGACTCTCCATTTTCTAGGAGCTATCAATTGCCAATAACTCCTCAAACTCTTCTTCTGTCTCTATATTGTAATTTTTGTCTGGTTTGAGCTTGGGTAGGCCTTCATCATGCTAATCACCATGAACTTCCATGTGCAACTGGCTTTGTGTCTAGAGTATAGTGTCCTCATAGTCATATACCACCTAATGCTCTTAAAATCTTTCTACACACCTCCTTTTCAACAGGGATTTCTGAGCCTTGATTGGAAAGGTGCAATATAGATGTCTGATTTAGTACTAAACACTCTAGTCTCATATTTTCTAAATGGTGACCAGCTATAGGTCTCTGTTTTAACTACTATTTAGTACAAAAGGAAGCTTCACTGGTGTAGCTTAAAATATGCATTAATGTATTGATACAATAACAAATCACTAGCATGCTTTTTTAATACTATGTCCCTTTTATAGAATAGTAGTAGAAGATTCTTCCCTTGGATCTATGATCTCTCTAGCCACAGGTTTTACCTCAAAGTACTCTGGCAGGTATGGTTTTTATTTAATCTTGCAGACTTAAATCTAATCAAAAAGTGATTAGTTATGCTCCAAATATTTGTGCCATTACTGTACTAGTAGGCATATCTTGTTAGGATATTCATTATAGCTCATATGATTAACTCTTGGCTAAAACTCCCTATCATGCATATAACTTCCAGCTAACCATTAGGGTTGAAGCTGCAGGTCAGTACAAACGTGAATTCTCCAGATGTTATGGCTCACTTATGGTATACTCTAAGCAATAGGATCCTACTGTAAAGTTCTAGATACCAATCAAGAATAATGGCAAAAACCTGTAATGTTTAAGAGTCTATGGAACCCCACTGGGCAACAACTCAAAAAGGGATAAACCATTCCTGCTTCTGCAGTTTTTCATTTGCTGTCATGTAGTATATAGTTGGAGTTTTGTTCTCCCCAATTATATAGGATATTAGTTGATTTTCCATTGCTGTGGTAAAACAGCATGATGAGGGTAACTTTTAAAAGAAAAAGTTTAATTAGGCTTAGAATTTCAGAGAGTTGGTATCTGTGGTGGCAAGGCAAAGACATGGCAACTGAAACAACTACAAGCCTACATCTCAATTTACTAACAGAAGGTAGTACACTGGAAATGGTGCCAACTTTTAAAACTCAAAGCCTACTCCCAGATACATACCTCATTCAACAGGGCAATGCCTCTTAATCCCACTCAACCAGCCATCACCTGGGAACCAATATTCAAGTATATGAACCTATGGAGGGATTTCACATAATTTAAACATCTTGAACTTGTATATGTATTTGTATATATAAAGGGACTTCGCCGGGCGGTGGTGGCCCACACTTTTAATCCCAGCACTTGAGAGGCAGAGGCAGGCGGATTTCTGAGTTCGAGGCCAACCTCGTCTACAAAGTGAGTTCCAGGACAGCCAGGGCTACACAGAGTAACCCTGTCTTGAAAAAAATCAAAGAGAGAGAGAGAGAGAGAGAGAGAGAGACTTCTATAATAGGTAAAGTAAGTCTTTTGATATGTAGATATTGCTGTAATAATTGATTTAAAATCATATTTGCTTTCTCAAATCAGCATGAAAGCAACATTTCTACTAATTGTTACTTTAATAGAATGCTCAAAAATTTAATAGTATGGTCTCATAATAGTTAATTTTATGTATTTTTCTATTAATATAGTATTTCGACCATAGGTTATTCTAGAAGAAGGTTTAGGACATTTTCTAAATATCTTAGAGGGGTTTTTGTTGTTGTTGTTGTTTTTGTTTTTGTGCGGGTTTTTGTTTGTTTGTTTGTTTTTTGTTTTTTGTTTTTTTGATTTTTCTTAGGTTGGATAGTTGTGAGATGGGGTTTCTTTTTAGACTAGGAAGGGTCTTAATTCTTAGTGATTGAGAGACAGGTAATTACCAATGCTCCCACCCTATCCTATTTACATAGTGCTACACAATCCTTTTTGAGCAAAGCAATAGGCCACTTTACCATAGCAAATATCCATTTATTTTCAAAAGTGTCTGTGACATTTAACATTCATTCAAAACTGTGTTTTCATTTGTTTTATATTTTCTAGGTATCAT
Source organism: Apodemus sylvaticus (assembly GCF_947179515.1). Taxonomy (NCBI): domain Eukaryota; kingdom Metazoa; phylum Chordata; class Mammalia; order Rodentia; family Muridae; genus Apodemus; species Apodemus sylvaticus. The sequence continues at coordinate 42,109,603 of NC_067495.1, forward strand.
TCAGAGGTACTTTTGTGAATTTAATAGATGAATAATGATCTTAATTTTTCTAATGACCAATAACACTCACTCTTATACTAATTTGTGATCCTTATATAATATATTTTATTGATGTGATAAGAAATTCCTGTTGATTATCATTGAACAAGCTACTTTGAATCATCACATCATGAGGCCAACCATTTTGTATTTATTTGTTCATCTTCACTACATCCAGTTTTCACATGAAGCCTACCAAGTAAGCTTAGCCAGAATCCTCCAGTTTAGATAACTAGCTGGCTAAATTATTTCCAGGTGATACCTAATTTATGCTGGCCTGCTTAAAGCAAGAATCTTGGTCAATAAAACCAGAACTTCCTGCAGATTTATAGACAATTTCAATCCACCATTCCTCTAGCTACAATCCTTCAAACCTTTGGCTTCACATCCTTCAATCCTTTGGTTATAAAATCTCCTTTGGCTTGAAAAACTTCAATCCTTCGCATACAATTGTTTACTTGGTTTCATAGCTGAGCGAAGATTCCTCTGCCTATACAGCAAATGGATTTTTTAAACACTTTCTATACTTGTGGGGGAATCTGAGATAAAGTCTGCTATATCATATTTTAACAAGTATCACAAAATTCTTTTTCTAAATGCCTGCTTTGTTTTTTAAATGTTATTGAGTTTTATTATTCTGTTTATGTATCTTTCCTTAGGTTCAAGTTTTGAAACTATTTTTCCTGGTGTTGTTTTTGCCTTTTTGAGTGTGTGTACAGCATCTTTTAGATATTAGCCTTTCCAAATATGGATAAAGTTTAATTTCAAAATTTTTATATATGTGACTTTGAAAAAATTTCTAAGAAATCTTTACTAACCCAGGGTCATAAGCTGTCAAAACAAAACAATAACAACAAAACAAGACAATCCATGTTTTCTTCCGTTACCTGTTTTAGAAAGCTATTTCTCAAAAGAGTTCCAATTAAAGAGGTTTATATATTTTTCTTCTTGCATTTAAAAGACAGTGTTCTATGATATTCTGAGGGCTTTCATTTTTGGTCAGATGTATGCCACCATTTGTTTTATTTACTCTATTATTTATGTAGACTTTACTTTCCCATATTTAATCCTGCAGTGTCACGGGCCACATGATTAGGCTTAAAAGGACTTGCATACGTGTTTCCCTTCTATTAGTGTGTGTGTGTGTGTGTGTGTGTGTGTTTGGGAGTGTGAGTGTCCGAGAGAAGGTCTCACAATATAGCCCAGGCTGCTGATTGGCAACTTACTATATATATATATATATATATATATACATATATATATATATATATATAAACTGGTCTAGAACTCACAGAGGTTTCTTTGCCTCTACTTCTGCCCGGGAGTTTACCTTCTCCTAAGTACTGAAGTTTTGAGTTCTGAACTATACTTAGTATTTGGAAACACTAGCCACAAATATTCTATTCAGCAGTATAGTGTTTCATGATAACAGGGTAATGTCTTCTATTCACTACTCAGTCAGGGTTATAGGAAATATTCTAGTATGGACTGAGTTTCCCTTTAAGTTAAATGAATTCCAGAAAATGTAACCAAGAATATATTTTAGATATATTTGATGATAACATAATTATTATTTAATAATGTTTCATAACTCTTAATAAATTTATAATGTATAGTTACTTTGAAAGAAAAATATAAGTATAAGCACATCCAAAAATTTTATAGTGTTTTGTATTTCAAACATATTAAGATTTCCATAGTTATGGCTTACTATGAACTCAATATTGAATGCATAATTTCAAACCTTATTGCTTTTTTTGTTATCTTCTATTGTTTCCAATTGAAATTCTCATTCTTTTCCCACAGTGATAATTGTGTTTTTTTAAAAAACTTGTATAGCAAAATTAAAGGTATGAATCTTATTGATAGAAATCCTCTAGTATGTATGAATGAACCCTTCCATAAGTGTGTATACATGTGTATGTGTGCATGTTATTCATTTTATAACTTTAAACAATAAGAAAATATGTTTTACATGTTGTTGAAACCATGTTAACAGGACCATGAGTATTAGTTATGTCACATCTTTCTCTTGCTTTCATTTTGATCACTCATTTAACCATAGTTACAATGATTTCAAAGGAACATCACATGTATTTGGGGATGTAGCCATTAAAAAGGAACAAGGCACAAACACACACAATTCTTATACATTTCATTTTTCATCATAAGGAGTAGACAGTTGCTTGGGAGAAACAAACATAAAACTCAGATGCAATTGTAGTTAGTTTGTGGGGTGTGTGTGTGTGTGTGTGTGTGTGTATGTGTGTGTGTGTGTTTCAGAGATAGAAAATGTATCTGTATATAAATGATGTGATTAGTATTTTGGTTTAAAACATCTTATATGGAAGCCAAACTCATTTTAATTCAGAAAAAATGGCACCATTTATAAAAGAACATACAATTTGGCATGAGATGGTGAACCAGCCTAAGCTGAGTAGTAGGGTCCTTTTTGAGCGAAGATTGGACTTAACACCAGATCAATTCAAGGAAAATGCAGAAATTAAGGCAACAAGGAAATGTCTGAAGCAAAAATACCAACAGGATATAAAATAAGGAGTGACTTACTGAGTGTGATACTAAAGGATAAAGGAATGACATGTCAGCTGCAAAAGGAAGCAGAGCCATGCTGTTGAAGAGGACTGATACAATATTGCCAGTTTAAATGCCAGTATTTTTGTAGTTTATGAAAAGATTGTATCCACAGTGAATGTTTCCAATACCTACAGCTATGTTGTAGTTTTATGGGAAATAAGCATTCCAGTCTTTGAGCCTACGTTTTCTTGGAATAAAGAAAAAGAAAAATCTGCAAGAGATCCAACTTGCTTCTCAAAGAGTGATAAAATGCTAAAATAGGAAGAAAATACAAGAGCATATATTTCAATACAAAAATATTGTAACTTTGGGTGCTTAAAGGAAAACACTTTTTCAAATTATTACACAAAAGTTACTTTTGAAACGAAAATCCATGAAAGCACTAAATTAACTCAGAGAGCTCTTGAAGTACTTAGCAATCATTTTGAAGTTCTTTATGAAGCTCACAAAACTCATACCTCTCAGAGGAGGAACAAGGACATTTCAAATTGAATGCAGAAGTTGAGGGATTGCTGCAATTGATTCTCTTTCCCACTGCGTCAATGCCTGTTCCCACACAGGCTGCACTGCCCTGAATACTTGTAGATTTTCATGATCTGTTGACAACGTTCTTTTACAAATGGCATAGACTTCTTAGACATGTCAGCAAGGATATTTAGTCTTTTGCTAACCCTTGGTACCAATTAAAGGTAACATGAGGACAAACAAATGAAAAACTAACCAATGGTGTGGTCTTACTAATAAAATATGCACTGTAACAGGAAAAAAAGTTCCAAAAAAAAAAGGTCACATCAGTGGTTTAATAGACTACAATGAAACTATCCAGTCAAATTAATAAGGGGTTTTAATGGCAAGTGAAGTGAATGTATGATTGAATTTTATCTATTGAAGACATTTTATGCAGAGACTAAAAGAAATACACTGTTAGACATTAATGTGGGCAATACCAAAGGTCTAAAAAAACTAAAGTGGAAAATTTCATAACAGCCAACAAAACTACATATACTTTCATTATTTCGATTAGCAGTATTCCTCCTAACAATATGAAATATATATGAAAAGTTTCTTTTCATAGTATGTGTATATATGTAATATACATATGCAAATTATGTAATATATGGTATGAATTCCAGCAGAATGATGTTCTGTTTGATGTTAATAGTACAAAAGAACATAAAACATATTTATAAGTTTTTGTGTTTGAACAATGAAGAAGTAATAAAACATAAAAATTAAAAAGAAAAGAATTAATTGACCATACAAAATGGAAGCATGGGAATAAAGGATACTGATGGAATGATCCTTTTCAGAGTGGACTTTTCAAATTACCTTTGACTTTCACATACATATGCATGTTATACACGGTCAAAACCCCCACATCACTTCAATAGGCACAAGTGCAGAAAAAACTTAATGTGAATAAAAATGGAAATAAATTTATTTAAGATTCATGCTTTACTTTTCTCAACAAAAGAGGATAGACTATTCTAGTTACTTCAACAATGAGGTCTATCTATATTTTTAATGATAGTTTGGTTATGTGAATGACTTTATAGCCTGCATCTAACTAACCTCACAATGGGCAGCTGTGAACTGAAAGTCCAGATGTCTAGTTGTTGCTCAGTCTCATGAGGCTATTCACTTGAATCTAGGATCCTCAAGCTAGAATCTTGAAGAAGTAGCATCCAACAGATGTGCTGGCAAGTAAGTGCAATAACAGGGAAGTGGGAAGGGGTGGATGGGGGAATAGTGGGAGGGAAGAGGGCTTATGGGGCTTTTGGGGAGTAGGGAGCCAGAAAAGAGGAAATCATTTGAAATGTAAATAAAAAATATATCGAATTAAAACAAAAAGTGAGTCTTCTTTCTTTGAATGTCCTTACGTAGATGTCCAGCAGAAGGTGTGGCCTAGACTAATGGTGAGTGCCTTCATGCCTGTTTCTGAAAGTGCTTTGTCCTAAGCTGTCCTTGAACTCAGAGATCTGCTTGCTTCAATTCAGAGACCTGGAATTAAAGGTCTATACTACCTAACCTTTTCATGGCCTATATTGTTAGCATTTTGTCTAAGCTCTGCTCCAGGTATACCTGACTCACTATAAAAGGGGCTGCTTGCCCCCTCCACTAGATTATGCTCTTGTTCTTTCCTTCCTGCTCCAGCTCTGTCCCCTTGCCCCTCCCCTCCTCTCTCCCCATTCCCTTCTCCCTTTCTCTTCCAAGAGCTCATGGCTGGCCTCTATTCCTCTACTTCTCAACACTCTCTCTCTCTCTCTCTCTCTCTCTCTCTCTCTCTCTCTCTCTCTCTCTCTCTCTCTGCCTTTCTCTGCCTCTACTACCCTCTTATATCCCTTCCCCATGCTCTGAACAAATTCTATTCTATACTACACCACTGTGTGTGGCTGGTCCCTTAGGGGGAAGGGATGCTTCAGCATGGGCCTAAGAGGCACCCCTTCCCCCTTACCACATATACACCAAAACATATTCCTTCTCTATTTTTTTTTTTTTTAGAAACCAAATCAACTATGCCTTAAAATCTCCATGTCAAGATGTGATCAGAAAAGCCTGTCTTCCAGCCTCAAGATCTGGGTCAAGGTGTGCCCTCCATTTCTGAATTGTAGTTCCTTCCAGATATAGTTAAACTGACAATCAGGAATAGCCATCACAAAAGGCCAATTAAGTATTTTCTTTATTAAGAGTTGCCAAAGTCATGGTGTTTCTTCATAACAATAGAAACCCTAGCTAAGGGAGAAGTTATTCTCAGGGACTGGGATCCCGCTGTGATGGGCTGGACCATGCTTTTGTTTGGAGGGACATAGAACACTTTGACACTTTGGGCGAGAAGAGCAATTGGAAATACTACACAGAGATTAATGAGATGTCCAAGTAGTTATATGGAAGACAGTAGTGCTGAGATAATTTCAACTGTGGGGGTCACAGCTCAAGAGATTTCAGAACTGAAGAAAGTTAGTATGTGGCCTAGAAACAGTTCTTGTGTTATTTTGTGAAATGTATGGATGCTTTCTGGCTTTTGCCCAAAAAATCTGCCTTAGAAAAAAAAATGAAGACTTATGGATTAATTGTGTTTGCAGAGGAGGATTCAAAGGAGCCTAGTATGAACTATATCTTGTATGGTTATTAGAAACCAGATCTATAATTAAAAGGAGCAAGCTGTACTAGGAACAAAAATAAAAAATGTACAGTTTGAAGAGAATAGGAGCACCAAGAAGTGTAAACAGATAAAAGAAAAGCCTGATGCTAAATGGATTAAAAGGAGTGGTTTCCTTAGAGCAAAACCCAATCAAGTTAAGCTTCCAATTTGTGAAAAGTAATTAAAGAATTGTGAAAAGCGAATAAAGAAATGCTTAGGGTTGAGCACATTGAATTTCACCTTTAATCACAATAATTGGAAAACACAGGCTAGCCTCATAAACAGAGCTAGTCCCAGACAGCCAGGCTTAGTCAGTGAAAGGAAAACACAGAAAACAGAAAACTTATGAAAATATATTTGTCCTAGCCCCAGCAAGCAGCAGAACTTGCCAACATCAGCTATGTAGTTTTGGCTTTAATTTAAAGTCATGAATACAAGAAATGGATTGTGGAATCTCTCTCCCCAACTATGGAAAGCATCTGAGGCCAGGCTTTCCCCAGAGAGGCCATTGTGTAAAACTATGAAGTTGAAGCCTGGATTGTCTTGGAAACATTGGCGATGCCATAATCATGGGATACCTGCCTAGGAAAGTTGGTGAAAGGATGTGGAACAAGCCAGAGAGAGGGGGGAGGGAACGAGAGACAGAAAGAGAGAGAGAGAGAGAGAGAGAGAGAGAGAGAGAGAGAGAGAGAGAGAGAGAGAGAGAGAGAGAAGTCAACAGAGGTGAAAGGAGTTGGAATTACAAAGAGGGTTTTGATATCAGACATGGAGATGCAGAATATGAAAATTGTCCAGCTGGTTTTTGTTCTAGTTTTGTTCCAGTATTTTCTCACTATGCTCCCTTTCCTCCCTTTTGGAATGGTAATATATATCCTGTGTTATTATATGTAGGAAGTATGTGATCTGATTTTTTTTGATGTTAGAGGAGGATAAAATTAAGAGCTTGCCTTGAGTCTCAGAAGAGATTTTGGACATTTAAAGAAAACTGAGGTTGTTACAGACTACGGTGACTTTTCAAGTTGGACCAAATGTATTTCAACATTAAGGCATGGCTACATGCCTATGAATTCAGAGAGTGAATGTGGTGATTTAAATGATAGTGGTCCTCTTGGGATCATAAGGTGTGGCACTATTAGGAAGTAGGGCCTCATTGGCATAGGTGTGGCTTTGTTGGAGGAAGTATGTGACTAGTTTTGGGCTTTGAGGTTTCAAATAGTCAAGCCTGTTCCAGAGTTTCTGTTCCTGTTGCTTCATGATCTAGATGTAGAACTCTTGGCTCTTTCACAGGTCTTTCTCCAGGTTCTGTACAGTAAAAGGAACAAGAAGCCAAGCCAGTGCTGGAGAAATTTAAATTTGTAGCACTCAAGTTAAGGCTTATGGTACCACTTCTAATGAAGGAGTTAGAGCATCTGAGAGATATAGTTCTAGTATATAGAGAGGTAAAACATGAATATTACACAGTCTATGATACTGTAAGGAAGAATAACAAAATAACTAATGTTGCTAGGCGTTGTAATGTGCATATCTAATCACATCATTAAGTAGGCTAAAAATAGGTATGCTTCAATTTCTAGGCCAAATTGGGATATATAATTAGGCAAGAAAAGAATGATAATAGCATCAAGAATCACACAAACCAATAAAAAATACTTATGATCAATGACATAATCAATACACACATAACTAAATATTTTCCTACAATTCTATTTGGCAAATCTAAAGTCATTTGAGCATCAACATAATTGAGAAACATAAAGACCACTGGTAAAATAAGAACCCACAAGTCCACAATTATAACAAATAGTAAGTGATTAAATTCATATATACATACAGACAGACATAAATAGAGGAGTATGAGCAATTTGGTTTATAATATGATAAACCATACAAACTCTGATGAGTTTGTAATAATCATGGAAGGATATTGTTATGGGTTTGAAATGTCTCCCATAGATTGCCTTATTAGTTTCAAGGGAGGAGAAAATAGTAGTAACACATTAAAAAACTTTATACCAACTATCAAAACATATGTAAATGGTGTGTTACAAGATATTAAGATTTCCAAAGCCTGAAAAATAGAACTTAGTTTTGAGGAAATTGTAGGTAAACCCCACATAAAGGACAGATTGTATAAATGATGCACACGTACTGATGTTCATAACAATTTATTTGTAAGTATGCTATACCATTCATCATCACTAACTAGTATTATAACCATATACTGTAATGCTACCGAAACAATCAAACTGACTTCTACCCAAATCAGCAACTTGGGTAAATCTCAAGAGCATTTTTCTTGGGAAAGAGCTAGACATAAATTATCATATGCTCTATTCCGATTTATGTGAAATGTTAGCAAAAATAGTAGTTTGTGGAGATGATAAGGAGCAGATGAATGTGTCCTAGGATATAAGTAGTGGTGGTGTGGCTATACATATATGAAAATAAATAATTATGAGGTAATAAACATGTTTTATATCTCGAATACCTGATGGTATATGTGTGTGCATATTTAACAAAATATATGACACATTTATATGAAATTATTTTGAGTAAATTTTGTGTTGTTGAGCATGACTCCCTGTTCTCAGTACCTAGTAACTTCCATTCTATTCTCTGCTTCTATGAGCTTGTCTTTTTAAAGGGGCACATGGAAGTGGTATCATGTAGTATTTGCTTTTTTTTGTATGGTATATTTATTTTATTTGTATGGTATTTTTAATAATATTTATTATTTTTAGAACAACTGTACCCTTTTGATAGTTATTTACCTTATTTTATTTTAATTTATTATGTGTATATTGAGGATTCCTGTATCCATCTCCTTTGTATTTACTTTTAGCAATTCTTTCTTAAAGACTTGGTTTAGGGTGCACACCAAAATGTCTATGTGGATCCCCAACCTCATATAAACACACACACATACACACACACACACACAGAGAGAGAGAGAGAGAGAGAGAGAGAGAGAGAGAGAGAGAGAGAGAGAGAGAATTGGTTTAGGGTACACACTAAAATGTCTATGTGGATCCCCAACCTCACACACACACACACACACACACACACACACACAGTTATTGAAAAAGTCAGGAAGAATATGGTTTAATATTTTGGTATGTTTTTATATAAGACTCTAGAATCCCATATAAATAACAGGAAGTGATTTAAAAAGCATAACTCCTATAGCTTGTGGGAAATGTACACCTAACTGTGATGTTTGTCTTCACCAATTTACAAATGACTTTAATCTGACCAATGATATTATGGAGAGCAAAATGTTTAGAGTAAGAAAACAGAAGCAGCTGGTACTATTGTGCATGCTTCAGATCACAAGAAAATGAGAGATTATCCTGCTACCAAAACATCCTAAAGGACTTGATTGATTCTTACAAAATTCAGAATAAATGTTTTGGAAGGCTTTCATTTTTTTCATATTGTGATATGATCTAATACTTAGAAATTTAAATTTTATCCCATTCCTAGATATTCTTGAGAACAGTGAAAGCATGTAAGACAGTGTTAGAGAGACAATAACAAACACCATGGCAATAATTTGAGCTATAAACAGTTATGGTTCTCTGACCTTCTCTTTAAGTGAAACACAGATGCCACATTTGAAACAGACCTTCTGGGGTAATGTATTCGAGAATGAACACCAGCAGTTTCAGTGAATTAAATTTACCTGCTTTTGATTAGAAACGCTTAGCATTTTCAAAGTTTATGAGAAAACATAGGAAGAAGCAATTATCCAATCATTTCTATTTCATAGACATAAGAGGAAAATTACTTAAATTAAAACCCAATTCCATTCTGCAAACTCCCAATAGTTTTCTTACTATGGCACTTCAACCCATCTGAGAAAGTAAAGTGATGTTTGTTAAGCACTGATGATAATAATCCAGAAAAGTCACCAGACACATTGGTAGCTTGTGATTTTTTTAAGAAAGATAAACACAAAAAATTAAAAGAAGGAATCAAAGAATTGATAGTTTAGCATCAGTTCTTGACAGACTTTAAATGTAGATTGTTGTTCCTACATACTGAATTAAAATGGAATAAACACATCTGGCTAATGATCCCTGGGCCAGAATGCTTACAGGAAATGTTAAAGAAACAAAACTACATCCTGGGAATAAGTTAGATTCACTGAGTAAGCTCACAAAAGAGTTACTTAGTCCAAACGCTACATTTATAATCACATGGAGAGTTATTAATAATACCTGGACATCAACTTAAAAAAATAAACGAAATCTATATACAGGGATGGTCATGGGCACATGTAAGTTAGAGTAGAAAACCACTGAAATAAAATATCATATGACTCTTTCATGGGATATTATAATGGGAAAATTATAAAACATAAATAAATAATTTATACATTTTTTATCATTAAAAAAGCAGCAATGTCTTAAATGGTACCTCAAATATAACCTACATGCCTGGAATGTAGTATGAATTCAATCATTAGATTTAATCTATTTCCTTCTTCAGCATGTGTTACATACAGTAGTAGGAATATGAATACAAACATGGTGCTTGCATAGCCTTTAATAATTATAACTATCTTGTTTCATTTAAATATAGACTCAATTGCCTATCTTATGATTAGTTGAATGTAAGTCACATTTGTCCACAATGAAATACATGATTTGAGTTTTAGTAGTACTTTCTAGACTTTATTTGTGGTTACAGAAACAGTATGGAAGACATCATCTATATTAGTGATTTTGACTACATGCAAAACAAACAAACAAAAAGTCTTCAATGAAAACAGACACCTATTATTTCAGTATTAGAAGCCAGGGAATATTTTGCTATAGACTTATGTATCTTGTCTTTAGATTAATTCAGCAAAATATGAATGTTACAGAAATCTGCCTTATTTGTGTATTTCCACTGTATCTTTTATAAGGTTCACTTGGGTACTGGGCTAAAAAGTGAATTCACAGCAGAAGAATTTTGAATGACCTAGAAGCATTTAAACAAATATTCAAAGCCCTTAGTCATCAGGGAAATGCAAATAAAAACTATCCTTAGATTGTACTTTATACCAATCAAAATGACTAAGATCAAAACCTCAGACATGTTAGCAAGGATATGGAGAAAGAAGAACACTCCTCCACTGGTAGTTGGATTGCAGACTCATACAACTATTCTGGAAATTAATCTGGGGTTTCTGCAGAAAATTGGAAATAGATCGATATGAAGATGCAGCTATACCACCCTTGATCATATACACCCAAAATATACTCCACCATGACACAGGGGAACCTGTTGTCTTAGGTTTCCAATAGCCTTATTTTTGATAGCCAGAATCTGGAAAAAAACTGGATGTCCCACAATAGAAGAATTGATACAGGAAATGTGGGTTCATTTACACAATGGAATACTTCTCATCTATTAAGAATGATGACATCATAAATTTTGCAGGCAAATAGATGGAACTAGAATACTGAGTGAGGTAACTCAGACCCAAAAGAACGTACATGATATATACTCAATGATAAGTGGATATTAGTCAAAAAAATCACAGAATACCTAAGAAACAATACACAGAACTCAATGTTAACAACCTGAAAGGCCCAAGTGAGGATGCTTCAATCCCACTTGGGAGGGAGAAGAAAACAATCATGTGAGGCAGAGGGAGGGAGGGACCTCAGTGGGAGAGGCATGAAGAGGGGAAAGGGGAACATGATCAGGTAATGGGAATGGGGCAAAGAACAGAAGCCCTGAACGCCATCAGAATGAATGGAAATATCTGGAGGAGGGTGGTGGGAGGTGGAAGGACCCTCAAGAATGTACCAAAGACCTGGGAGGTGAGAGATTTTCAGAACTCGAAGGGAAGGACCTTAGATGAAATACTAAACAGTGAGGAGAGGCAACTTTTAGTGTCCACCTCTGTATTAGTTTGGGTTCTCTAGAGTCACAGAACATATGGGTAGTCTCTATATAATTAGTGAATTTGTCGATAACTTACAGTCTATAGTCCAACTCCCCAAAAATGGGCAGCAGCAGCTGTGGCTGGAAGTCCAAGGATCAAGCAGTTGCTCATTCCCATGAGGCAAGCAGGCATGGAGGAATGAGTGAATCTTGAACCTTCCTTCTTCCAATGTCCTTATATAGATCTCCAGCAGAGGGTGTGGCCCAGATTAAAGGCGTGTGCCTCCATGCTTTTAATCCCAGATGATCTTGAACTCAAGATCTCCTTGTCTTAATCTTCTGGAATTCATAGCCACTATGCTTCAAGATCTCCATGCCAAGGTCCAGGTCAGAAATTTATATCTCAGACCCTCCAGATTAGGATCATAGGTGAGCCTTCCAATTCTAGATTGTAGTTCATTCCAGATATAGTCAAGTTGACAACCAGGAATAGCCACTACAATCCACCCCTTGTCAACTTGACACAAATAATATCTCATGTCCACATGAAACAATAACAAGGTCATGAATATGCCTAACATGATATAACTATTCCTCGTAAAATTGCAAACTCATTTGTAAATTTACAAAGGGGCAATGTCCCTTGGGAACATTTTTTTTTTTTTTTTTAGTGTCTCAATACCAATTGATGTTAAAGGAATTGGAAGAAAGACAAAGGTATCCTTAACAAAATAAGATAGAAGCATTCATATTACTTAAAATCGTCGTTTCTGTAACTGGTTATGTGGCCTTAGCTGGTATTTATAACTTACCTTCCTCTGCTACCCATTCTGTATTTACTTCATCTTCAGCAAGCACCTCAGCAGGTCTTGGCTCTTTTCCTGGAGGATTGACCCATACCTTCATTCCTGATGGGTCTGTGTCCTTTGTCATCCTGCTTGAATTAGGCTGTTGTAGTTTCCCATTGACTTTAATCACAGGACATGGTAAGACTAAGAGACGCCCTAAGGGATCTTCTGCACTCCAGACATAATCCTGCTTACCTCCATTGTGGAGAGGCAATCCAATTTCCCCATGGTAATCTGGATCTATCACTCCTCCTAACACTGTTATTCCTTTCTTAGCCTGTTGGTTTAAGGGCATTAGAAGCCCAAAATGGCCAGGGGGAAATCTGAGTTTCCAGTTCAATAGAATGTTTGTTGTGGCTCCTGGTAGGAGCATTCCCCCCTCTGGAACCAAATTTCTAGGCCAGCAGAACCTAAAGTTGTGGGAACAGGAAGCAAAATTTTTCCTAGAGGGTCACTAGGAGTAATAATGAGTAGAACTACTCCCTTTTCCACCCCTTGATTCCTAGACCCATGGATCCTGGCTATGGGAGAATCTGTACCGTATATTGAATGCTGATTCAAAGCATATACTGCCTTCTGAAGAACTCTGCCCCAGCCCTCCATGCTGTTGCCACCTAATTGGCACTGTAACTGTGCCTTCAAAAGTCCATTCCATCTTTCTATCAGACCAGCTGCTTCAGGATGATGGAGAACATGGTAAGACCAGTGAATTCCATAATCGTGGGCCCACTGTCGCACTTCTCTGGCTGTGAAATGAGTTCCTTGATCAGAAGCAATACTGTGTGGAATACCATTCTGTGAGTCCACGGATGGTGGTTTTGGCAGAAGCATTACATGCAGGAAAGGCAAATCCATAACCAGAATAAGTATCTACTCCAGTAAGAAAAAAACGTTGTCCTTTCCACGGGGGAAGTGGTCCAATAAAGTCAACCTGCCACCAGGTTGCTGGCTGGTCACCTCGAAGAATGGTGCCATATCTGGGGCTCAGTGTTGGTTTCTGCTGTTGGCAGATCTGGCATTCAGCAGCAGCTGTAGCCAGGTCACCCTTGGTGAGTGGAAGTCCGTGTTGCTGAGCCCAAGCATAACCTCCATCTTGGCCACCATGGCCACTTTATTCATGTGCCCACTGGGCAATAACTGGGAAGGCTGGGGAAAGAGGCTGACTGTCCACAGAATGGGTCATCTTATCCACTTGATTTTGAACTCCTCCTCAGCTGAAGTCACCTTTTGGTGAGCATTTTCATGGAACACAGTATCTTCACATCCTTTGCCCATTTGGAGATCTCTATCCACATACTTCTTCCCCAGATGTCTTTCTCACCAATTTTCCAATTGTGATCTTTCCATGTCTCTGACTGTCCAGCCAATCCATTGGCTATAGCCCACGAGTCAGGGAACAATCATACATCTGGCAATTTCTTCTTCCAAACAAACTGTAATACCATGTGTACTGCTCAAGCTCTGCCCTCTGTGAAGATTTTCCTTCACCTGTATCTTTCAAATTTGTCCCAGAAAGGGGTTATAATGCTGCAGCTGTCCACTTCTGGGTGGTGCCTGCATAACATGCAGAGCCATCAGTAAACCAGGTCCTAGTCTTCTCTTTTTCAGTCAACTGGTCATAGGGAACACCCCATGAGGCTATATGTGCATGCTTGGCAGCAGATGGCATTGTAACAGGAGTAGAAACCATAGGCATCTGAGCAACTACTTCATGTTACTTGCTTGTGCCTTCAGGACCTGCTCTGGCCCGATCACATATATACCACTTCCATTTGATAATAGACTGCTGTTGTGCATGCCCTACTTTATGACTTGGAGGGTCTGATAACACCCAGCTCAGGCCGCATAGTAACTTGGTGGTCTATTGTCAAACGTTCAGTTTCCACTAAGGCCCAATAGCAGGCCAAGAGCTGTTTTTCAAAGGAAGAGTAGTTGTCTGCATATGACGATAGAGCTTTGCTGCAAAATCCCAAAGGTCTCTTCTATGATTCACCTACAGGGGCCTGTCAGAGGCTCCAAACAGCATCTCTATCTGCCACCGACACCTCAAGTACCATTGGGTCTGCTGGATCACATGGCTCAAGTGGTAGTACAGCCTGCACAGCACCCTGGACCTGTTGAAGAGCCTCTTCTGTTCTGGGCCCCACACAAAGCTAGCAGCTTTCCGAGTTACTGGGTAAATAGGCCTGAGTAACACACCTAAGTGAGGAATGTGTTGTCTCCAGAATCAAATAGACCCATTAAACGTTGTGCTTCTTTCTTGATGGTGGGAGGGGCCAGGTGCAATAACTTATCTTTCACCTTAGAAGGAATATCTCTGCATGCCCCATACCAGTGTACTCCTAAGCATTTCACTGAAGTAGATGGTCCTTGAATCTTGGTTGGATTTATTTCCCATCCTCTGATATGCATATGTGTTACCAATGAATCCAAAGTAGTTGCTACTTCCTGCTCACTTGGTCCAATCAGCATAATATCATCAATATAGTGCACCAATGTGATATTTTGTGGAAGAGACAAACAATGAAGGTCCCTACTAACTAAGTTATGACACAGGGTAGGAGAGTTAATATATCCTTGAGGCAAAACTGTAAAGGTATACTGCTGGACTTGCCAACTGAAAGCAAATTGCTTCTGGTGGTCCTTATGTACAGGTACTGAGAAGAAGGCATTTTCCAGGTCAATAGCTGCATACCAAGTTCCAGGAGATGGGTTAACTGCTCTACAGTTGGTACAGCAGCTGCAATTTGAGTTACCACCTGATGTAATTTTCGATAGTCAACTGTCATCCTCCATGATCCATCTGTCTTCTGCACTGGCCAGATGGGGGAATTAAAGGGAGATGTGGTGGGAACCACCACCCCTGCATCTTTCAAGTCCTTGATTTTGGCAGTAATTTCTGCAATTCCTCCAGGAATACGATAGTTTTTGTTTCACTATTTTCTTTGGCAGAGGCAACTCTAAATGCTTCGATTTTGCCTTTCCAACCATAATAGCCCTTACTCCACATGTCAGAGAACCTATGTGAGAATTCTGCCAATTTCTGAGTATATCTATCCCAATTATACATTCAGGAACTGGGGAAATGACCACAGGATGTGTTCGGGGAACTACTGGACCTACTGTGAGTCACACATCAGTCAAAACTCCATTAATCACCAGTCCTCCATAAGCCCGTACTCTAACTGGAGGGCCACAATGTTTCTTGGGATCTCCTGGGATCAGTGTCGATTCAGAACCAGTATCCAACAGCCCCCAGAAAGTCTGATTATTTCATTTCCCCCAGTGTACAGTTACCCTTGTAAAAGGCCATAGGTCCCTCTGGGGAAGAATTGGAGAAAGACGAACAGCAAAACTTTTAGGTGTCTTATCAAGATCCTTCCTCAGGGGAACCCAGCCACCCCTTCATTCAAGGGGTTCTGGATCTGTAAACTGGCTCAAGTCTGGAAATTGATTCACTGGCCGAGATTGCCTTTTGCCAAGATCCTACACAGCCTTTTTATCATTTGTTTGAAGATTTTTCTGCTTATACAGATCAAACAGATATGCAGTAGGTTTCCTATGTATTTCGTCCCTGGAAACACCATGATCAATTAGCCAGCACCAAAGGTCCAAACGAGTCATACCATTATAAATTCCACCTCTCTGCCCATTACAGGGTATGTCATTATAAACATTGTTTTGTCTATGCTGTCCATTATAATAACTATTATCATCTTGTCTCTGGCGATTCAATGCTGCCACCTGGCCCTTGTTAACTCGGGGCCCAATTAAACCCATTGAATTTAATTCATCTAATTGAGCAGCAGCATCTCCAACCCTAAGGTCTGGTACAAGGAAAAAGGCAAGAACAAAACTCTTTCAATGTGCTGGTGCCCCTCTCACCAATTTGCATCTTATAGGACTGGTGAAGGACATATCTTCCAGATCTTCCCACTGTGGAGGATTAGGTTTTACACAATGTATCCACTCTAGCATTGCAATTTCTCTAAGCTTTAAAATCCCTTCATCAACACTAAGCCAAGGGATATCAGGCATCTCCAACTCCTTTTCAGTAGGCCAACCAATCAAACTTTTGACACCTTTTTTAGCTGTGTGAGCTTCCATATTAAACCTAGAATCTCCACTCAAAGGGTCCATGACAATAAACTCAGCCTGCTCTAGTTTTATGTTCCTTCCACCATTATCCCACACCCTTCAAATCCATTCCCATGCATATTCCCCAGACTTCTGCTTGAATGAATTAGCAAATTCATTAAGCTCCTTATTAGTATAGTGTATTTCCTCATGGACTACAATTTCTACCTTCCCTCTAGGGGCCTGCTTTGCCTTGAGTTTGGTTATAGGTCTAGAAGTAACTATTGGTGGGCCTTGAGAAACATCAGTATGGTCAGCAAAAGTCACTGCTGGTTTATCAGGCTCTGAGGGATTAATTTCCTCAAGTGGAGAAAGCATTATTTCAAGGGGTGGGGCTTAGGGTACTACTTCTTCAGGTGGAGCAAATCCTTGAAAATCTGAAGATTCAAAATTCTCAATTTCAACAGGGTCTTGAAGAAGAGCACTATGCTTCAAGATCTCCACACCAAGATCCAGGTCATAAATTTATATCTCTGAGCCTCTGGAGTAGGATCATAGGTGAGCCTTCCAATTCTAGATTGTAGTTCATCCCAGATATAGTCAAGTTGACAGTCAGGAATAGCCACTACAACCTCCAATAGAAAGACAGGGCATCAAGTGGCGTAATGAAGTTGCCATCCCATGTTCAAAAACTCTGACCCAGAATTGTTCCTGTCTAAAGAAACTGCAGGGACAAAAATGGAGTAGAGATTGAGGAAAAGAAGGTCCAGTGACCCACCCAAATTGGGCTCTATCTCAAGGGGAGGCTCCAGGCCTGACACTGTTACAGATGCTATGATGTGCTTACAGACAAGAGCCTAGCATGGCTGTCCTCTGAGAGGCCCAAGAAGTGGCTGCCTAACACAGATGCAGATACACCCAACTCCTCTGGTTGAATTAGGGAAAGGCTAGAAGAAGCTGAAGAGAGTGACCACATAGGAAGATCAGCAGTCTCAATTAACCCAGACTGCTGAGATGTCTTAGACACTGAGGCACCAACCAGAAAGCAGAAATTAGCTGGTATGAGGACCCTAACACATAGATAGCAGAGGACTACTCTGTTCTGGCTTCAATGAAACAAGAGGAATCTAACCCTGAAGAAACCTGAAGCTCTAGGGAGTGGGGATAGCTGGCAGAGGTGGGGTGAAGAGTGGGGTGATGGGCGGGGTGAGAAGGGGTGGGGACATCCTCTTGGAAACACATTGGAGGAGTAATGGGATGAGGAACTGTGGAAGGGTGGACCAGGAGTATGAGGGTAACTACTTGACATTTGAAATAATAAAAGTAATAAAACAAACAAGCAAGCAAAGGTAAGATTATTGTACTATAACAAAATTCAAATAAATCAAATAGTATAAATTTGCAATCAATCTCAAAGCTACTAGAATATAAATATAACTACCTGACATGTGATATTTTTGGGTGAAAGGCATCTTAAAAACATGTTTTAATGGACATTTGCTTTATTTAATGTTAACAAAGCCTGATAGAATGATTGCCCGCACAAATAAATGATAGAAACCTTACCTATTTGAAAGAACAATACCATTAATTACAAAATTTAATTAGAAGGAATAAGCAATGGTTATTGGTCAAACCAATCTACTTTGGTAGCTCTCAAGTGTACAAATGCTAATTTTTAGACAAAGGTAACAAATACCAGTTCAGCTTCCCTAACACTTCAGCGTCTACACAAACTTGATTCTGTGAGTAAGGCAGAGCGAATGGCACTGCAGTCATCAATAATTAATCCAAATGCATAATTTTCCAAATAATTTTTAGTAGCAAATTATAACTTTTTAAATGTCTAAATCTACACAAAACTCAAAGCAGTCTATTTTTCTATCTGAGATCAAAACAAGTTTTTTAATATCTGAACATAATTCTTAGTATTGAGGTAAATCTGAATCCACATAATACAGTGTAAAAGTTTTATAAAAAATTTGAAGCCCTGCTTTACTGAGAAAGTCTCCTATTATATATGTATATCATCTAGGCTACTGACAACTTCATTAGGTTAACAGGCATACAATGGGACCATGCTAGGACTCATTGTATGAGAATAAAAGGCACTCATTTATATAGTGTTCCTGCATGTCCACTATGAAACAGGATCCAAGAACATATTTATATACACAAATCACTGTGGGTTCAGAAGTAAAGTTCACTTCTAGAAAACTCACTGCCTTGTTCATGGCTTGTTGGCAATGCTTCCAAATCTTGAATGCAAAAAGAAGCTAAATGAAGAGATGAAGAGACTGTGTGATGTTTGGAAAGAAGCCTAGGAGAGTGAACAGAGAAAGACTAAGGAAGCCTGAGCAAAAACCTACCCCAAAAAGACAGAAAATAAGAAAGTAGAGAAGCATTCCTGCTCCAGTCCTTCTCTTGGTCTTTCAAATTCTGAATAAGAAATGACTCGGCAGGAGCTAGATAACTGAGTTAACAGGTTGTAGAAGTACAGCAGGGCTTTAGCTATCAATGAATTTCTTTTTCAAGACAGGGTTTCTCCATATAGCCCTGGCTGTCCTGGAATTCACTCTGTAGACCAGACTAGCCTCCAACTCAGAAATCTGCCTGCCTCTGCCTCCCAAGTGCTGGGATTAAGGCATGCAGCACCACCGCCCGGCATATCAACGAGTTTCTTTACTCTTGTATTGGCAATGTCAATAAGATTCTTCGTCAGCTTTTTCTGTGATCTTCTGTATTTGCTGGTTTTGAGCATCAGTTTCATTGCCAATATCCAGAGCCATGTTCTTTAGGTTGCCTAGGATACTGCCCACATGAGTCAGGTTCTCTTCCATCTCATCTTTTTGGCATCATTAGTTATACATTTAATGTATCCACAGGCTGCTCCTGTAGTTTGCTGAGGTTGACCACTCATTATCAGGCTCAGTTGCTTAGACACTACATTGCTAAGTGAGTTTTTGCCACCATCTTCCCATATTGCCTTAAAGTTTTTTTTCCAGATTCAAAGTTCTTTGTCCTATTACAAGGGCAGACACAGAGGCCACAATACTTGTTGAGTTCTGTTAAAGTCTTCTCTGCCTCTCTCTTGTCTTTATTTATTTGGTCCATGCCTTCTTCTATGTGATTTAGTTGCTGCCCCTGCTCTTCCAGCATAGTGATGGACTTGATTCCTGCATCCTGAGACTTGATGGCTAAAACCAAAACTCCTTACACTTTCAAGAGACTCATCTGTAACTTGGTGAGCCTGAAACTGAATTTCTTCTGGTGACAGATTATCCATGATGAATCAAAACTACTGGACACAGAAACAGATACTTATATTCTTGGAGTTTGCCTGTGGCGAAGTCTCAAGGTAAGCAGGGAATTTCCCAGCCAGTGAAGTCGGCAATACCAGGAGCCTCAGGATCATTCTTCTAACAACGATTTCAGAACCATGTGTTCATTAGGGTCATCAGAAAGTCTTTTAATACTGTCCTATTGACCAGCTCCCTCAGCTAATTTTCAGAAGACTCACCTTCTGCCTCAACCACTCCTTTTCATCCTCTGCAGCTCTTGGACACTTCCTAAAACATGTTTTAATGGAAATCATTAAGTGAGTAAATATAATAAATATGCTTGCCATGTTAAAAAAAAGCCAGACAAATTTAAAAACTTGAACAAGTGAAAACATGGAGGAAATATGAAATTAAGAGTGATACTGGTTCTTGTGACCCATTTACAAAAAAGGCTGTTATCAAAACAAAAGGCTCTAAATCTCCTTGATAATAACAAATATAAAATAAGTAAGCCCACATTCCCAAATAAGTTCTGGGAGCCCCATTTCCCTCCAGATTCTGGGAAATGATTTGAGTACTGAGTTAACAGCCTAAAATTCATGTCCACTTTCTGACTGCCTCACTTGTACAAGTTTAGAGTATTGATTCTTTTTGATATTTATTCTTTAGACATATAAGCTTAGGTTAAATCGAGACTGATCTGTTAAAAGAACAATAAAAGAAAAATGACCATTTAATTAAAATGTTTCTCATTTGTTATTGTTGTTCAAGTTGCTATTCTTTAGAAAAAAGCAGTTTCCATGCTGTCTACCTTAACTCTTTATTGCTTTAGAGGTGTGTTATTCCTTCCTTCCATTAAAAACACAAAGATGAAAAAGTCAATCCAGTGACTAATTGGCATGGCTTTCATTGGGATGAGGATTGGCAAAGAAAAGATGGTAAGACACAAGGGTACCTTAAACACTTCAGCATACAATGGCTATGCGAGTGAGAGACAGACAGATAACAGATAAATGATAGATATGTTGTAGTGGCTGTTCCTGTTTGTGAACATGACTACATCTGAAATGAGCTACAATACAGAAATGAAGGGCATATTTTTAATCTAGATTTTGAGGCATATTAGCCATAAAAATCTTGTGCCTAGGCAAGGTAGTACATGGCTTTACTTCCAGGTTACTGAGGCCAGTAGATCTTTGAGTTCAGTGCCAGCCTGGAACATAGCAAGTCACAGACTCAGACTTGGTGGTACACACATTTAATGTGGTCCACACCTTCTTTTAGATGCTTACAAAAGGTTGTTGGAAGAAGGAAGACTCACTCTTCTTTGCCTACTTGTACTTACTTGCCAGCACATCTGTTGGAACCTAATTCTTCAGGATTCTAGCTTATACAGATAGATGACCAGGTGAAACAACTAGCCTTGCGGGACTGAGCAACTACTAGAATTTTGGACTTTCCATTCACAACTGCTCATCATTGGGTTAGTTGGACCACAGAACCTAAGTCATTACAATTAACTCCCTTAGTATATAGATGGAGTCATTTTCAAAGTTGTTTGACTCTAGAGAACCCTGACTAATACAGAGGTAATATATAAAGAGAAACGATTTAGAAAAAGTGAAATAATGCTAAAATCCCATGAATCAAGCAACAGCATAAACTGTGTCCTATGTAGGTTTCATTTTTGTTGTTTGTGCTGTATGTTGTTGTGCATTTACTGCTAATTAATTAGGTTCTTTACATCTAAAATGTTAATCTACATCCTGGCCCCTCCCTTAACAAGTCCTCTCCATAACTCTCCCCTTCTCCTCTGAGAGTGCAGAACCCTACCTGTGTTTCTCCCAGTCTGGTATATCAAGTGTCTGCCATATTATGCATATCCTCTTCCATTGAGGCCAGACAGGGCAGCCATCAAGACTGTACTGCTTGTCTGCTACGTATGTGCTGAGAACCTCATTCTAGCCTGTGTATGTTCTTTGGTTGGTGGATCAGAATATGAGAGCTACCAGGTGTCTCTGAACTCCATATAATGTTTAACTGTGGGTATCTGCTTCTGTTTCTGTATGTAGCTGGCTATAGACAGGACGGTTATGCTAGACATCTGTCTGCAAGCATAACGGTATCATTAATAATGTCAGGGGTTTGTGTTGAAATGGGTTAAGAGTTGGGCTGGTTATTAGTTGGCCTTTCCCTCAGTCTCTGCTACACCTCTGAATTTCTTTTAGACAGGACAAATTTTGGGGAAAAATTTTTTGCGTGGGTTGATGTCCCTATCCTTTCATTAGGGACTCTGGGGGCTACAGAAAGTGACCACTTCAAGTTCCACACCTATCACCATGTACAGAAATGAAGTCTAAGTGGATCAAGAATCTCAACATAAAACTGGGTACACTAAATGAAACAGAGGAGAAAGAGAGAAATAGCTGTGAATGCATTGGTATAGAAGAAAATTTCCGGAGCAGAACACCAGTGGGCTCAGGCCATAAGATCAACAATTCCTAAATGGAACCTTATGAAACTAAGTGTCTTCTATAAGGAAATTGATGCGGTCAACAGGACAAAGTGGCAGCCTACAGGTTGGGAAAAGACCTTCACTAACTCTACATCTGACAGAGGGATAATATCCAATTCCTGACACTATTAATTTATAATCCTATTATGCTTGCAGTCCGGAGCCTAGCATAATTGTCCTTTAAGAGGCTCTACCCAGAAGCCAAGGGATGCAGAGACAAACAGCCAAACATTCAGCAGAGCTCATGGAGACTTATGGAAATGTTGGGGGATGGATTCAGGTACCCAAAGAGGACAGAGCTTCCACAGCAGGACCTATATTGTCTATTGTATTGGTCATTGTGGGATCTAGGAGCCCACAATGAACCACCAACTAAAGAGCAAGCACGGGATAGACTTAGACCCTCTGCAAAGATGTAGCAGATGTAGCAGATGTGCAGCTTGGACTTCATGTGTTTCTCCCAACAACTGGAATCAGGACTGTCTATGAATTTGTTGCCTGCTGTTGTATCCCATTTCCCTCCCTGGGCTGTCCTGTCTGGCCTCAGTTGGAAAGGATGCACCTAGTCCTGTAGTGACTTGATGAGCTAGGGTAGAGAGGGTGTAGATGATGATCCAGTAGTTGGGTGGTGAGAGGATAAGACACATAGGAAGTTCTTCCTTCTCAGAAGAAAATAGGTGGGAGAAATTGGGGAAAATGTGTATGAGGGCATCCTAGGAATAGAGTGATGCTTATATTGGAATGTAAAGTGAATAAATAGATACATTTTTAAAAAGCAATCTTTTTTGGATTTCCTTTGTCAATGGCTGATTGTTGAAGAATTAGGATAAGTAAAATGATGCTTTAAATTTTGGCAGTAAAACCCATAATCCAAAACAGCACAGTATGATTTTAGAAAGAAAAAAAAATGTCAATAAGATACTTGATAATAAATCATATAACTGTGATGGTGTTTGGCTGATATCTAATGCAAAGGGCAGAGAAGCCAACCAGAACCACATGAATAATTAAAGAATTTTATACAGATCTCACAATTTTCTTAGAATGTATTTGCTACAGTATTGCAGGGATAAGAAGGCAAACAAATGATAGAGCTCCAATAATACATTACTGAAGGAAGTTTATAAAAAGACTCATGCAGTTAATATTCTCTTATTTTGACTATACAAACAGAGTTACTGATTGTACTGGCTAGTTTTGTGTGTCAACTTGACACAGGCTGGAGTTATCAAAGAGAAAGGAGCTTCAGTTGGGGACGTGCCTCCATGAGATCCAGCTGTGGAGCATTTCTCAATTAGTGATCAAGTGCAAGTGGGGAGGGCCCCTTGTGTGTGGTACCACCTTTGGGCTGGTGCTCTTGGGTTCTGTAAGAGAGCAGGCTGAGCAAGCCAGGGGAAGCAAGCCAGTAAGAATCATCCTTCCATGGTCTCTGCATCAGCTCCTGCTTCCTGACTTGCTTGAGTTCCAGTCCTGACTTCCTTTGGTGATGAACTGCAACGTGGAAGTGTAAGCTCAATATAGCCTTTCCTCCCCAACTTGCTTCTTGGTCATGATGTTTGTGCAGGAATAGAAACCCTGAGTAAGACACTGATATAATAAATACACTTTACCAGGGAAAAATGACATTCAGATCCTAGGTTTACATTGTGAAAGTTATGGACCTTTGCAGTAAATTTGATTACTGAATAATCCTGAAAGGGGCCAATATATTGTGTTCTACTAGCTTTAGTTTTGGCCATGTGATTTGCTTTGGTCAAAAGATTCTGTTATTTGTTTTCCACACAAATTATAAGAGTGAATGTGCTGCTCCTTGTATCTTCTTATTTCTGGTGCCTTAATAAAAGACAGACTAACAACTTTTCTTCGATAAGTATGTGGTATGACAGGCTCAGAGACAATTCAGACTTTGGCTGGATTTAAATCACAGATCCTTCTGCCTCAGCCTGATGAATACTAAGATTAGAGGCCTATACATTCCTACCTTCTCTACATTTTATTTTACTTGGGTTATAAAATTATACACTATTAGAGGGCTGCCATTTATATGCTTAATTTTGTTTAATAAGTCTTGCAAGATCCACATCATTCTGGACGCTCAGTCTCTCACAAGTTCTACCCTAACCAGGAACACAGGTAAGACCTCTCCATGTAGCCCAGAAGACATGAGCACTGTTCCACCCTGCCAGAGCTCCATCTCCCTTTCAATCTGCACATGCACCTGCACTTTGGAATTAACAAGTACCAAACACACCCCACAAATCCACCTGTCTCATAGAAGACATACTCTAACTCAGGACAAACATGTCTAACTGCCTTCTTTAGGGCATTCTCCAAATTAGGACACCCAGGCCAGCCAACACCATAGATAACATAGGTGGCTAAAAGCAAGTGAAAGAGTATAATCAACAGAAAACAACCCAGCCTGGCATCTTCAGAATTCAGCTCTCCTTCTATAGCAAGTCCTGGATATCCTAACACACTTGAAGAGCATGACTGTGACCTTAAATCCCATCTCAGGAAGATGTGATAGAGACGACTAAAGAGGATATAAATGATTCCCTTAAAGACATACAGGAAAAAAAAAAACAGTTAAATAGTTAGAAGCCCTTAAAGACATACAGGAAAATACTATTAAATAGGTGAAGGGAATAAATAAAACTGTGAAAGACCTAAAAGTAGAAATAGAACCAATGAAGAAAACACAAACTGTGGAAACTCTGGAGATAGAATGTTGTGTATATTATTAAAAACAATCCATGCTATTGCTGGTTAGGCACTGTCCAGTGGTCTGTTCCCAGCCTGGCACATAGCCCGAGACCACATATTTCACGTTTGCCAAAGGCTGTCTCAACAAAGCTGGCTCTGCCACTCCAGAGTTCCAAAATCATTTTCTCTTTTCCATAGCTGGCAGTGCCAAACCCACTCAGCACTCCCAATTTCCCTGGATAGCTGTGGGTGCACTCTTATAAACTCACACTCTGTTGCAGTTACCTTTTCCTGGAGCTCAGTTGAATCACTGCAAAATGGAAAACAACAGACAATATTAGCTTACAATCAACAGATAACACAATCTCTGGGTGCATAATCTAGCATCCTTAATTCACCAACTATTCTAGGTAGAAATCTTCTGGTGGCCGATTCTGCAAGATTTTGTCACCTGAACTAACAGTATCCTGGGTGGACATACATCCTGTCCCCTTCACTCCCACCTTCCAAAAGGAAATCTCCTCCTCCTGTGTTCCCTCTTTCTCTTGTGGACCCAGAAGACCTGCCTGCCTCCTTCTTGTTCAGTGATTGGTTTCCTGTCATCTTTACTATTAACCAACTAAGGGACAATTCTGCTACAATAGAAACTTAGGGAAGAAAACAATAGATGAAAGCATCACCAGCACAATATAAGTGATGGAAGAATTAATCTCAGGCACAGAAGACATAATAGAAGAAAGTGATACATCAAATAAAGAAAATGCCAAATGTAAAATATTTTTTTACTCAAAACATCCAGGATATTGAAAAACCTATCAAAAGACCAAACCTAAGAATAATAGGAATAGAATAGGGTGAAGGTTCCCAGTTCAAAGGCCAGAAAACATCTTCAACAAAATCATAGTAGAATACATCCCTAACCTAAAGAAAGAGATGACTATAAATATAGAAGAATCTTACAGAACACCAAATAGGTTTGACCAGAACAGAAAATACCCTGCCACATAATAATGAAACAAAAAAATGTACAGAACAACGAAAGAAGATTAAAACCTGTAAGGGAAAAAGGTCAAGTAACATATATAGGCAGGCCTATCAGATTTATGTGTGACTCTCAACAGAGATTCTAAGAGCCAGAAGATCCTAAACTACTATATCCAGCAAAACTCTCAATCACCACTAATAGTAAAACCAAGATATTCTATGATAAATCAAAATTTAAACAATGTTTTTCTAGTAATTGGAAGTAAAGCTTCAACACAAGGAGAATTAACTACACGCAAGAAAACACAAGAAATTAACCATCTCACAGCAAACCCAAAAGAAGACAATCACACACACATTACAGCCACTATGATAGATATTCCCTCAGAGTAAAGGGCTTAAAAAAGGTTGTCCAAGCAAATGGACCCAAGAAACAAGTTGCAGCAGTCATTCTAAATTCTATTAAATCAGAGTTTCAATCAAAAGTTATCAAGAGATGGGGAAGGACAATTTATACATATCAAAGGAAAAAAATCCACCAAGATGAAGTCTCAAATCAGAATATCTATGCACAAATGGAAAGGAAAACATAGTCACAAAAGAAAATTTACGAAAGCTCAAAAGACACAGTGAACCCAGTACAATATTAATGGAAGACTTCAACATCCAATTTTCAACACTGAGCAGGTCTTCCAAACAGAAACTAAACAGAGATACAATGAATGAAACTAATAGATGCTGTGCACTGCCAGTAACCAGTTTTGTCATCCATGTGGTGGGTAAACTGAGGCAGGAAGCCATTGGGGATTAGTGATTAGATTCACTGACAGGGATGGATCCAGAATACTTAAGGGGCCCAAGGTAGCCTGTGATTAGAGATGTTTCTTAGCAGATCTATTTTTTCCTGAGGGAACAAAGCTTAATTTACTGGGATTGGCATGCTCTGTGGCCAGCAGAAAAAAACCTTGAACCTTTTTAACTCCTTGGGACCATATAGAAAGAGAAGGAAAGAGAGAAATTTCACATACGTACACACATGTAGACACACACAGTTACACACACATACACTGAGTGGATGAAACAAAAGGTAATGTCCAATAACTTCATACACATAAACATAAATGAATGCAAACATACAAACGTATCTACAGACATATACATATTCACATATAGAATGGTTAGAGCAAAGCTACAGCAAGCCAACTTCAAACATTTCACACATACACATGCAATTAGTAGAAGGAACAAGCTCTAACACACACCCAGTCAAGCTTTAAATATATATCTGTGTATGTAGTTGGTGGGTGAAAGTTACTATGTTCCAGTTGTCATTCACACAAACCTTACCCATATATATACACATAGCTGATGGAAGGAAGAACGCTGCCACATACTCTCACCCAAACCTTACACATATATGTACATACACATAGTTGATGGATGGAAGGAACAATGTTCCAACTCCTACTCACAAAAACTTTACATATATACATATAGTTGATGGATAGAAGAATGTTCCAACACACTCTCCCACAAAGCATACACATATACACATAGTTGATGGATAGGGGCAACAATGTTCCAACAATTGTACACACAAACCTTACACATAAACACATAGATGATGAATGGAAGGACCAATGTTTCAACCTTCCACTCACACAAATCTTACATGTATACCCACGGTTGATGGATAGAAGGAACAATCCCTCCAGTCTTCATTCTTTTGTCCATAGCTAATATATCCCAGCCAAATCTTTTAAGTAGTATAAAATTGCAAGGTGATTATGTTTTAGTTTTCTTCTAGTAAGTGACTATGCAAAAAACAGTGTTTTCCCCAATACATTTACAAAAAAGCAATACATATTTCAGGTAAAGAAAACAAATTATTCCTCTAAACCCACATACATTTGTATCTAAACAATTTCTTATAGCTTAACAAAGTGTAAGCAATCAAGGTAGTTTTTTCAGTCAGTTTCTCTTTTTGACAGGCAGCAATTTGCACTTGCAAAGAAAGAAGTAATTATTTCATTACTTATCTTTAGCAGTAATCTTGTAAGAATCTTTAAAAAATCATAAATCTAAACTTTTATATAAAAATCAGTCAAATCTACCTTTAAATCCTCAGAATGTATATCTATTCATCAGCAATTCTTTTTTATTTTTCTTTTTTTATTGAATATATTATTTATCTACATTTCAAATGTTATTCCCCTTCTCAGTTTAAGGAAACTGAGGGCAAAAGATGGGTATAGAAAATCAACTAGCAGCAGTCAAGACTCAATGACAGTCATGTCAGTCAGTGCTGCCATTGTTCCTGTTCCATGATGATAAATGTCCTTAGCTTAATTAATAAAAGTGTACCTTTCTGGACTTCATATTGCTTTCTAATTTTTTATATTAGAGTTAGTAGCAAAAACATCTCAGCCTAGCTTTACTAACAAGTTTATTTTTTACAAATATTTTTCCTTTTTTTCTTTTTTTATTCAATAAATTTTTTATTTACATTTCAAATGATTTCCCCTTTTCTAGACCCCCACTCCCCGAAATTCCCATCAGCCCCCTTCCCTCCCCCTGTTTTCCCACCCAACCCTTCCCACTTCCCTGTTCTGGTTTTGCCCTATACTGCTTCACTTCTAAGTGTGATCGTCTTTGCTGACAATCTACATCTCTAAGTTCTTCTCGAGGGTAGTAATTGGATCATTAATCTTCTAGAGAAGCAATGCCTGAAAGAGATCTAGTATTAGTATTGAATGCCAGAGATAATGCCCAGTGAGGAACTAGAAGTGCCCTTCAAGTTTTCATATAAATCTTGTATTAAGAAGGATATGAGGGAAGCAAGTAGAATAGAACTCAATAACACAGGTAGTGGGGGTCCGGAAAAGGGGAAATCATTTGAAATGTAAATAAAAAATATATCAATTAAAAAAAAAACTCAATAACAATATAAAGTCCTCAGAACATATAGTCCTTGGAGCCATCCCACACTGAGGTTAACTCAAGCAGTTATAATATCACATGAGCCTCATTCCATGAGTTCTAAAGCCAATTATTATTCCTCCTGCATGGTCCTTCACAATGAACCAAACTGATTTAATAGATATCTACAGAATCTTCTACAAGAAAAAGAAAAGAATATAACTTCTTCTCAGCACCTCAAGGAATGGTCTCCATAACAGATCATATTATTGGACACAAAACAAGCCTTTGCAGATACAAGAATATTGAAATAATCCTATGCATTCTATCAGATCACCACAGATTAAAGCTGGACTTTTACAAAAACAGAAAGCCCACATATTCACAGAAACTGAAGAACTCTATACTCAGTTATCACTTCGGCAAAAGAAACAGAGAAATTAAAGACTTTCTAGAATTCAATAAAATGAAAGCACAACATACCCAAACTCATGTGACAAAATTAAAGCAGTGGTAAGAGGACTAAGTGCCTTCTTAACAAAATTGGAGTTATATCATACCAGCACCCTATCAGCACACCTGAAAGCTCTAGAACACAAAGAAGCAAACACACCCAAGAGGAGTAGATGGCAGGAAATTGTCAAACTCAGGGCTGAGATCAATCAATTAGAAACATAGAGAACAATGCAAAGAATCAACAAAACCACAAGCAAGTTCTTTGAGAAAATAATCAAGATAGACAAACCCTTACCATAACTAACTAAAAGGCACAGAGACAGTATCCAAAGTAACAAAATCAGAAATGAAAATGGATCATAACAACAGAAACTGAGGAAGTTCAAAAAAATCATCAGGTCTTACTTCAAAATTCTGTACTTGACACAACTTGAAAACATAAAAAATAGGAAGAGTTTCTAGACTGATACCACATACTAAAGTTAAGCCACTAAATAGTCCTATACCGTCTAAGGAAATAGCAGTCATTAAAAACCTCCCAACAGAAAAAGGCCTGGGACAGATGGTTTTACTACAGAATTCTAACAGACTTTCAAGGTAGAGCTAATACTAATACTCTGAAAACTATTTCACAAGATAGAAAGAGAAGGAACACTACCTAATTCATTCCTTAGGCAACAGTTACCATGATACCTAAACCACACAAATACCCAACAAAGAAGAGAACTTCAGACTGTTGTCACTTATGAACATCAGAACAAAATTACTCAATGAAAATCTAGCAAACGCAATGTAAGAGCATACCAAAAGCATCAATTACCACAATCAAGTGGGCTTTATGGCAAGGGTGGAGGGATGGTTTAATATATGAAAGTCTTTTAGTGTAATTTACTATGTAAATAATCTGAAAGAAAATAATCACATTATCATCTCATTAGAGGCTGAAAATGGTTTTGAAAAAAATCGAACTCTTCCTGTTAAAAGAGATGGAGAGAGGCCAGGGATTCAAGGAACATCTACAACTTAACTAAAGTAATATATATCAAACCAATAGCCAACATCAAATTAAATGGACAGAAACTTAAAACAATCCTGTTAAAATTAGAGACAAGACAAAGCTGACCACTCTCTCTATATAATTTTAATACAGTATCTGAGATTCTAGCTAGAGCAATAGAGAACAAAAGATTAAGGGGACAAAAATTGGAATGAAAGAAGTCAAGATATCACTATTTGCAGAAGATATGACAGTATAAAAAACAGACCCCCAAAATTCTACCTGAGAATTTCTACAGCTGATAAAACCCTTCAGCAAATTGCCAGGATACAAACTTAACTCAAAGAAATCACTAGCACTCCTTATATAAAGAATAAATTCACTGGGAAAGATTTTAGGAATGCAACAACCTTCATAATAGCCACAAGTAATATAACCTATCATGGCATAATTTTAACCAAGCAAGTGAAAGAACTGTATGACATGAACTTCACATCACTGAAGAAAGAAATTGATGAAGAGCTCAGAAGATGTAAAGATCTCCCATTCTCATGGATCATTAGGATTAATGTAGTGAAAATGGTCATCTTACCCAAAGCAATCTACAGATTAAATTCAATTCCCATGAAAATTACAAGACAATTTTTAAAGAACTTGAAGATGAAATTCTCATCTTCATATAGAAGAACAAAAAATGCCCAGGATATTCAAAATAATTCTGAAGAATAAATAACCCCTGGAAGTATCACCATCCCTGACATGAAGGTGTACAACAGAGAAATTGTGATAAAAACACATGGTATTGGTACAGAAACAGACAGGTTAATCAATGGAATGGAATCAAAGACCCAGAAATAATCCCACAAACCTATGGACACTTGATTTTTGAAAAAGATTCCAAAACTATACAATGGGAAAAAGAAGCATGTTCAACAAATGGTGCTTTTTGTAACTGGATGTTTGCATGTAGAAGAAAGAAAATATATCCATATTTATCACCCTACAAAAACTCAAGTCCAAGTGGATCAATGACCTCAACATAAAACCAGATATACTGAATCTAATAGAACAGAAAGTAGGAAATATCTTTGAATGCATTAGCATAGGAGAAAAGTTCCTGAATAGAACTCCAGTGCCTCAGGCTCTAAGATCAACAGTTGATAAACAGGGCCTCATAGAACTAAAAAGCTTCTGTCAGGCAAAGAATAGTGGCAATGGGACAAAATGGAAACCTACAGAATTTGAAAACTCTTCGCCAGGCCTAAGTCTGACATAGGGCTAATATCAAAACATTTAAAAAGCTCAAAGCTAGTCACCAAAAATACCAAATAACCCAATTAATAATAGAGTACAGAGCTAAACAGAGAATTCTCAACAGAGGAATCTTCAAAGGCCAAGAGGCACTTAAAGAAATGTTCATCATTTTTAGTCATCTGTGAACCTCAAATAAAAATGATCCTTAGATTCCACCTTATACCAATCAGAATGGCAAAGTTCAAAAAGTCAATTGATAGCTCATGCTGACAAAGATGTGGTACAAGGGGAACACTCTTCCTGTTGGAATTGCACATTTGTACAACCATTCTAGAAATCAGTCCTACAAATTGGAAATAGTTCTACCTGAAGGCCCAGCTATACTGCTCCTGGGCATATACCCAAAATATGCTCTCCAATAACCCCTGGACCTGTGTTCCACTTTGTCTATAGCTGTTTTATTCATAATAGTCAGAAACTGGAAGCAACCCAGATATACATCAACCAAAGAATGAATACAGAAAATGTGGTTCATTTA
This sequence comes from Apodemus sylvaticus, assembly GCF_947179515.1. Taxonomy (NCBI): domain Eukaryota; kingdom Metazoa; phylum Chordata; class Mammalia; order Rodentia; family Muridae; genus Apodemus; species Apodemus sylvaticus. The sequence goes on from NC_067495.1 coordinate 42,141,834, forward strand.
CACAACGTAATAATATTCAGGTATTAAAAACAAATACATTATGGATTTTTCAGGAATATGGAATGATTTAGAAAATATCATCCTGAGTGAAGTAACACAGATGCAAAATGAGAATCATGGTATGTACTCATTGATAAGTAGATATTAAAAAGTACTTTTTGGATTCTGCCAAAAAGTATGGAATATACATGATAAAATCCATGGACCCAAAGACAGTAAATCAGACCAAGTCCCAAGTGAGGATTCTTTAATTCCATTTATAATGGGGAACAAAATAGTCCTGGGAGGCAGAGGGAAAAAGAAACCTAGGTGGAAGATGGGAACGGGAGGGGAGTCAGGGGGCAGGATCGGTTATGGAGAGATATAAGGAAAAGGCCAAGAGGGACAGGGGAATGCATGGAAATATACAGCTGCCTGGGATAGGGAAGGTTGACTAGGAACTCCCTGTATGGGGCAGGCTCCCAGGAGTCAATGCAGCTGACCTTAGGTGAAATGGCCCAACAGAGGGATATGAAACCTGTTAAAAACCAACTCTAATAGTCAGACAAGTGGTAGACCAGTGATCAACCCAACTTGAAATTCAATCCCTGATACTATTTGGTATGCTATTGAGAGACCACTAATAATTAGCCTAGGCACAGTGCAACTTAGAAAACTGTCAACCTTTAGATAACACTCTCCTTGGCTTCAAAGGCTGGCACTCCCTCCCCTCCACACTCCTTCCAGCTGCAAGGGCAAGCACTCCCCTTGCTTCAAAAACCAGTGCCTCATCCCCACTCAAAGAAACTGTGTTTGCCCAAGATAACCTGTAACCTTCCTCTGAGCCATGAATTGCCGCTGATCTCCCCATTCCTTATGACATAGATCACAACCTGAGCATCCTCTCCCTTTTTTTCTTTATGATCAGTTTCTTTTTAAAATTTTTTTATTTATATATATATATATATTTTATTCGATGATTTTTTTAATATTTTTATTTTCAATATTCTTTGTTTACATTCCAAATGATTTCCCCTTTCCCAGATTCCCCCTCCCCATATGTCCCATACACCTTCTTCTCTCCATCCATTCTCCAATCACCTCCCTCCTTTTTTTCTCTGTCCTTATATTCCCCTCCAATGCTAGATCAATCCTTTCCAGGATCAGGACCTTCTCCATACTTCTTCTTCTTTTTTTTTATTTGATATATTTTTTATTTACATTTCAAATGATTTCCTCTTTTCTAGCCCCCCACTCCCCGAAAGTCCCATAAGCCCCCTTCTCTTCCCCTGTCCTCGCCTTCTCTTACCCTGTCCTTCCCCTTCCCACTTCCCCGTTCTGGTTTTGCCATATACTGCTTCACTGAGTCTTTCCAGAACAAGGGGCCACTCCTCTGTTCTTCTTGTACCTCATTTGATGTGTGGATTATTTTTTGGATATTGCAGTTTTCTAGGTTAGTATCCACTTATTAGTGAGTGCATACCATGATTCATCTTTTGAGACTGGGTTACCTCACTTGGTATGATGTTCTCCAGCTCCATCCATTTGCCTAAGAATTTCATGAATTCCTTGTTTCTAATGGCTGAATAGTACTCTATTGTGTATATATACACCACATTTTTTGCATCCACTCTTCTGTTGAGGGATACCTGGGTTCTTTCCAGCTTCTGGCTATTATAAATAGGGCTGCTATGAACATAGTAGAGCATGTATCCTTATTACATGGTGGGGAATCATCTGGGTATATATGCCCAGGAGTGGTATAGAAGGATCTTCCGGAAGTGAGGTGCCCAGTTTTCGGAGGAACCGCCAGACTGATTTCCAGAGTGGTTGTAACAATTTGCAACCCCTATGATCTGTTCCTTTAAAAAACACCAGCAGCAGCTGCGCGGGGTCGAACTCCTCTGTCCCTGCTTGGGACATGGGAGAGGCCCAGTGCACTGGAGAATTAAACCTCATGTATTTGCATCAAGAATGGTCTCTTGTGAATTTTTTTAGGCATCGTTCTATCCCAAGAACTGAGTGAAAATTTCCCAGGATTCGGGAGTCTTTCACTATGTTGTTATTTCAGATAGCATATGTGTCCTCTAAAAGGACACAACATCTGACTGAGAAAGATATATAACCCAGCAAAAAAAATCCAATGGAGTTCAGATACCCTATGAAATCATTTAGGGAAGGATTGAATGCCCTGTAGGCTCTGGCAGCCCTATAGGAAGGCCAAGTGTCTACTAATCTGGAGAGACTGAACTACCAAGCAAAGAACACCAACATGGTCCATGGCCCCCAGCACATATGCTAAAGAGGGCTGCCTAGTCTGGCTCAGTGGGAGAGGATGTACATAATCATGAAGAAACTTGATACAGCAGGGTGGGTGCTGCCCTGGGGTGGGGTGCACAAAGGCAGGGGAGATGTGGGGGGAAACCTCTGGACTGGGAACTGGAGGAGGGCAACAGCATTTGGGAAGACAGATTCTGATTACATGAAGGAAACCAACAGAAAAGAAAGTAATGAGTTGAGAATGATTGAGTAAGAGTGATTAGCACTGCCTAGTTTCTCATGTATCCTTAAATACCTGAGCTGTACACATTTCATGCCAAGCAACAGTCTTGGCCTCGACCAAAACTGGGTCACCTCTTTTTTTTTCATTAAATGGATATTGATCATTGTAGCAGATACGGTTATGACTTTGTCCATATCTCTCAGATGTCTTTTTATGATGTGCATGGATACCTCAGTTCCCTTTGGTGTGATTTCATTTCCATCCCCTAGAAATTTTACATCTTTTTACAGGGGAGCCTTTGGGCCAAAGGTAACTTTGCTATATGTGGGCATGTACACACAAACACGAAAAGTGCTAAAAGTTTTTGAGGATGAACATGCCTTATTTACTGACAAGATATGCAAATCTAACTTTCTTTACTTGAGTTTAGATAGTTCACATCAATGCCTTTCTTTTTAGTGTTATTCTCAGCGACAACATTCCTACTTTATTATTATTTTTTTTGCCATGCTCCTCCTTCTTCCTAATATCTTTACCAAAACATACTTATTTAATAAGCAATTTGCATGGGAATCATCACATCAAATTTCCTTCTAACCTAAGAAAACACCTACTATGTTAAAGAATACAAATGTTACTTTAAAGGTTATTATGGGCAAGAGATCACTGTTGCAACCCTCTCTGTCCCCCTGCTTAAATCATTTGTGGATCCCACAGATCTTTCCCATTTAATTTACATTCTCCACTTTTTGATTTGTCCAAACTCCAAACTCCAGAAATAATTTATTCCTGCCTAAGGGATGCTCTATCCAGGGCAACAAGAAGTCTGACAGTGGATCCATACCTCCTCTTCTGCTCTGACAGATCCAATGCTCCCCCTAACAGATTCATCTCAGCTCTGCAACAGAATACTTGCTATGGTCTCTTTCTTCTTTGATTCACTCCCTAATGGATTACAAAGAAATGCTTCAATCTTCGTTTCACAAATTCATTCCATTATTGAAGCCTCCAACATCAGCATGAATTCCATAGGAACACATCAGCTGTGCAGGCCAGGAATCAGGTAAGCTAAGAAAAGAATATCAGTGTTTCCTTTTCTCTTTCAAACAAACTTTCCCAATATTATCCCTGACCCAGTGATCATTGAGTAGGTACTTATTCAGTTTCCATGATTTTATAGTTTTTTTCTGTTCTTTTTGATTTCCAGCTTTAATCCATGGTGGTCTGATAAGATACAAGGCATCATTTCAATTTTCTTGTATCTGCTGAATTTTTCTTTTTGATAGACTATACGCTCAAATTTAGAGGAGGTTCCTTGAGGTGCTCAGAAGGCAGTATATTGTTTTCTGTTTGGGTGAAAGGTTGTGTAGATATTTGGCAGGTCCATTTGATTCATAATCTTGGTTAGTTTAATAATTTCTTTGTTTAGTTTCTGTCTTGATGACTTAGCTAATGGTGAGAGTAGGGGATTAAAATCTCCCACTACTAGTGTATGAGGTTCAATGTGTGCTTTAGTAATATTTATTTTAAAAATGGGTGTGCCCTTGCATTTGGGCATATATGTTCAGAATCTAGATGTCATCTTGATGGATTTTTTCATTGATAAGGAAATTTTTCAATTATCCAGATCTTTCCATTAATTATGTTTGAATTTTATTAAATATTGGAATGGCTACTGCTGATTTCTTCTTGAACCTATTTCTTCAGAAATGTTTTTTTGAGCCCTTTACTCTGAGATAAAAATCTATCTTTGTTGCTGAGGTGTGTTTCTTGTATGAAGGTGAATGTTGGACCTTGTTTTTGTATATTTTTTGTTAGTGTCATTTTTGGGGAGAATTGAGTCCATTGATGTTGAGAGATATTAATGACCAATGATTGTTAATTCCTGTTACTTTGATGTTGGTAATGTTAGTGTGTGTGTGTGTTTGTATGTTTCTCCATTATTTTGCTTTCACTGGGGCAAAATTATTTTCTTTCAAGTATTTTCTTTAGAATTTGTTTTATAGATATATATTTTAAATTTAGTTTTTTCTTGGGATATCTTATTTTCTCCATTCATGGATATTGAAAGTTTTGTTGGGCATAGTAGTCTAGGTTGGCACCAATGGTATTTTTAGAGGCTGTAAATCCTTTACAGCCTTTACAGATCCTTCCAGATTTTAAAGTTTCTGTTGAAAAGTGCAGTATAATTTTGATTGTCTGCCAACTTATCCTACTTTTCCTTTTCTCCTTGCAGCTTTTAATATCCTTTCTTTGTTCTGCACATTTTGTGTTTTGATTAACATGTGGAAGGGGTTTCTTTCCTGGTCCAATCTAATTGGTATTCTATAAGCTTCTTGACATTTAAAGTTGAAGAAATTTTCTTCTATTATCTTGTTGAAAGTATTTTCTTACCCTTGAAGCTGGAATCTTCAGCTTTTTTCTATTTCTCTTATTCTTAGGTTAGGTTTTTTCTGTAGTATCACCGATTTCCTGGATGGTTTGTGTCAGGAAATTTTAGATTTAACATTTTCTTTAACTGATATATCAATTTCTTCTATTGTGTCTCCTGAGATTCATTTTTCCATCTCTTATATTCTGTTGATAATGTTGATAATGTTTGTGTCTGTTGTTCCTGTTCTATTTCTTATGTTTCCTATCTCCAGAATTCCCTCAGATTGTCTTTTCTTCATTCCTTATATTTTCACTTTCGGGTCTCAGTTTTATTCTTTTCCTTTACTTGTTTAATTGTATTTTCCTGTATTTCTCTATGTGATTTATTAGTTTATTCTATAAAGCCCTCTACCTTCATTTCCTTTTTAAAGGCATCTATCATCTTTATAAGGTTGGATTTAAGGTGTTTCTCTTGTGCTTTTATTTTGTTAGGATATCTAGGGTTCATTGTAGTTAGCTTTTCTCTGGTGGTGCCATGTTGCCCTGGCTCATGTTGCTTGTGTTCCTATGCTGGCCTTTAACAATCTGATCATCTCTTGATATTCCTGATACATCACATATCAAGAATTCTGGCCTACAGTGAAGCAGTATAGGGCAAAACCAGAACAGGGAAGTGGGAAGGGTTGGGTGGGAAAACAGGGGTAGGGAAGGGGGCTGATGGGACTTTCGGGGAGTGGGGGACTAGAAAAGGGGAAATCATTTAAAATGTAAATAAAATATATCGAATTAAAAAAAGAAAGAAAGAAAAAAGACTGAAAAAACGTAAATATTAAAGGTAAAATTTTATTAAACAGAATATTTAAATAATTAAAAAAAAAGAAGACTGGCCTATTCTGGATGTTCCCCATGCAGCAGACCTCCTGTGGACAGACTTGGGCTGGATGCTCTAGACGTAGCAGTCCTGGATGCTCCTTGTTTTCCGTGTCTGATGGATGCCTGAAGATCAGTGGCTAGACAATGGAGTGGGGCAGGGGCTAGGCACCCCACAATTAGCTCAAGGCAGTTGAGAGTGCAACAGGGGACTGGCAGGGAAATTGAGAGGGGGATCTAGCCCAGATGTTTATTGTTTGAAGGTCCTGTTTCAAGCCAGCGGAGCAGTTAATAGATAATGGAGCTTTAGTGACAACCAGCACCTAGCTCAGGGCTTCTGTGAGAGCCCCAGGGGACAGGAAGCAAAATGGGAGGAACAGATCTAACTTGGTTGTTCCCAGTTCAGTGGGAATGGATGTTCCTTGTTCAGTAAGACTAATGGAGGCTATCAGAGAAGTGGCCATGCAATGGAGTGCCAAAGACAGCTAGCTCCTCATTATTTATCTTAAAAGGTAATCTAATTTGGGCCAGTTATTGGTTGGCCATTCTCTCAGTCTCTGCTTCACCTGCCATCACTGAATTTCTTTTAAACAAGATAAATTTTGGTTTGAGACTTTTGTTGGTGAGTTGGTGTCCCTATTGCTTTCATGGGGTTTCTCTCTTGTTACAAGAGGGATCCTCTTTAGGTTCCTTATTCCTAGTGTTGTGAGGCACAGCTAATGTCACACCCATTGATTCTTGTGTAACTTCCCTATCCAGGAGCCTCTAGTATGTCAAGATGACTCCTACCTCCCAACTTCTTTCATTTTCAGATTTCTATCTGTCCATATCTTCTGCTCCTAACCAGACCTGATCCTGACTCCCCATTCTCCTCCCCATTCCCAATCCCACCCAATTTACTCCATAAATTTGCCTCTTATTACTACTGAGGGAATGACCAAGAAATAACAGGTCCAACTAGAGACCAATCCCATGGGCAAGCACCAATTCACAGCATTATTAATGATACTCTGTTATGCTTGTAGACAGAAGCCTAGCATGGCTGTCCTCTGAGAGGTTCCACCCAGTAGCTGACTCAAACAGATGGGATGCAGAGACTCACAAACAGTGGATGGAGTTTTGGGACTCTTTTGGAAGAGTTGGAGTAAGTATTGAGAGCCCCCAAGGGTAAAGGAACTCCATAGGAAGACTAACAGAGTCAAGTAACCTGGACCCTCTCGGCTTTCAGAAACTAAACCACCAACCAAAGATCATATGTGGTCTAGACCAAGTCCCCTAGCATATAAATAGCAAACGTGCAGCTTGGGCTTCATGTGGGCCTCGAACAACTGGTCTGGGGATTATCCCAACAGCTCTTACCTGTTAGTTGGATATATTTTTATAGCTGATCTGCTGGGCTGACCTCAGTGGGAGAGGATGTGCCTATCCCCACAGAGACATGATGTGTCAGAGTAGGGATAATACCCAAGGGGGCCTCTACCTTTTCAGAAAAACAAGGAGAAAAGTTGTGGGAGGAACTTCCAGGAGGAAGACAGTGATCGGGATGTAAATTGAATAAATGAAAACAAATAAATTTAAAAAAGTGAAATGAAATTGAAAAATGAAAAAAGTAATCTTTTAATAATCTTAAAATTATCACAAATATAAATATTTATTTAAAAACTAGTCATATCTAATTTAAATCCTCAGAAGACAAATTTTATTTATTTAATTATATCAGGAAGTTCAAGGCAAAACTGAGTGCAAGATATCCAGCTTCAGCAAAAAAGTCAAATCAGGCAGTGGTGCCATTATTCTTGTTCTGAGTTTCAAATTTTTCCCTAAGTTTTTCTATGTCTGAGCCATTAGCAAAACAATAATTTCACTTACAATTTTTTTACAAATGTTTTCTTAGGGTGGTCATCATTGCTGTCAATCTACATTTCTAAGTTCTTTCCTAGTGTAGTGATTGAATCATTAATCTGCTCCAGGAGTAGTGCCTGAGGGAGATCAAGCCAGTGATACTGTCTAGTGAGGTGCTGAAGGACCTGTAGTTTTCATGCAATTCTTAGATTAAGAAGGATGTGAATGCAACAAGCAAAGCACAAACTCCACCACAGCATGAAGTCCTTAGGACACATAGTCCTGAGTCTGTGCCTCTCTGAGATACTGTACTAAATGGTTGGTGCCATTCCATGAGTTCTAGAGCCATTTGATGCTCCTCCTGCATGGCTCTAAACATTAAAAAAAAAAAAAAACTATGTATGGCCATTAAAAGTTATTAACTATGCTGATACTTACTTCTAGTTTGTAGTATTAAGTATTGATCTCAGAACCTTCTGAATACTAGGCAAATACTTTAATAATGACCTGTACCCCAAGCCAATACATCTGCCTTTTCACATTTATATTAATATTAATCATAGGTAAATGAATCTCATTTATAGAATTTATGATGGTTTATATATGCTTGTCCCAGGAAGTGGCACTATTAGAAGGTGTGGCCTTGTTAGAGGAAGTGTATCACTGTGGGGCTTGGAGATCTCCCTTCTAGCTGCCTGAGGAGGCCCAGTCTGCTACTGGTTTCCTTCATATGAAGATGTATAACTATCAGGTCCTTCTGCACCATGCCTTCCTGGATGCTGCCATGCTACTGCCTTGATGACTATGAAATAAACGTCTGAACCTCTAAGTCATCATCAATTAAATGTTATCATTTATAACAGTTGACTTGTTCATAGTGTCTGTATACAGAAGTAGAACCCTAACTAAGACGGAAGTATTAGAATAGTCGAAAATTAACTGTTTTGTTATTTTTCGAGTAACTTTATATTTTCAAATAACTAGCGAACTTTTCTTTAACTTATAAAACATTCTTTATTTTTAAGGTAATCTAGGTTTCATGATGATAAACTTCTCCACATTTATTTGCCTAGGAATCTATTGCTACTTTATTTCTGAAAAAGAGCTTGTCAGGTATATCTGTATGATTTCTGTTTGGTGATTGTATTGTTGTTGTTGTGATGGTGGTGGTAATGTTTACTTTTTAGCATTTTAAATATTTTATACCATTATCTTTGGTATTATCTTTGGTATCTAAGATGTTATTTTATTGAAATTGACTTTTATTAATTACTAGAGCTTATGGATATGTGTGGGTTAGCTGATAATAACATTGGCCAAGGTGAGCTCACATTCTCTAGATTGCTATACTACTACAACTTTGTTCTCAATTCATGTGGGGTACCTGATCACCTGCCACTAAACAGGAAGACTTCAGTTTGAGCTTGTGTATTAGGCTAAAATACTATTTGAGTACTACAATAATCTCTGATTTGGCTTGGCCAGAATTATGTCTTTCATGTGCACAAGGTACTGTGCATTGACTTCAACAGCTGTACAGACTTGTCATGAATCCTGGAGTTTAGTGTGTCAGGATGGGTGGGCTGTCTTTCATGTTCACTAGAAATGCATAATTGAGATGTATTTTCCTTCAGTGTACTAGTTAGAGCTGAAAAACTGTCCTAAATACATGTCATTGGCTTCTTTAATTTTTTGAAAGCATTTATTACTTTTTGTTAGATTATTACTATTTTTGTATTACTTTCTTACTGAAATTCAAGAATTTTATAAGCAAGGATACATCCCTATAGTTTATTGTATTTTTAATGAACTGGCAATTATGGACTTTAGTGTACATTTAAGAAATAATGCTAGTGTTTGTAATATTATTTCTAAATTTTTAATGTCACTATTTCAAATAAAATGTCTTTATTTTCACTCCCTTCTCAACTTTGCTTCCCATGCCCTAATTAAACTCTATTCTATACTATACCCATCTTGTGGCTGGTACCTCAGGGGGAAGGGGTGCCTCAGTATGGTCCATCAGAGGCACCCACTCCCACCTCCCCATACATGGCTCTACAAAACATGTCCTTGAGTCTTTTTCTTTTTCATAATATAAAACATGTGATGAAGGATTCTTTACTAACAATAAGCATGAATTTGTCCACCTTACATGGCATAGTTGAGCTGCATTTGTTGGGATTCCATAGAGATAATCACACCGAAAAACTTCAAGTGTTGTACTCAAGTTTCTGGCTGCTTCCTCAGACTTGGACTGATTGGATGCATGAGATGAGGCAAGTCATGTGGAGAACACATGAAGTTTTGAGGGTATAAGTAGTACTCCATGGAGTAACACACACACACACACAAACACACACACACACACACAGAGAGAGAGAGAGAGAGAGAGAGACAGAAACTGAGAGACAGAGAGACAGACAGAGAGACAAAAAGAGACAGAGAGAGACAGACAGACAGACAGACACACACACACACACACACACACACAGAGCTTGGCTTGCTGGTACAGCTAGCTGGACAATTCTCATCAGTCTCTGATCTTTACTGATTTTTGCTTCTGTGAGAAATGCACAACAGAGAACTTCCCTTAATGTTCTTCAGGGTCCTTCCTGCTGACCTGAGCCAAGGATGAGGCCTAGCTAACTCTGCTAGATCATGTCACTGTTGTTATAACCCAACTCTACCAAATTGGACTGGTGGTTTATCCATGAAATATTTGCAAGTGGAGATTGAGCTGCTGCTGCCTGCTAACCTACCAATTGAACTCCAGATGTCCAGACAACACAGACAAGAGTTGCTCCAAAGAACCTTTCTAAACAGGTCCACTTTTCCTCTATTCTTTCTTTCCCACTACCTCTCTGGTGAGTGGTGAAAGCATTTAAGAACCATTATTAAAAATGTTTGAAAAAATTAAAAATTACAATTACAATTACCTGGAAATGATCTTTGCTAGTCACCCCGTGTTATCTTTTTGTATTGCTTGGGTGTCTGTATAAGTTTCACTTTTCAAGAAAAGTCTTGGCTGCATATATTATTAAAAGTAAGCAATCTCTATCCCTTTTCTTTACTTTTTTAAAAAGTTTTTTATTTTTTTATTTTCTATATACTTTGTTTACATTTCAAATGCTTTCCCCTTTTCAGGTTGCTCCATCCCCATCAGTCTCATAAGCCGTCTTCCCTCTGCCCTTTTCCCAATTACCCCCCTCATATTTCTCTCTCCGGGTACCCCCTACAATGCTGGATCAAGTCTTTTCAGAACCAGGGCCCTCTCCTTCCCTCTTCTTGGGTATCATTTGATATGCTAATTGTGTCTTGAGAATTCAGAGCTTCTGGGCTAATTAATATCCACTTATCAGTGACTGCATTCCATGTATATTCTTTTGTGATTGGGTTACCTCATTTAGGATGGTATTTTTCCAGTTCCAAATATTTGCCTAAGAATTTCATGAATTCATTGTTTTTAATTGCTGAGTAGTATTCTATTGTGTAAATATACCACATTTTCTATATCCATTCCTCCATTGAGGGACATTTGGCTTCTTACCAGCTTCTGGCTATTAAAAATAGGGCTGCTATGAACATAATGGAGCATGTGTCCTTATTACATGCCGGGGAATCCTCTGGGTATATGCCCAGGAGAGGAATAGCAGGGTCCTCAAGAAGTGTCATGCCCAGATTTCTGAGGAACCGCCAGACTGATTTCCAAAGGGGTTGTACCATCTTGCAATCCCACCAACAGTGGAGGAGTGTTCCTCTTTCTCCACATCCTTGCCAACACCTACTGTCTCCTGAGTTTTTGACCTTATCCATTCTGACTGGTGTGAGATGAAATCTCAGGGTTGTTTTGATTTGCATTTCCCTAATGATTAATGATGTTGAACATTTCTTAAGGTGCTTCTCAGCCATCTGAAGTTCTTCAGATGAAAATTCTTTGTTTAGGTCTGTACACCATTATTTAATAGGGTTATTTGGTTCTCTGGGGTCTAACTTATTGTGTTCTTTGTATATATTGGATATTAAACCTCTGTCAGATTTAGGTTTGGTGAAGATCCTTTCCCAATTTGTTGGTTGCAGTTTTGTCCTTTTGACAGTGTTCTTTGCCTTACAGAATCTTTGTAATTTTATGAGGTCCCATTTGTCAATTCTTGATCTTAGAGTATAAGCTATTGGTGTTCTGTTCAGGAACTTTCCCCCTGTGCCCATGTCTTTCAAGGTCTCCAAAGTTTCTTTTATATTAGTTTCACTGTGTCTGGTTTTATGTGGAGGTCCTTGATCCACTTGGATTTGAGCTTAGTACATGGAGAGAAGAATGGATCAATTCACATTTTTCTGCATGCTGACCTCCAGTAGAACCAGCACCATTTGTTGAAAAGGCTATCTTTTTTCCACTCGATTGTTTTTAGCTCCTTTGTCAAGGATCAAGTAACCAGAGGTGTGTGGGTTCATTTCTGTGTCTTCAATTCTATACCATTGATCTATCTGTCTGTCACCATACCAATATCATGCAGTTTTTTAACACTATTGCTCTGTAGTACTGCTTGAGGCCTTGGATACTGAATCCCCCAGAAGGTCTTTTACTGTTGAGAATAGTTTTAGCTATCCTGGGTTTTTTTTTCCTGAGAAGTACCTAAAGAAATGATCAACATCTTTAGTCATTAGGGAAATGCAAATTAAAACAACCCTGAGATTTTTACCTCACACCAGTCAGGATGGCTAAGATCAAAAACTCAGGAGACAACAGGTGCAGGCAAAAATGTGGAGAAAGAGGAACACTCCTTCACTGCTGGTGGGATTGCAAATTGTTACAACCACTCCAGAAATCTTTTTGGTGGTTCCTCAGAAAACTGGGCACACCTCATGGGCATATAGCCAGAGGCTTCCCCAGCATGTAATAATGACACATGCTCCACTATATTCACTGCAGCCCTATTTATAATAGGCAGAAGCTGGAAAGAACCCAGATGTCCCTCAACGGAAGAATAGATACAAAAAATGTGGTATATTTACATTTACACAATGGAATACTACTCAACTATTAAAAACAATAAATTCATGGAATTCTTAGGCAAATAGGTGGAACTGGAAAATATAATCCTGAGTGATGTAATCCAATCACAAACGAACACACATGGTATGCACTCACTGATAAGTGGATATTAGCCCAGAAGCTTGGAATACCCAAGATACATTTCACATATCAAATGATGCCCAAGAACGAGGAAGAACAAAGTATGGATACTCTGGTCCTTCTTAGAATGGGGGACAAAATCCCCACAGAAGGAGATACAAAGTGTGGAGCAGAGTCTGAGGGAAAGACCATCCAGAGACTACCCCAACCTAGTGATCAAACCCATATAGAGTTACAAAACCCAGACACTATTATCCATGCCCACAAGTACTTGCTTAGTGGAGCAGGATATAGTTGTCACCTGCTAGTGCATGAGAAATACAGAGGGGGACACTCTCAGCCAGCCATTGAACTGAGTACAGGGTCTACAATGGGGGAGATAGAGAAAGGACCCAAGGAGCTGAAGGGGTTTTCAGTGCCATAGCAGGGAAAATAATATGAACCACCCAGTACTCCCAGAGCCCCAAGGGACAAAACCATCAACCAAAGAGAACACATGGAGTTACCCATGGCTACAGATGCAAAGGCAGCAGAGGATGGCCTTGTTGTACATCAAAGGGAAGAGAGGCCCTTGGTTCTGGAAATGCCACAGTGTATGGGAATACCAGGACAGGGAAGTGGGAGAGGCTTGATTAGGGAATAGGGGAAGGGGAGATGGCTTATGAAATTTTGGGAAGGAAGGGAAACAGGCAAGGGGACAACATTTGAAATGTAAATAAAGAATATATCTTATTTAAAAAATAAATACATATTCTTCAAATAATGTCTAAAAAAAGAGTATTTATTTTATTATATATTTGTGCCTGGCCTTGTTTCTATATTATTTGTTTGATGTTCTTATTCATATTTTAACTCTGTAATTGAACTTGATTCTATTTTGATGCACAATATATATATAATAAAAGTTTTTTTCTCTCACCGTTTTTTATTCGATATATTTTTATTTACATTTCAAATGATTTCCCCTTTTCTAGCCCACCCCCTACTCCCGAAAGTCCTGTAAGCCCACTTCTCTCCCCCTGTTATCCCACCCAACCCTTCCCACTTCCCTGTTCTGGTTTTGTCTTATACTGCTTCACTGAGTCTTTCCAGAACAAGGGGCCACTCCTCCTTTCTTCTTGTACCTCATTTGATGTGTGGATTATGTTTTGGGCATTCCAGTTTTCTAGGTTAATATCCACTTATTAGTGAGTGCATGCCATGATTCACCTTTTGAGTCTGGGTTACCTTACTTAGTATGATGTTCTCTAGCTCCATCCATTTGCCTAAGAATTTCATAAATTCATTGTTTCTAATGGCTGAATAGTACTCCATTGTGTAGATATACCACATTTTTTTGCATCCACTCTTCTGTTGAGGGATACCTGTGTTCTTTCCAACATCTAGCAATTATAAATAGGGCTGCTATGAACATAGTGGAACATGTATCCTTATTACATGGTGGGGAATCCTCTGGGTATATGCCCAGGAGTGGTATAGCAGGATCTTCTGGAAGAGAGGTGCCCAGTTTTCAAAGGAACCACCAGATTGATTTCCAGAGTGGCTGTACCAATTTGCAACCCCACCAGCAGTGGAGGAGTGTTCCTCTTTCTCCACACCCTCTCAAACACCTGCTGTCTCCTGAATTTTTAATCTTAGCCATTCTGACAGGTGTAAGGTGAAATCTCAGGGTTGTTTTGATTTGCATTTCCCTAATGACTAATGAAGTTGAGCATTTTTTATGATGCTTCTCTGCCATCCTAAGTTCTTCAGGTGAGAATTCTTTGTTTAACTCTGTACCCCATTTTTTAATAGGGTTGTTTGGTTTTCTGGAGTCTAACTTCTTGAGTTCTTTATATATATACTCTATTAGCCCTCTATCTGATGTAGGATTGGTTAAGATCTTTTCCCAATTTGTTGGTTGCTGATTTGTCCTCTTGATGGTGTCCTTTGCCTTACAGAAACTTTGTAATTTTATGAGGTCCCATTTGTCAATTCTTGCTCTTAGAGCATACGCTATTGGTGTTCTGTTCAGAAACTTTCTCCCTGTACCGATGTCCTCAAGGGTCTTCCCCAGTTTCTTTTCTATTAGCTTCAGAGTGTCTGGCTTTATGTGGAGGTCCTTGATCCATTTGGATTTGAGCTTAGTACAAGGAGACAAGGATGGATCAATTCGCATTCTTCTGCATGCTGACCTCCAGTTGAACCAGCACCATTTGTTGAAAAGGCTATCTTTTTTTCCATTGGAAGTTTTCAGCATCTTTGTCGAGGATCAAGTGGCCATAGGTGTGTGGGTTCATTTCTAGATCTTCAATCATGTTCCATTGATCCGCCTGTCTGTCACTGTACCAATACTATGCAGTTTTTAACACTATTGCTCTGTAGTATTGCTTGAGGTCAGGGATACTGATTCCCCCAGACTTTCTTTTGTTGCTGTGAATAGTTTTAGCTATCCTGGGTTTTTTGTTATTCCAGATGAATTTGATAATTGCTCTTTCTAACTCTGTGAAGAATTGAGTTGGGATTTTGATGGGTATTGCATTGAATCTATATATAGCTTTTGGCAAAATGGCCATTTTATCTATATTGATTCTACCAATCCATGAGCATGGGAGGTTTTCCCATTTTTTGAGGTCTTCTTCCATTTCCTTCTTCAGAGTCTTGAAGTACTTGTCATATAGATCTTTCACATGTTTGGTAAGAGTCACCCCAAGATACTTCATACAGTTTGTGGCTATTGTGAAGGGGGTCATTTCCCTAATTTCTTTCTCAGCCTGCTTATCCTTTGAGTATAGGAAGGCCACTGATTTACTTGAGTTGATTTTATAACCTGCCACTTTACTGAAGTTGTTTATCAGCTGTAGGAGTTCTCTAGTAGAGTTTTTTTGGGTCACTTACGTAGACTATCATGTCATCTTCAAATAATGATAGTTTGACTTCTTCCTTTCCAATTTGTATCCCTTTGACCTCCTTATGTTGTCGAATAGCCCGAGCTAGTACCTCAAGTACAATATTGAAAAGATAAGGAGAAAGGGGGCAGCCCTGTCTAGTCCCTGATTTTAGTGGGATTGCTTCAAGTTACTCTCCATTTAGTTTGATGCTGGCTACCGGTTTGCTGTATATTGCTTTTACTATGTTTAGGTATGGGCCTTGAATTCCTGTTCTTTCCAAGACTTTAAGCATGAAAGGATGCTGAATTTTGTCAAATGCTTTTTCAACATCCAATGAAATGACCATGTGGTTTTTTTCTTTGAGTTTGTTTATGTAGTGGATTGCATTGATGGATTTCCATATATTGAACCATCCCTGCATTCCCGGGATAAAGCCTACTTGATCATGGTGGATGATCATTTTGATGTGTTCTTGGATTCGGTTGGCAAGAATTTTATTGAGTATTTTTGCTTCGATGTTCATAAGAGAAATTGGTCTGAAGTTCTCTTTCTTTGTTGGATCTTTGTATGGTTTTGGTATTAGTGTAGTTGTGGCTTCGTAGAAGGAATTGGGTAGGGTTCCTTCTATTTCTATTTTATGGAATAGTTTGAAGAGTATTGGTGTTAACTCTTCTTTGAAGGTCTGATAGAATTCTGCACTGAAACCATCTGGTCCTGTGCTTTTTTTGGTTGGAAGACTTTCTATGACTCCATTTCTTTTGGCATTATGGAACTGTTTAGATGATCTATTTGGTCCTGATTTAATTTTGGTATTTGGTATCTGTCAAGGAAATTGTACATTTCCTCCAGATTCTCCAGTTGTGTTGAGTACAGTCTCTTGTAGTAGGATCTGATGATTTTTTGGATTTCCTCAGTTTCCGTTGTTATATCTCCCTTTTCATTTCTAAGTTTGTTAATTTGGATACTATCTCTGTGACCTTTGTTTAATCTTACTAAGGGTTTATCTATCTTGTTGATTTTCTCAAAGAACCAGCTCCTGGTTTTGTTGATTCTTTGTATGGTTCTCTTTGTTTCTACTTGATTGATTTCAGCCCTGAGTTTGATGATCTCCTGACTTCTACTCCTCCTGGGTGAAATAGCTTCTTTTTCTTCCAGGGCTTTCAGGTGTGTCATTAAGCTGGTAATGTATGCTCTCTCCATTTTTTTTTTGGAGGCACTCAGGGCTATGCGTTTTCCTCTTAGCACTGCTGTCATTGTGTCCCATAGATTTGAGTATGTTGTGTCTTCATTTTCGTTGTGTTCTAAAAAATCTTTAATTTCTTTCTTTATTTCTTCCTTGACCAAGGTATCATTGAGTAGAATATTGTTCAGTTTCCACGTGTATGTGGGTTTTCTGTTGTTTTTCTTGCTATTGAAGACCACTTTTACTCCATAGTGATCTGATAGGAGGCATGGGATTAGTTCGATCTTCTCATATTTGCTGAGGTCTGTCTTGTGACCAATTATATGGTCAATTTTGGAGAAGGTACCATAAAGTGCTGAGAAAAAGGTATATTCTTTTGTTTTAGGATAGAATGTTCTATATATATATGTTAAATCTAATTGGTCCAAAGCTTCAATTAGTTTCATTGTGTCCCTGTTTAGTTTCTGTTTTCCTGATAGGTCCATTGAGGAAAGTGCAGTGTTGAAGTCACCCACAATTATTATCTTAGGTGCAATGTGTGCTTTGAGCTTTAATAAAGTTTCTTTTATGAAAGAGGGTGCCCTTGCATTTGGAGCATAGATGTTCAGGATTGAGAGTTCTTCTTGTTGTATTTTTCCTTTGACCAGGAAGAAGTGTCCCTCAGAGTCTCTTTTGATGACTTTGGGTTGAAAGTCAATTTTATCTGATATTAAAATGGCTACTCCAGCTTGTTTCCTGAGACCATTTGCTTGTAAAATTGTCTTCCAGCCTTTTACTCTAAGGTAGTGTTTGTCTTTGACACTGAGGTGTATTTCCTGTAAGCAGCAAAATGTAGGGTCCTGTTTACGTATCCAGTCAGTTAGTCTATGTCTTTTTATTGGGGCATTGAGTCCATTGATGTTAAGAGATATTAAGGAATAGTGATTGTTACTTCCTGTCATTTTTGACGTTATTTTTTAAATTTGATTGGTTAACTTCTTTCGGGTTTGATGAAAGGTTACTATCTTGCTTTTTCCAGGGTGAAGTTTCCCTCCTTGTATTGGTGGTTTTTTCCTATTATCCTTTTTAGGGCTGGGTTTGTGGATAGATATTGGGTAAACTTGGTTTTGTCATGGAATATCTTAGTTTCTCCATCTACGGTGATTGAGAGTTTTGCTGGATATAGTAGTTTTGGCTGGCATTTGTATTCTCTTAGAGTCTGCATGAGATCTGCCCAGGATCTTCTAGCCTTCATAGTCTCAGGTGAAAAGTCTTCTGTGATTCTGATAGGTCTTCCTTTATATGTTACTTGGCCTTTTTCTCTTACGGCCTTTAATATTCTTTCTTTGTTTAGTACATTTGGTGTTTTGATTATTATGTGACGGGAAGTATTTCTGTTCTGGTCCCGTCTGTTTGGAGTTCTGTAGGCTTCTTGTATATTCATGGGCATCTCTCACTTTAGGTTAGGGAAGTTTTCTTCCATAATTTTATTGAAGATATTTGCTGGCCCTTTAAGTTGTGAATCTTCATTCTCATTTATGCCTATAATCCTTAGGTTTGGTCTTCTCATTGTGTCCTGGATTTCCTGGATATTTTGGCTTACAAGCTTTTTGCATTTTGCATTTTCTTTAACTGTTGAGTCCATGGTTTCTATGGTATCTCCAGCATCTGAGATTCTTTCTTCTATCTCTTGTATTCTGTTGTTGATATTTGCATCTATGTCCCCTGATTTATTCCCAAGGCTTTCTATCTCCAAAGTCATCTCCCTTTGGGTTTTCTTAGTTGTTTCTACTTCTGATTTTAGATCCTGGATGATTTTGCTTAGCACCTTCACTTGCTTGTTTGTGCTTTCCTGTAATTCTTTAAGAGATTTTTGTGTTTCCTCTTTCATGACCTCAGCCTACTGACCAAAGTTCTCCTGTATTTCTTTAAGTGTTTTTTGTGTTTCCTCATTATTGGCTTTTGTATTCTTCTGGATTTCTTTCAATAATTTTTGTGTTTCCCTTGCAAGGGCTTCTAATTTTTGATCCATTTTCTCCTGAATTTCTTTAAGTATGTCCTTCATGTGTTCCTGTACCTGCATCATGACCAGTGATTTATTTCCAAATCTTGTTTTACTGGTATGATGGGGTATCCAGGACAAGCTGGTAAAGGAGAATTGTGTTCAGATGTTGCCATATTGCTTTGATTTCTGTTAGTGACGTTCCTGTGTTTGCCTTTTGCTATCTAGTTCTCACTGGTGTTAGTTGGTCTTTTCAATGCTGGACTCACCAGTGCAAGCTGACCCTTCCCAGGTGGCCTCTGGTGCACAGCTTACCTCCTGCACTGCCTGGAGTCAGGGTGCTGTTGCCCAGGCTGTTCAGATCCTTAAGCAGACACCTGAAGGCTCCCACTGGGGCCCGTTGGATTCACTGGAGCACACGGACTTCTCCCTGCTGGCCGCCTGGGAGCCCCTCTTGCCTCTTGCAGGACCTGGAGATGTGGTGTTGCTGCCCAGGCTGATCTGGATCCGGAAGTGGAGAGATCTGAGTGCTCCCGCCAGGGGCCTCAGAACTGGAACTTAAGCTCTGTGCCACAGGAGCGAGCTGTGCTGTGAGCTCCCAGACTGCCTCTGGGTGCACACCAGGTCTCCTGCACTTCCTGGAGAGCTAGTGCTGTGGCCCAGGCTGTTCAAATCCCAAAGCAGGCACCTGAAGGCTCCTGCTGGGGCCCGCTCTGGAGCACACAGACTTCTCCCTGCTGGCCGCCCGGAAGCCCCTCTTGCCTTTTGCAGGACCTGTAGGTGTGGTGTTGCCGGCCCAGGCTGATCTGGATCCAGAAGCAGAGAGGTCTGAGTGCTCCCGCCAGAGGCCTCAGGATTGGACTCTCTCACCTTTAAAAACAAAGAATAGTTATCCAGGAGTTTTGTATTTCCCAGTATATCTAATAATTTCATGGAGTTAATTTCATGTGCATTTACTCTTCTTTTATTACAATATAAAATTCATGGAACATAAATTGTGTCCTTCCTCTCAAACTGAGTTTGGGTTGATAGACTAATTACACCAAAGTGTTATTATTTACTATTAGAGAACTTTGAAAATCTTTCAGTATGTTTTAAGTAAAGCTTTGAGGAAATGAAATTACAAAATTATAGTTTTAAAACTAAACTAAGGCTGAGTTTATAGGACTGTATTTGATTCATAGAATACATATTTGGTACAAAAGTCACCATGCGTTCAATTGCCAGAACCACAACTACCCACCAAAATTAAATAAATCAAAGTAAGAAAAATTAATGAATCTTATGTAATCTAGGCACATATATTAGTTAATATTGCTATTATAAGAAGTATTCTAGAGAATAAATATTCAGCATATATTCTTAGAAATGTTACAAGAACAAAATATTTAGAAATGGTGAAAAAACTTACTTACATAATGGGTGGAATTCAAGTATTTGAAATTTAATGACTCTTACAATGGAATAAAAATGAAATTCTGAGAGTACTGAAATCAATATAGATAAATGATACTTGTTCAGTATTTCAAGAAAAAGCATTGGAATTTTGGTTGTCAGATAACTTAAAATTCAGCCTTCAATTTTGCCATAGTCTAATCTTAGATATCTTATTCAGTATGTTTATTGTTGAGATAAAACACCATAATTAAAACCAATATTAGAATGAAAAGGTCTATTTCATCACATACATCCATGTCATATCCACGCTCAAAGAGCACTAGAACTGAAGCAGAAGTCTTAGAGGAATACTGCTTACTGGCTTGTTCCACATGGTTTGCTAAGACTTCATTCTTATAGCAAATAAGACCATCAACCCAGGGGTGGCATCACTCACAGTGAGATAGGCTCTAACCTACAAACATGCATAAAGGCAAATCTTAATGTGGTATTTTCTCAATTCAAGTTCCCTTTCTCACAATACATGTAGGTTTGTGTGAACTTAATAAAAAAAAAACAGCAAGCACATAAGAAATCATCATTTATAAATAAATTAGACTCTATGCTAAAGTAGAGAAACAATTATCCTCTTAGCAAAAAGAAATGGAGCAACAATATGAAGTCAAGAAAGGAGATCATTGAGACACAGTCCATTTTAAAGGAGATACCTTTTCAGTGACAATAATATGTAAGAATGTATTTGCTTAAAGAGAAAAGCTAAAAGAAAAATTATCCACAATGCTGCTCCAATTCATTTAAAAACTCTGTCCAAGAGTCTGAAGCTTTTATGGAAGCTCTAATTTTTGAGAGATTGGTATTCTGTAATATGGTGACTCACATATTAATTTGTACTAGTTACAATGGGACATTAAATGCCAGTGGGAAAAAATGATGATTCACTGCTTAAAGTGGAACTTATAAATCCACAGAAAGGACATCACTGTTTAGCCAGAAGTAACAATGCCTTTCTATTATTACTTAGGGCCTTCCAGATTGGCATAAATTTTGATTTAAGGTAAAGCATGTTGCAGCTACGTTGAATAGCTTTATAAAATTTTTCCTTGGTGATGAGGGTAAAACAAATAAGCAGACAAACAAGCAAACATTATTTTCACTGTTAGAAAATGCTACCATGTTAAAATCAGTAGGCTTTTTTTTTTTAAATACAGCCAATGTCAAGTTAAATGGAGATATTCTTGAAGCAATCCCACTAAAATCGGGGGCAAGATAAGGATGCCCACTGTCCCCATATCTATTCAGTATAGTACTCACTGTTCTAGCTAGAACAATGAGATGACAAAAAGTGATCAAGTGTATACAAATTGGCAAAGAATAAATAAAGGTATTGCTATTTGCAGATGATATGATAGTATACATAAACGAACAGAAAAATTCTACCAGAGAACTTCTCCAGCGGAAAAACAACATCAGCAAAATATCTAGATGTAAAATTAACTCAAATAAATTAATAACCTTCCTTTATACAAATGATAAATAGGATGAATAAAAAAATAGAAGAAAAATTTTTCCTTCACAGTAGCCACAAATAATATAAAATATCTTGGGATAACTCTAACCAAACAAGTGAAAGATCTGTATGAGATAGAAAAATGGCCATCCTACCAAAAACAACTTACAGATTCAAGACAATCCCCCCCCCCCCAAAATCTCAACACAATTCTCCAAAGACATTGAAAGAGCAACTCTCAAATTCATCTGGAAAAGTAAAAAACTCAGAATAGCAAAAACAATTCTTTTTTTTATATTCTTTTTTTTATTCAATGTATTCTTTATTTACACTTCAAATGATTTCCCATTTTCTGGGTCCCCACTCCCCACAAGTCCCATAAGCCCTCTTCCCTCCCCCTGTTCCTCCATCTACTCCTTCCCACTTCCCTGTTCTGGTATTCCCCTATACTGTTGTATTGTGTCTTTCCAGAACCAGGGGCCACTCCTCCGTTCTTTTTGGACATCATTTAATATGTGGATTATTTCTTGGGTATTCCAAGTTTCTAGGTTAATATCCACTTATCAGTGAGTGCATACCATGATTGATCTTTTGAGACTGGGTTACCTCATTTAGTATGATGTTCTCCAGCTCCATCCATTTGTCTAAGAATTTCATGAATTCATTGTTTCTAATGGCTGAATAGTATTGCATTGTGTAAATATACCACATTTGTTGTATCCATTCCTCCGTTGAGGGACACCTGGGTTCTTTCCAACTTCTGGCTACTACAAATAGGGCTGCTATGAACATAGTGGAGCATGTGTCCTTATTATATGCTGGGGATTCCTCTGGGTATATTCCCAGGAGTGGTATAGAAGGGTCTTCTGGAAATGCCATGCCCAGTTTTCTGAGGAAGCTCCAGACTGATTTCCAAAGTGGTTGCACCATCTTACAATCCCACCAGCAGTGGAGGAGTGTTCCTCTGTCTCCACATCTTTGCCAGCACCTGCTGTCTCCTGAGTTTTTGACCTTAGCCATTCTGACTGGTGTGAGGTGAAATCTAGATGTCTAAAGGCAAGCGTAGGAATGTTACTAACAGAAACCAAGGCATTATGGAAGCATCTGAACCCAATTCTTCAACAATAGTAAGTCCTGGATACCCCAACATACCAGAAAAACAAGAGTTGGATTTAAAAGCATTGGTAAGGATGCTGTTAGACGAACACATGAAGGACATAAATAAATCTCTTAAAGAAATTCAGGAGAAAAATGATCAAAAGCTAGAAACCCTTACAAGGGAAACACAAAAGTAACTTAAAGAAATTCAGGACAATATAGTTCAGAAGTTTGTAGCCAATAAGGAGGAAATGCAAAAATCACTTAAAAAATACAAGAGAACTTTGATCAACCAGCAAAAACAATTCTTTACACTGAAAGAAATTCTGGGGGAATCACCATCCCTGACCTCAAGATATACTACAGAGCAATCATGATAAAAATTGCATGCTATTGGTGCAAAAAGAGACACATTAATCAAGGGAATATAACTGAAGACCCAGAAATCAAACCACACACTTACAGACATGTAATCTTTGACAAAGAAGTTTAAAATATACATTTGAAAATAGAAAGCATCTTCAATAAATGACACTGGTCTAACTGGCAGTCTGTATGTAGAAAAAGGAAAAAAGATCAATTGTCATCATCATATTCAACTTTTGAATTTTTGCACTTAACCATTTTAATATTCTAATTAGTGCTGATGACTGTCTGGTTTTCCCCAAATGTAGCTGTATATCAGGAGGACAAACAGGATGAGCACACAGAGATAGCAATGGGGCATAGCAGAGATTATATTTGGCAATTTTTAGTGAAGGCTACATTAGGAATAGTTGTAATGCTCTTGTCAGACTTACAGTTTTATACTCAGTAGGGATGTCCCTTGTCTGAACAGGAAAGAAGATCATTAGATACAAATTTAAATCAACTTTGATTAAATATAAAAATTACTTATAATAATTCAATAAACATGAAATAAATGGTCAATTAAAATTAATAAATTGGAAAGTTTCTGGGATATGACCTCTTAATAATAAAGAATATGAATTGAAATATAATTAAGAATTATAAGATATTCGGAATATGCTTAAAAGATTTTTAGGGACTATAGCCATGTCTCAGCAGTGAAGAATTTGTAATTCTCTTGCAGAGGACCTGATTTCAGTTCCAACTATTTATGGGAGGCAGATAGCAAGCACCCATAACCCCAGTTCCAGTGTATCCTACACTCTTTGCCCCTGCAGACATCTGCACACACATACACATACTCATAGCCACATAGATATACACATTTAAAAATAAATACATAATAATACATTAACAAATTAAAACTTTGAAGCTATTGACCTCATAAAAAACTATCATAGCCTACTTAATAGATTCCAAAGAAGTACTCAATCTCAATACTATTGAAAGTAAGGGAACAGAATTATAGACTACCCAGGAAAAATACAATTTCAAGACAAATTAGGAAAAGAAAAATATTTTGCTTTGGACTTATGTCAGTGAGGTCCAGTGAGATCTCTAAGCTGGTAATGATGCCTGCTGCCAAGCCTGGCAACTTGGCTTTCATCCCCTGAACCAATATGGAGAAAATCCAATGTCCCATGAGTTGCTCTCTGCCCTCCACATGTGAACTGTGTCATTTGTGTATGTGTAGATAAGATCAACTTGTTGGGTATCACTCTCTTTCAAGATTGAAACATTGAATCCTGCAGGGAATATCCTTAAGACAGAAGATAAACAACTCAAAATGTCTTCTGGAAATTCCTTAAACTGATGGGATTCTTAGTCCCCTTCTTCCCAAGAGTAAATAAGACACACAATAAAGAGGATTTGGACACCAGGTAACCTTGTCTAGAAGAAGTAGAAACCAGTAGAGCTGCCTTGCAGAGATTTAAACTAAGTCAATTTAATTGTTGAGCTGACTGCAGGCTGTGCAGTAAAACATTAAAAGAAAAGACTTATCCCAGTAACAGATATTCAAATCAGCATCTTTCATTGTTTGCAATACCATATGTGAATTCAATTGTCTGCCACTGACACACTAAAAGATTAAGGCAACTAGTAGTAAATACCTGACTAGGAAGAACAAGAATGAAATATGTTAATTATAACTGAGATTATGTCTTTGAAAATATATTTAGATAATTATATGTAAAATTTTATTTGTGTTAGTATGGAATATTTGTATGTGGAACATATATGTGCCTATATACAGGATCTGCAATTAAAATCCCCTTGAAGAAGCTGTGGAAATAGAGACATGGTGTTGAATTTTTTAAGGTAATGAAACAAAGTAAAACTTGAGATTCAACAACAAAAATGTTTCTATGTTAGATGAGATATTCTGTTATGATAATATTCTGCATTAAGGTTCATTATTGTCTTCTTTGCCCATGAGAAGAGATTTAGATTGTCAAATGTATATTCTGCAAGTGTTTTTCCATATCTTTAGATAGTATACCTTTGTTAATTTGTCATCATCATATTCAACTTTTGAATTTTTGCACATAACCATATAAATATTCTAATCAGTGCTGATGACTGCCTGGGTTTTCCCAAATTTAGATGTATGTTAGGAGAATAAACAGGACGAGCACAAGGAGATAGCATTGGTGCATAGCAGAGATTATATTTGACAATTCTCAGTGAAGGTTACATTAAGAATAGTTGTAATGCTCTTTCCAGAATAAGAGTTTTATTTTTTTCTATACCTCACTCAGTGGTGATTTCATATGAACCAGGAGCATTAGATACAAATTTAAATCAACATTGTTCCCAGTAGGACTCCAAACAAAACTAGATGTGTGACAATTTAGCACAACCTATTTGAATTTTCTGTTTATCTTCTCAATTAGAACATCATAATAAATGATTACATTATTATGAAATCAATTGTAACTATGTGGGATGAAGATAAATGAACGCAATTTTCTAAATTCAAGATGCTTCAAATTGTTATTTAATTAGGCAGAAATTAGAATTTAAATTGAGTAGAATTGCATCTTTGGAGAATGACATATGCCTTTTCAAATATATAATTTTCAACAAACCTCTCTTCTACAGCAATTATCCTTTGATATCTTAGCTAGATATTCTGACTGTGAGAGGGATTAAAAGGTGATAGTCTCATAAGTACCTTTGATGCTTTAAAGTTAGAGTTTTCTTAATACAACTAGCACATTCATTTTGAGCAATAGCTAGTTCTACCTTTCAAATTAGTGTTTCTTCTATTTACAGCTGATTAAAAAAAACCTACAAGAATATTTTCAAGACTAAAATTTATGCCTGGCTATCTATATTGAGAACTGAGTAAAAGTGCATCAAGAAGAAGTAAATATTATCTTTTTAAAGAAAAAATTACAATAACCTTCATTCTATTGTACAGTTTTTACAGCATGCTACATTGTTGGAACTCTAGTGAAAATTCATGTGTTCAAAGAAATGTAATCTACTGTGAGGATATTTGATCAGCTGGCTGAAACATAGTAGTAATGAGATTGGGTTATGCACCAATGAAATATATGACGTTCACCACATTTAGTCAATCATCTCATCACTGAATAAATCCATGAGTCAGCAAATATCTATTATCTATATCTATATCTCTCTATGTCATCTCTCTCTCTCTCTCTCTCTCTCTCTCTCTCTCTCTCTCTCTCTCTCTCTCTCTCTCTCTCTCCACACACACACACACACACACACACACACACACACACAAAGTATCCCACCCTTAGTAAGTGAATTTTAATTATTACTAAGTGTTCATGTCTTGCAGCTTAGGTTCATACCAAGTGACTATTGGGAGATTATGAAATTTTAGAGAATGGAGCATAGTGGGGGAAAGAAAGTTATTTGAGACATGCTTTTGAAAGGGATACTGAGATTCTAGCCCCATATTTATTTATTTCGATAATCCTTTGCTATTCAGTATGAAAACAAAACTACTTGTTACTTGCTAAATAACATTGAAATAATAAGCTTAAATATGTGTTTTGGTCCTTCAGGTTGACTTTACTCAGATCTTTGTCAGGTTGATGAAAAATAATTCAGGTAATAGTCTTGTGAAGCAGTGTACCTGAGTTTCCCTGATAATGGATAATTTCCAAGCTGAAATTATACCTGTAAGTGTGTATTGCATCTACAACAAAAGAACTGCAAAATAGCATTTGGTTAACAAATTCCTTGTGTCTGAAATGAGTTATTTTATGAGCCACCTCTTGATAGGGCAACGACTCACATTCATTTTCAGATCTTCAAATCCCAGTGTGATGTCTAAAATATAGCAAACACACAACAGATATTTATTCAGTGGCATATATGGGAAGAGATTGCTTGTGTATTTTGTTAACAATTAACCTTTGAAAGACTACAAAAACTTCACATCAATCAGAATAGTTTCCATCTTTAGACTTACTGCGGTGCGGAAAATGTCTTGACACAGTGTTAGAAATATAGCATCGTGAGTTAATTGAGAAGACTTTTTTTAGAGTTTGCAAGTAGATGATTTTAAATCAGGTCGAGCAATCTGGAAAAATGTCTACAAATGAGCAGAGTTTATGATACTGGCATAGTATGGCAAAGGCGTAATATGAGTATTAATGAGTGAGCAGCTAATTCTGCTTATGAAAGTATTTCAGCAAGTATTTCTTGATTACAGAGTTAAATTAATTTTGCTTGATATGAATATTATTGAAAATAGGAAAAGAAAGTATTTCTGATCCATGTATTAATATGTCCTTTAGTCAATTAAAAAATTTGTGAAGATTTTTCTTTCTTCCATTGTATATTTTTGGTTTCTTTGTCAAAGATCAACTTTCCTAAGTGTATTTTTTTGCTTCTCTGTCTTCAGTTCTTCTCCATTGATCAACATGTCTGTCTTTGTACCAATACCATGCAGCTTTTATCACTCTTGCTGTGGAGTATATCTTGAAGTTAAGGAGAGTGATTTGCCCAGAATTTCTTTTATTGTTAAGAATTGTTTTCACTATTTTGGATTTTCTTTTTCCAGATGAATTTGAGAGTTGTTCTCATATTTTATGTCTTTGTGTTGGGAATATGATGGGGTTTGTATTGAATTTGTGGATTGCTTTTGGTAGGATGACCAGGTTTACCATGCTAATTCCACCAAACCATGAGCATGGGAAATCTCTCCATTTTCTGAGGTCTTCTTCAATTTATTCCTTGAGGGATTGAAGTTATTATTATACAGGTCTTCAACTTGTTTTGGTAGAGTTACCTCAAGATATTTTATATTATTTGTGACTATTGTGAAGTGTGTTGTTTCTCTAATTTCTTTCTCAGCCTGTTTATCATTTGTATAAAGGAAGAATATTGATATGAGTTACTTTTTTTTTTTTTTATCCATGCCCTTTGCTGAAGTTGTTTACCAGTTGTGGAAGTTCTCTGGTAGAATTTTTGTGATTGCTTATATATGCTATTGTATCATGTGCCAATAGTGATATCTTTATTTCTTCTTTGCAAATTTGTATTCTCTTGATCTCCTTTTGTTGTGTTATTCCACTAGCTAGAACTTTGACGAGTATATTAAATAGATATGGCGAGAGTAAGAATGTTTGTCTTGTCCCTAATTTTAGTGGGATTGCTTCAAGTAATTCTCCATTTAATATTAGCTGTTGATTTGCTATATATTACTTTTATTATGCTTATGTCTGAGCCTTGAATTCCTGATCTCCCCAATACTTTTAAGATGAAGTAGTTTTGTATTTTGTAAAATTTTTTAAAATATGTAATGAGATGATCATATAATTTCTTTGTTTGAGAGCTGAGGAAGAAGAGAAGCCCCGTGGCCATACTTGCTGCCTGCCAGGACAGAAAATGGTCACTAGGTAATGTATCATCCTGAGCTTTAGATCTCTGGTGGTGCAAACTGCCAGGGGTCTGCCTGTACTCAGGAACTGAACACATAGGTGGGTTTGTCTGCCAGCCTGCCTGGCTCAGGGCCCGTGTCATGCCCAGGGAGCTGCAGAAGGAGAGAAGCCCCACCGTCATATTTGCTGCCTGCCAGGACAGAAAAGGGTCACTAGGTAATGTATCATCTTGAGCTTTAGATCTCTGGTGGTGCAAACCGCCAGGGGTCTGCCTGCACTCAGGAACTGAGCACATCATCGGCAGGTTTGTCTGCCAGCTCGCCGGGCGCAGGGGCTGTGTCCTGCGGAAGGAGAGAAGCCCCGAGGCCATACTCGCTGCCTGCCGGGACAGAAAAGGGTCACTAGGTACTGTATCACCCTGAGCTTTAGATTTCTGGTGGTGCAAACCACCAGGGGTCTGCCTGCACTCAGGAACTGAGCACATAGGAAGTTCATCTGCAAGCCAGTTCATCGTGGGACCTGTGTCCTATGTGAAAATCAAAAGAGGGAGTGACCCCCACCACAACATCTTTACTCCATAATAGAGCAGACAGAGAACACCTGGTTGACCTTGACAACCTAAGTATAACATTGCTTGAGGCAAGACTGAGAAGGGCTCCAAAGGCACAAAAGAGGAAAGCAGCATATCAGTAATCTGTGCCAGAGAAAACCCAGTCATCCAGAGTTGCAGAGATAACCTTAAAGATCCACAATAGGTTGAAGCACCAGCCAGTGACAATAAGACCATCTAACACTTGGGAAAACTAGATGGCTAAAGGCAAATCTAAGAATGTTACTAACAGAAACCAAGGCATTATGGCCCAATTCTCCAACATTAGCAAGTCCTGGATACCCCAACACATGAGAAAAACAAATTTGGATTTAAAATCACTGGTCATGATGCTGGTACAGGAACACATGAAGGGCATACTTAAAGAAATTCAGGAGAAAATGGATCAAAAATTAGAAGCCCTTACAAGGGAAACACAAAAATCATTGAAAGAAATTCAGGAGAATACAAAAGCCAATAAGGAGGAAACACAAAAATTACTTAAAGAAATACAGGAGAACTTTGATCAACAGGCAGAATTCATGAAAGAGGAAACACAAAAATCTCTTAAAGAATTAGAGGAAAACACAAACAAGCAAATGACAGAACTGAGCAAAAACGTCCAGGATTCAAAAACAGAAGTAGAAACAACTAAGAAAGTACAAGGGGAGACAACTTTTGAGATAGAAAAGCTTGGGAAGAAATCAGGGACCATAGACGCAAATATCAATAACAGAATACAAGAGATAGAAGAAAGAATCTCAGATGCTGAAGATAGTATAGAAACCATGGACTCAACAGTTAAAGAAAACACAAAATGCAACAAGCAAAAAGCTTGTAACCCAAAACATCCAGAAAATCCAGGACACAATGAGAAAGCCAAATCTAAGTATTATAGGCATTGACGAGAGTGAAGATTTACAACTTAAAGGGCCAGCAAATATCTTCAACAAAATTATGGAAGAGAACTTCACTAACCTAAAGAGAGAGATGCCCATGAATATACAAGAAGCCTATGAAACTCCAAACAGACTGGACCAGAACAGAAATACCTCCCATCATATAATAATCAAAACCCCAAATGTACTAAACAAAGAAAGAATACTTAACTTAGGGCAGTAAGAGAAAAAGGGCAAGTAACATATAAAGGAAGACCTATCAGAATTACACCAGATTTCTCACCAGAGACCATGAAAGATAGAAGATCCTGGGCAGAGCTCATGCAGATTCTAAGAGAACACAAATGCCAGCTGAGACTACTATACCCAGCGAAACATCTCAATAGATGGAGAAACCAAGATATCCCATGACAAAGCCACATTTACACAATATCTTTCTACAAACCCAGCCCTACAAAGGATAATAGGGGGAAAACACCATTACAAAGAGGGAAACTATACCCAGGATATTAAGCTTCTTTCATCACACCCAAAGAAGATAACCACACAAGTATAAAATTAAAATCAAAAATGATAGGAAGCAATAACCACTACTCCTTGATATCTCTTAACATCAATGGACTCAATTCCCCAATAAAAAGACATAGACTAACAGACTGGTTATGTAAACAGGACCCTGCATTTTGCTGCATACAGGAAACATACCTCAGTGTCAAAGACAAAAACTACCTTAGAGTAAATGCTGGAAGACAATTCTACAAGCAAATGGTCCCAGGAAAACAAGCCAGAGTTGCCATTCTAATTTCAGATAAAATTGACTTACAACCTAATGTCATCAAAAGAGACACAGAAGGACACTTCTTGTTGGTCAAAGAAAAAAATCCAACAAGAAGAACTCTCAATCCTGAACATCTATGTCCCAAATACAAGGGCGCCCTCATTCATAAAAGAAACTTTACTAAAGCTCAAAGTACACATTGCATCTAACACAATAATAGTGGGTGACTTCAACACTGCACTCTCACCAATGGACTGATCAGGAAAACAGAAACTAAACAGGGAGACAGTGAAACCAATTGAAACTTTGAACCAATTGGAGTTAACATATATATATATATATATATATATATATATATATATATATATATATATATATATAATTTTTCATCCCAAAGCAAAAGAATATACCTTTTTCTCAGCACCTCATGGTACCTTTTCCAAAATAGATCACATAGTTGGTCACAAGACAGACCTCAACAAATATAAGAAGATTGAAATAATCCCATGCCTCCTATCAGATCTCTATGGAGAAAAAGTGGTCTTTAATAACAGTAAAAACAACAGAAAGCCCACATACACATGGAAACTGAACAATACTCTATTCAATGATACCTTGGTCAAGGGAGAAATAAAGAAAGAAATCAAAGATTTCTTAGAATTTAATGAAAATGAAGTCACAACATACATAAATCTATGGGACACAATGAAAGCAGTGCTAAGAGGAAAACTCATAGCTTTGAGTGCCTCCAAAAAGAAGTTGGAGAGAGCATACACTAGAAGATTAACGGAACAACTGAAAGCCTTGGAACAAGAAGAAGCTAATTCACCCAGGAGGAGGAGAAGACAGTAAATCATGAAATTCAGGGCTGAAATCAATCAACTAGAAACCAAGAGAACCATACAAAGAATCAACAAAACCAAAAACTGGTTCTTTGAAAAAGTCAACAAGATAGATAAACCCTTAGCCAGAGTAACCAAAGGGCACAGAGAAAGTATACAAATTAACAAAATTATAAATGAAAACGGAGATATTACAACAGAAACCGAGGAAATTCAAAAAATCATCAGATCCTACTACAAAAACCTGTACTCAACACAACTGGAGAATCTGGAGGAAATGGACATTTTCTTAGACAGATACCAATTAACAAAATTAAACCAGGATCAAATAGACCATCTAAACAGACCCATAACCTCTAAAGAAATAGAAGGGTTCATAGATGGGCTTCCGACCAAAAAAAGCACAAGATCAGATGGTTTCAGTGCAGAATTCTATCAGACATTCAAAGAAGACTTAACACCAATACTCTTCAAATTTTTCCACCAAGTAGAAACAGAAGGAACACTACCCAACTCCTTCTTCGAAGCCACTATTATGCTTATACCAAAACCACAAAAGATCCAACTAAGAAAGAGAATTTCAGGCCAATTTCCCTTATGAATATGGATGCAAAATTACTAAACAAAATTCTTGCCCACCGAATCCAAGAACACATAAAAACGATCATCCACCACGATCAAGTAGGCTTCATCCCAGGGATGCAGGGATTGTTCAATATAACGAAATCCATAAATGCTATCCACTACATAAACAAACTCAAAGAAAAACCCACATGATCATTTCATTAGATGCTGGAAAAGCATTTGAAAAAATTCAGCATCCTTTCATGCTAAAAGTCTTGGAAAAGACAGGAATTCAAGGCCCATATCTAAAAATAGTAAAAGCAATATATAGCAAACCGGTAGCCAACATCAAACTAAATGGAGAGAAACTTGAAGCAGTCCCACTAAAATCAGGGACTACACAAGGATGTCCCCTCTCTCCATATCTTTTCAATATAGTTCTTGAAGTCCTAGCTAGAGCAATTAGACAACATAAGGAAGTCAAAGGGATACAAATTGGAAAGGAAAAAGTCAAACTATCACTATTTGCAGATGATATGATCGTATACTTAAGTGACCCTAAAAACTCTACTAGAGAACTCCTACAGCTGATAAACAACTTCAGAAAAGTGGCTGGCTACAAAAATCAACGCCAGCAAATCAGTAGCCTTTATATATTCAAAGGACAAGCAGACTGAGAAAGAAATTAGGGAAATAGCTCCCTTCATAATAGCTACAAACAGCATAAAGTATCTTGGAGTGACTCTAACCAAACAAGTGAAAGACCTATATGACAAGAACTTCAGATCTCTGAAGAAGGAAATCGAAGAAGATCTCAGAAAATGGAAAAAATCTTCCATGCTCGTGGATTGGCAGGATTAATATAGTTAAAATGGCCATCTTGCCAAAGGCAATATACAGATTCAATGCTATCCCCATAAAAACCCAAACCCAGTTCTTCATAGAGCTAGAAAGAGCAATTCTCAAATTCATCTGGAATAACAAAAAACCCAGGATAGCTAAAACTATTCTCAACAGTAAAAAAACTTCAGGGGGATTCAGTATCCCAGACTTTAAACTTTACTACAGAGCAATAGTGATAAAAACTGCATGGTATTGGTACAATATCAGGCAAGTGGTTCAATGGTATAGAATTGAAGACCCAGAAATGAACCAACACACCTATGGTCATTTGATCTTCGACAAAGCAGCTGAAAGCATCCAGGGGAAAAAAGATAGTCTTTTCAACAATGGTGCTGGTTCAATTGGAGGTCAGCATGCAGAAGAATGCGAATCGATCCATTCTTATCTCCTTGTACTAGGCTCAACTCTAAATGGATCAAGGACCTCCACATAAAACCTGACACACTGAAACTAATCGAAAAGAAACTGGGGAAGACCATGGAGGACATGGGCACAGGGGAAATGTTCCTGAATAGAACACCAATAGCTTATGCTCTAAGATCAAGAATTGACAAATGGGACCTCATAAAACTACAAAGTTTCTGTAAGGCAAAGGACACTGTCAAAAGGACAAAATGTCAACCAACAGATTGGGAAAGGATCTTCACCAACCCTAAATCTGAGAGAGGGCTAATATCTAATATATACAAAGAACTCAAGAAAGTAGAACCCAGAGAACCAAATAACCCCATTAAAAAGTAGGGTACAGAGCTAAACAAAGAATTTTCACATGAAGAATTTAGGAGGGCTGAGAAACACCTTAAGAAATGTTCAAAACCATTAATTATTAGGGAAATGCAAATCAAAACAACCCTGAGATTTCACCTCACACCAGTCAGAATGGCTAAGGTCAAAAACGCAGGAGACAGCAGGTGTTGGCAAGGATGTGGAGAAAGAGGAACACTCCTCCACTGCTGGTGCAATTGCAAGATGGTGCAACCACTTTGGAAATCAGTCTGGCGATTCCTCAGAAAACTGGTCATGACACTTCCTGAGGACCCTGTTATACCACTACTGGGCATATATCCAGAGGATTCTTCAGCATGCAATAAGGACACATGCTCCACTATGTTCATAGCAGCCCTATTTGTAGTAGCCAGAAGCTGGAAAGAACCTAGATGTCCTTCAACAGAGGAATGGATACAAAAAATGTGGTATATTTACACAATGGAGTACTATTCAGCCATTAGAAACAATGAATTCATGAAATTCTTAGACAATTGGATGGAGCTGGAGAACATCATACTAAGTGAGGTAATCCAATTTCAAAAGATCAGTCATCGTATGCACTCACTGATAAGTGGATATTAGCCTAAAAACTTTGAATACCCAAGACATAATCCACAAATTAAATGATGCCCAAAAAGAATGGAGGAGTGGCCCCTGGTTCTGGAAAGACTCAGTGCAAGATTATAGGGGAATTCCAGAACAGGGAAGAGGGAAGGGGTAGATGGAGGAACAGGGGGAGGGAAGAGTGCTTATGGGACTTTTAGGGAGTGGGGACCCAGAAAAGGGGAAATCATTTGAAATGTAAATAAAAAAGATATCAATAAAAAAATTAAAAAAGAAAAAGAAAAAGAAAGATAAAAGGAAAAATCTCTTTGTTTGAGTTTGTTTATATAGTAGATAAATGATCCTGGTCTAACTGGCAGTCTATTTGTAGAAAAATGAAAATAGACCCATATTTGTCACCTTGCCCAAACCTCAAACCCAAGTGGATCAAGAACATCAACAGGTCTGAAGCTCTGAGGGCCAGTAGAAAGAATGGAAACAGGTAACCTTGGGAGGTAGGAGGTGGGGACCATCCAGAATGTAACAGAGACCTGGGAGGTGAGAGACTCTTAGGACTCTTAGGAACCTTAGATAAGGAGGGAGGGAGAACTTGTAGAACCCACCTCCAGCAGTCTCAACTAATCTGGACCCCCAAGATCTCTCAGACACTATACCACCAAACCTGGAAAACTACACCAGCTTATATGAGGCCCTCAAGACATATACAGCAGAGAACTACCAGGTCTGGTTTTAGTCAGAGAAGATGCACCTAACCCTCAAGGGACTGGAGGCCCCAGGAAGTGTGGAGGTCTGGTGGGGTGGGGCCATCATCATGGAGACAAGGTTGGGGGAGGTATGGGATGCAGAACAGTCAGAGGGTGGACTGTGAGGGGGATAAAAATCTGGATTGTAAAATTTCAAAAAAAAAGAAATTACACAGTTATACTTGATTTTGATTCTTAATATTATAGTAAAATAATTGCGTTCTTTAAAATTGTTTTGAGCACTGTCATAAAATAATTGCTATTGCTGCTTTCTTTCTTATTTAAAGAGTTAAGAGAAAAACCTTACTTATGAATTTACTACAAATGAATAAAACTACCATCTAAGCTGTCATCAAAAAGCAAAAATATTTTAGAGAAATGAGAAAATGCCAGAAAAAAATCAAATTTCTTTCCGCTTGTTTACTGCTTTTTCCCATTCCAATTCACCACACTGAGTCAATAAAAATTACTTCTTCTCTGCAACTAATATTATCTGAAATGACCTAGCTGACATGGCTTAAAAAAAAGAAAAGAAAACAACTTACCATCTTAATTTTAACGGGAAAAAAAATGAGTAAGGAACAGTATTGCCATCATTTTTTTTTGTAGTGCCAGATTACTTATGCTTTTAATTCCGAATAATACACAAATTTTCACATTTACCCTGGGGGTAATCTCTATTTTTTATATAGTTCTGTAAATCCTCTGGGACATACTATTTCAATTATACATTTCAAATGTTGAGTTATTTGTTCTGCTTTTATGGATAGGTTATAAAACTTTGCTTGTTGGTTTATAAATGAAAGAAAAGGTCTCATGAATGTGTACAATGGTATGTAGTTCCAGAGGAAATGGCAGGAAGCCTTATACAACTGCTTTTGAGCCCCATGACTCAGGGTATTGCTTGCAGATCAGGAAAAGGAAATTTTTATGGAATGTTCAGCACAATCCACAGTGGCTGGATGATTCATTTCCTGTTTGCTCCAAGTAAAACTATGACCCCTTATTTCCTTCAATGGAATTAAGACATTCTGTGCTTATAAAAGGCACAAGAAATAGAACTAAGTAATTTTTACTAATTAACATTCTAAATTATTTGTACAACTCAATTTATATCTAATAATTTTTGTAGTAGTCTCCTTTCCTCAGAATATTGACCAAAAGCACATTTTTATAATTATTTACATCAATTATTAATATACTTTGGAATATTATAAAGAACTCATTTACAATTATTTTTATATGACAGTGAAGTTACTTTTACTCTGTGATTCTTTTAAAATTAAATTGATACACTTTCTTGTTTATTGAGTGTCTATGCTCAGAGATAAATTTATGAGTTGTGACTAATGAATATTGATGAAATAAAATTTAGATTAATTTTATATATTTTACAGACATATAATAAATAATAAAAATATTAATTGTGAAATTGTTATAGAATGTTTGTAGCAACTCAAAAGACTGTTTCTGCATCCTAAATTCTTAATAAATCTTATGTGTGTATTTCATACTACATGAAATATTCTTACTTTTATTTTGATGTAATTTTATTTTCCCACTGCAAAGTGAAATAGCCAGCTATAGATGCTGAATACT
Source organism: Apodemus sylvaticus (assembly GCF_947179515.1). Taxonomy (NCBI): domain Eukaryota; kingdom Metazoa; phylum Chordata; class Mammalia; order Rodentia; family Muridae; genus Apodemus; species Apodemus sylvaticus. Next base: position 42,178,598 of record NC_067495.1, read on the forward strand.
GTACTTATGAAAGAGTGGAGATGCCTTTTTGAAAGACTGCTACTGAACGCTCACAGTTTTTTTTTTTTTTTTCCAACTAAGGCTCTTGGAGAGAACTGAAAAGTAACTATCCCAATTACATCAGGCTCTGGTGTATTCTATCTAGGTGACTTAAAACAAAAACAAAAATAAAAACCTGTTAGGTTGCTTGCTCAGAAACATTGTGCTCACCACATTTTCTTCTGAATATGTGATTATGACTACAAACTGAGCATGCTTGTAAATTTGCCTCTCTCTGCATTTGAAGTTGATTATTCTTTATATGATTAGGTCCATTTTCTCTGGTAAAACAGATTGGGTTGTTGTTGGTGTGTGTGTGTGTGTGTGTGTGTGTGTGTGTGTGTGTGCACATGTGAGCACGTGTTCCTTTTGTTCTCATTTTGGTTTTTTTGGTTTCTTTTAGAGACCAGCACTACTTTTAGATTAGTTGAAATGGTTTCCCTAATTGCTAAAAGAAATAAACCTGTCTCACCTCCTTTATCTCCTAGTTTTGCTTATCAATAGCACAACTTCCTGAAGGGTGAATGTACTGCATAATACATTATTAATATCACTTATTTAGATTTCTTAACATGAGATAAGAGTCATAAAAAATCCCTAGTAGAGTGCCAATTTACAAAATTACTAAGGAAGTGAGAACAGAATGATAATTTGGAACTTGGCAGTAAAATTACAGTTATTGCTGATTTCAAATAGCATAGTAACATAAATTTGAGTTTTATTTCAAAAGCGAACCCTTTACTTATTCCAACCCATACTATGCATACCCATTATCCTTAAAAGATGTGTGCCAGTAGACTTATTCTTTATATCTAAAATAAGATTATGTTACCAAGTAAACACGCTTCCTGAGTAAATATTGGATCATTAGCAGTAACATAATAAAGAAAGTATGGACATTAGAATTGCTCTTTTCCTTCAGATAAACAAAAAACTTGAGTGCCATGATAAAAATATACACAAGCAAAGCATTTCCCCAAAAGAATGAGAAATATTGGAAACAAGTGTAGGGCAACTAGGTGGAGGTGGGTGGAGAATGTGCATTGCAGAAATGAGAGTCTGGGGAAAGATAATGATCTAGATTTACAAGACAGACACAGGAACAGAGCCAGTACCCTAAAGATCTGAAAAAAGTTCAACTTCAGTGCTTAGTTGAGGTGTGAAATTGTTATTGAGGTTGGGGGATACAGTCTGTGACCCAAATCAGAATCTTCCACCTGTCCTTAATAATCCAGATTAATAGTAGGGAAGCAGAAAACTGAGATTTATTAAATGTGACCACACTGGGAAAAGGAAGAAACTGAAACAATGAACACTTTCCCTTCTGCTCACTAATCCCCACCCCAGTACCTCTGGCTCAAGTCCTTCAAGAACTTAAGGGGGATTAAAGTTTAAATAGAGTGTCAAGAATAAATATAGTGAGAGACAAGGGTATCATTATACTATCTTATTTCTGTCAGGCCATTTACAATGAAACAACTGTGAGTGAAGAAAACAAGACAGTTCTTTTTGGTTGCTTTGGACACTAGGAACAAGATTTTCAGAAAATATATCACCATCTTTTTCCTTGCTTTTGTTTTCTGATTCAGTTTAGATAGTAGAAGCCACTTCTTAGAGGCAGGGAGAGTCAAGTAGAGAGCTGTTGAGTAGTTGCTGTTTCCATTTCCTTCCAATTTTTCCATCTTTGAAGTTGTGAAGTTTTTAAGGTAGCCATTTTTGTCTTGAGTTCAGTCTTAGAACCAAAAATAACAAATAAATTATGAGAAATGGGAAATCACTTCTGTTACTACTCTGTGAATAGAAAGATGTATTTCTTGTATACTAATGATCGTATGTTGCTTCTATATATACACCCTGTAATTGGCTCACTTCTAATGAATGATTTTTGAAGTTATTTTATAAAAAGTTGATGACTTTTATCTTAGGTATTTTCTGTGAAATATTTCTTGCATTACTTACCTGAAGGATGCAACTACCATCCTGTAAGAAAGTCTTATAGAGAGATTTAACTGGAGATAAAAGAGGCCAACTATTACCCAAATAAGTGGACTATGACATAATCCCTAACTACTTATTCAAAATACTAAACATTTCAGAAAATAGCAGCTTTAGCTAAAAAGTCAAAAGTTGTATTTTACAATCACTGGAGACATTGAACCAAATTCATTTAAATCATAAAAATCTTGTGCATTTGTTTTTTATTGAATATTTTCTTCATTTACATTTCAAATGTTATACTCTTTCCCCGTTCCCCCCTCCCCGAAAACCCCCAACCCATCCTCCCAACCCCTGCCTCCAAGAATATGCCCCTCCACCCGACTCACTCCCACTTACCCCCACTCGATTTCCACCTGCTGGGGCATCTATCTAGCCTTCATAGGACCAAGGACCTCTTTTCCCACTGATGCCCTACAAGGCATACTTTTGGCTAGAAACAAGTGTACCCCTTGCTTGATGGCTTAGTCCCTGGGAGCCCTGGGGGGGGGTCTGGTTGGCCAAAATTGTCATTCTTCCCATAAGGATAAAAACCCTTTGAGCTCCTCCAGTCCTCCCTCCAACCCCTCCATTGAGGAACCCACATTCAGTCCAATGGTTGGCTGCTAGGATCTGCCTTTGTAAGGCTCTGGCAGGGCCCCTCTGGAGACAGCTATAACAGACCCCTTTTGGAATGCACTTCTTGTCATCCATAATAGTGTTGTGTTTGGTGACTCATAATAGCATGAATCCTCAGGTAGAGTAGACTCTGCTCCATACTTTATCTCCATAATTGCTCCTGTGAGTATTTTGATCCCTTTCTCAGAGGAACCAAAGTACCCTCACTTTGGTCTTCCTTCTTCTTGAGCTTCCTGTGGTCTGTGAATAATAACTTGTTTATTTTCAGCTTTTGGGATATTATCCACTTATCAGTGAGTGCATACCATGTGTGTTCTTTTGAACTTGGGTTACCTCACTAAGGATGACACTTTCTAGCTCCTCCATTTGCCTAAGAATTTCATGAATTCATTGTTTTTAATAGCTAAATAGTACTCCATTGCATATATATATATACCACAGTTTCTATATACATTCCTTTGTTGAAGGACATCTGGGTTCTTTCCAGCTTCTGGCTATTATTAATAAGGCTGCTATGAACATAGCAGAGCATGTGTCCTTATTACATGTTGGAGCATCTTCTGGGTATATGCCCAGGAGTGGTATAGCTGGTTCCTCAGATAGAACTATATCTAATTTTCTGAGGAACTGCCACACTGACTTCCAGAGTGGTTTACCAGCTTGCAATCCCACCACCAATAGAGGAGTTGTTAGATTGTACCCCAACAGGAGTGTTCCTTTTTATCCACATCCTTGTCAGCATCTGCTGTCCCCTGAGTTTTTCAACTTAGCCATTCTGAGTGGTATGAGGTGGAATCTCAGGGTTCTTTTGATTTTTATTTCCCTGATAACTAAGAATGCTGAACATTTCTTCAGGTGCTTCATAGCCATTCTATTTTCCTCCATTGAGAATTCTCTGTTTAGCTCTGTACCCCATTTTTAATAGGGCTATTCATCTCTCTGAAGTCTAACTTCTTGATTTCTTTGTATACATTGGATATTAGCACTTTATTTGATGTAGGATTGGTAAAGAACTTTTCCCAATTTTTTGGTTGCTGTTTTGTCCTAGTGATAGTGTACTTTGCCTTACAGTAGCTTTGTAATTTTGTGAGGTCCCATCTGTTGATTCTTGTTCTTAGAGCATTAGCCATTGGTGTTCTATTCAGAAAAAAATGTCCTCTGTGTCCCTGTGTTCAAGGCTCTTCCCCAATTTCTCCTCTAAAAGCTTCAGTGTATCTGGTTTCATGAGAAGGTCCTTGATCCACTTGGACTTGAGCTTTGTACAAGGAGGTAAGAATGGATTGATTTGCATTTTTCTACATGCTGACTGCCAGTTCATCCGACACCATTTGTTAAAATTGCTGTCTTTTTTTTTTTTCACTGAATGTTTTTAGCTCCTTTGTCAAAGGTCAAGTGACCTTAGTTGCTTAGTTGTATGGGTTCATTTCTGGATCTTCAATTCTATTCCATTGATCTTCCTGCCTGTCTCTGTACCAATATCATGCAGTTTTTATCACTATTACTCTGTAGTAGAGCTTGAGGTCAGGGATGGTGATTCCCCCAGGAGATCTTTTGTTGTGGAGGATAGCTGTTGCCATCCTGGGCTTTTTGTTATTCCAAATGAACTTGCAGATTGCTCTTTCTAGTTCTATGAAGAATTGATTGGGAATTTTGATGGGGATTGCTTAGAATCTGTAGATTATTTTCACCAAGATGGACAGTTCTACTATATTAATTCTGCCAATCCATGAATATGGGAGATATTTCCATCTTCTGAGATCTTCTTCAATTTCATTCTTCAGAGGCCTAAAGTTCTTGTCATACACATCCTTCACTTGCTTGGTTATAATCACACAAATGTATGTAATATTATTTGTGACTATTTTGAAGGATGTCATTTCTCTACTTTCTTTCTCAGCTTGTTTATACTTTGAGTAGAGGAAGGCTACTGACTATTGTGAAGGGTGTCATTTCCCTAAATTCTTTCTCAGCTTGTTTATCCTTTGAACAGAGGAAGGCTACTGATTTGTTTGAGTTAATTTTATATTCAGATACTTTGCTGAAGTTGTTATTTCAGCTTTAGGAGTTCTCTTGTGGAAATTTTGGGGTCACTTAAGTATTCTGTCATATTATTTTGCTCTTCTTTTCTTTGAGATATATTAAAATATTCTGCTCACATAGATAAAATTAGCGACTTAGTTATAAATATTGATATGAGTATATTACTACTTTTCAACTTATACATAAGAGAAGCACAAGCTAAGAAACTGAAATAAAAGTTTTGGGGATGTTGATTTAACTAAAGACTAGAATTGAGAAATTATCAAACTGAATCACCTAGAGTGTTTGTTAATACAGGATTTGTTGGATTTTACGTATAGAAATTTTTGGTTCATTGGACTTGGGTGGGGTCCAACTCTGCCATTCCTAACAAATTTTCAGATGTGTGAACAATGCTTTTGTGGAGTACACAAATTGATAATCACTGCCTTAAAATATTGGGTTTGAATGTATCATAATCAACATCCTAAGCTCTTGTCTATAGCATTTCTGTTTTAAACACTAAAGGATGGCACATACAGTACTCATATTTACTGGTCATTCATTTTTTTCTTTTCCTCCATTTGTTTTGCTGAAAAATGGATATAAAAGTTATTATATAAAATAAGATGTAGAGGCCTAGATATTGGCTCATTTTTCATTATCAGATTTTCCCATGGTAAAGATACTATTTTTCTTCTTAGGAGCAATAGTTTGAACAAATGTAAGTGCAGACTAAGGGTTCTTTTAAGAAAACTGTGAATAAAAAAGAACAGATACAGTATTGTAGAGATGTTTCAGTGAAGAACTTACAATGTAAGCAGAAAGAACTTAATTGGTATTCCCAGCACCCATGAAAAAACCCATGGGGGTTATTACTAGGGAGACAGGATAAACTTTTGTTCTTAATATTAGCAGGAGCCAATTCTCTCTTGAAAGACTTTCAGTCCTTGGCACAGCCACATCAGAGTTCGACACCTAGAAACCTCCTGTTTTCTGATTGTTCTTAGTGTTCCAATTTTTCCAGTGTTATTTTCTCAGTTTCAGAATCTGTGGCCACACTTCATTTTGTTTACCATTGTAGGTAAGAATTTTTGTCTCTCCAATGTTTGTGAGGTGTTTACATTTGGTGTTTCCTTGGTTCTTCATACTTTATGTCCCTCTTGGGTGAGGAGGGTTTGCAGCTCAGAGATATTACTAGTTTAGTATTTTATGCTTTTCCCTCCCAAAGGCATTGATTATAGAGTTTCTCTATGGATTTACTTCCTCCTATCCCCAACATAATTGTTAATGTTGCAAGATGGCAATGATAATTTCCCAATGTTTTCATACACAGCTTACTGTGTCACACAAAATTTTGCATTATCTGCCGTGCAGATGTTTTCATTCTGCCTCCCTCTGTTTTTCCCTCCCTCCCTTTTTCTCTCTCGCTTTCTCTCTCTCTCCTTCTCTCTCTTTCTCTCCCCCCACTCTCTGTCTTCCTCTTCCCCTCCCCTGCCCTCTCCCTCTCCCTCTCTCCCCCTCAAACACACACACACACAAACACACACACACACACAAATACACAAACTAGGATTTATTTTTAAATCTTGCAAAACAATAATTTTAAAATGATATTACAAACCTGATAAATGCTTCAAAGAGATACAAGCATTGTGTGGAGATGAAAGAAAAGGTATTGTTCACAATTCAACCATTCAGCAATGCAACAATGCCAGCATTGAGTGAATACCATTTGATACATCACGATGTGAATGTTGGAAAAAAAAAAAAGAATTAGCTAGGACAGCAATTACTGGGTCAGGAAAATGTCATTTGTAATCACAAGCATTTCTGACAGATACTGTTCATTGTTTTTGCTTTCTGATAAAATTCTGGCATCTTATGTGCCCAGATTCAAGAATGCTCAAAACAATTTTCCCATTCCTTTTAGAAGCTATAAGTGGTTATGTGGTAAAATTTTCAATAATGATATCCAAGACAATATTGCTATGAGCCTTCAAAAATAGTTCATATCTTCTTTAGATAGCAAAACGAAAACAGAGAAGACCTATTGCCCTTATCCTTTACTTTCTGCTGCTAACACTGTTATGAGAAACTGATAGCATAAGCTTGAATCCAATGACATGAGTGAAAAGTGACAAGTCTGCAGATTCAAAATGACTTTTCTGAGGATAATATACCAGAAAGATTGAAAAGTCAAAGTTTTGTCATTTTAATTTAATAAATTATTTTATTTAATTATATCACAAATGTTGCCACTCCTCTTGATTCCTTCTTCCAGAGTTCTTCACCCCATCCACTCTTCAATTCACCTCTGACAGGTTACTTACTGGCCCTCAGCATCCCCTTTCCCTTAGGCATTATGTTTCTATAGGATAAGGCTCATCCCACTAAGGCCAGACAAGGCAGTCCTCAGCTACCAATGGTGCCTGAGGACTGCATTCAAGCCCCTGTATACCCTTTGGTTTGAGGCTTAGACTTTGGGAGTTCTCAGGGCTCAAGGTTGACACTGTTAGACTTCCTATGGGTTCCTTTGCCTTTTAGGTTCTTCAGTCCTTCTAACTCTTCCACAAGGACCCCTGACCTCTGCCCAATGATTGGCTCTGAGTATCTGCATCTGTATCACTTAGCTGCTAGTAGACCCTCTCAGAGGACAGATATGCTGTACTCCTGTCTACAAGCATAACATAGCATCAGTAATAGTGTCAGGGTTTGGTGCCCACCCATAACATGGATCCCAAGTTAAGCCAGTCACTAGATGGCCCTTTCTTCAGTCTCTGGTCCTTTTTTTGTCCCTGAATGTTTTGAAATATTTTTTTCTCACTCGCATTCCCCAATTCTGGGCATTAAGCCTTCACAGAACCAAAGGCCTCCTTTCCCATTGATATCAGATAAGGTATCTGCTACATATGCAGCTAGAGCCATGGGTCCCTCCACGTATATTTTTTGGTTGGTGGTTTAGTTCCTGGGAGCTTTAGATAGGCACAATCCTGCACCAAAAATTTTGAAGGTGGTTTGGTATTCACATCCATCCACTAGGGGCATGGTGTAACTACTGAACCTGGTCTCTTCAGGTTCCATCTCCCCACTGTTGGGCATATTGGCTAAGGTCACCGACATTGAGCCCTGAAAACTTCTTACATCCCAGGTCCTGGGACATTTTAGAGGTTCCCCACAGCAGTCACCCTAGGCATCTGCAGATTTCCATTCATTCTCATGCCACTCAGGGCAACTCTCCTCTCTCTGTTCAGACCTGATCCTACTCCACTTTTCCTTTTCCCCTCTACTTTCCCTCCCAAATCCCTCCCTCCTTCTGTTATTATTTTGTTTCCCCTTCTACATGGAATTGAACCATCTTCTCTTAGGCCTTCCTTTTTGTTTAACTTCTTAGGGTCTGTGGGTTGTATCAGGGGCATTCTGTATACTTTGGCTAATATTGAACCATCTTCTCTTAGGCCTTCCTTTTTGTTTAACTTCTTAGGGTCTGTGGGTTGTATTAGGGGTATTCTGTATATTTTGGCTAATATCCACTTATCAGTGAGTACATACCATGCATGTCATTTGGGGTCTAGCATACCCCATTCCAGTTCCAACCTTTTGGCTGCAAAATTCATGATGTCCTTGCTTTTAATAGCTGAATGGTATTATATTGTATAAATGAACCACATTTTCTGTATCCATTCTTCAGTTGAAGGGCATCTGGGTCGTTCCCAGTTTCAGGCTATTACAACTAAGGTTGCTATGAACATGGTAGAGCATGTGTTCTAGTTGTATGCTGGAGCATCATTTGGATATATGCCAAGGAGTAGTATATCTGGGTCTTCAAGTAGGACTATTTCAAATTTTCTGAAGAATTGCCAGATTGACTTCCAGAGTGGTTGTACCAGTTTTCTATCCCACTATATAAGGAGGAGTGTCCCCCTTTCTCCACATCTTTGTCAGCATGTGTTGTCACTTGTGTTTTTTATATGGGCCATTCTGAATGTTGTAAGGTTCCTTTTGATTTGCAATTCCCTGTTGACTAAGGATGTTGAACATTTCTTTAAGTGCTTCTCAGCCATTCAAGATTCCTCTGTTAAGAATTCTCTGTTTAGCTATCTATCGCACTTTAAAAATTTGTTATTTGCATTTTGTAGTCTAACTTCCTGAATTCCTTATATGTTTTGGATATTAGACTTCTGTCTGACAAAAGGTTAGTGACTATATTTTACCAATCTGTAGGTTGCAATTTTATATTAACCTATTTATAGTGCCCTTTGCCTTATAGAAGCTTTACAGTTCCAAAAGGTCTCAATTATCAATTGTTGATCTTAGAGCCTGAGCCAATGGTGTTCTGCTCAGGAAAAATTTCCTTGTTCTAAAGTATTTGAGACTATTTCCCACTTTCTCATCTATTAGATTCAGTGTGTCTGGTTTTATATTTTGGTCCTTGAACCAACTGGACTTGTGCTTTGTTCAGGGTGATAACTATGGATCAATTTTCATTCTTCTACTTGTAGAGCATTTAGACTAGCATCATTTGATGAATATGCTTTTGCTCTTCCACTGTATGATTTTGGCTTCTTTGTTAAAGAACAAGTTCTATAGGTATATGGAATTACTAGTCTTCAAGATTTTATTTCTTTGATAAACATGTTTGTCTTCACACCAATACCATGTGGTTTTATAATGGTTGCTCTATAGTATAGCTTGAGATTTGATATGGTGATTACCCCAGAAATTCTGTCAAGGTCTAGAATTGTTTTGGCTATCCTAACTCTTTTGGTTTTCCATGTGAAGGTGAGAATTGCTTTTTGCATGTCTGTGAAGATTTTTGTTGGAGTTTTGATAGGGATTGCACTGAATCTGTAGATTGCTTTTGGCAAGATGGCCATTTTCACTACGTTAATCCTATTGATCCATGAGCATGGGAAATGTTTCCATCTTCTAAGGTTTTCTTTGATTTCTTTCTTCAGGGACTTGAAATTCTGGTTATACAGATTTTTCACTTGTTTGGGTAGAGTTAAATCAAAATATTTTATATTATTTGTAGCCAATATGAAGGATATTCTTTCCCTAATTTCTTTTTCAGCACATTTGTCATTGTGTAAAGGAAACCTATTGATGTGTTTGTGTTAATTTTATATTCATCCACATTGCTGAAGTTATTGATCAGTTGTAGGAGTTCTTGCAGAATTTGGGGAGTCACTTTTATATACCATAATATCATAAGCAAATAGTGATACCTTTACTTCTTCCTTTCTAATTCATATGATCTTTACCTCCTTTTGTAGATTTATTGCTCTAATTAGCTTCAAGTACTATATTGAATAGTTGGCGAGAGAGTGGGCAGCCTTTTCTTGTCCATGATTTTAGTGGGATTGTTTGAAGTATGTTTCCATTTAATTTGATGTTGGTTGTTGGTTTGCTGTGTATTAATTTTATTATGTTTAGGTGTATGTCATAAATTCCTGATCTCTCCAAGTCTTTTAACAGGATGGGACATTTTTCCATAGTATTTTTCAGTATCTAATGAAATCATTATATGAAGTTTTTCTTTGAGTTTGTTTATACAGTGGATTATGTTGTTTGGATTTTCCTATATTAGAATATCCCTGCATCCCTACAGTGCTTGATCATGGTGAATGATGTTGCCGATGGTTTCTTGGATTCTGGTTTTAAGAATTTTATCGAGTGTTTTTGCCTCCATGTTCATAAATGAAATTGGTCTGTTATTTTAGTCTTTTTTTTATTCGATATAATTTATTTACATTTCAAATGATTTCCCCTTTTCTATCCCCCCACTCCCTGAAAGTCCCGTAAGCCCCCTTCTCTTCCCCTGTCCTCCCACCCACCCCTTCCCACTTCCCCGTTCTGGTTTTGCCGAATACTGCTTCACTGAGTCTTTCCAGAACCAGGGGCCACTCCTCCTTTCTTCTTGTACCTCATTTGATGTGTGGATTATGTTTTCGGTATTCCAGTTTTCTAGGTTAATATCCACTTATTAGTGAGTGCATACTATGATTCACCTTTTGAGTCTGGGTTACCTCACTTAGCTCCATCCATTTGCCTAAGAATTTCATGAATTCATTGTTTCTAATGGCTGAATAGTACTCCATTGTGTAGATATACCACATTTTTTGCATCCACTCTTCTGTTGAGGGATACCTGGGTTCGTTCCAGCATCTGGCAATTATAAATAGGGCTGCTATGAACATAGTAGAGCATGTATCCTTATTACATGGTGGGGAATCCTCTGGGTATATGCCCAGGAGTGGTATAGCAGGATCTTCTGGAAGTGAGGTGCCCAGTTTTTGGAGGAACATCAGGTAGAGGGTTAATATCCAATATATATAAAGAACTCAAGAAGTTAGACTCCAGAAAACCGAACAACCCTATTAAAAAATGGGGTACAGAGTTAAACAAAGAATTCTCACCTGAAGAACTTCGGATGGCAGAGAAGCATCTTAAAAAATGCTCAACTTCATTAGTCATTAGGGAAATGCAAATCAAAACAACCCTGAGATTTCATCTTACACCAGTCAGAATGGCTAAGATTAAAAATTCAGGAAACAGCAGGTGTTGGAGAGGGTGTGGAGAAAGAGGAACACTCCTCCACTGCTGGTGGGGTTGCAAATTGGTACAACCACTCTGGAAATCAGTCTGGCGGTTCCTCCGAAAACTGTTATTTTATTCTTTTGTTGGAACATTCTGTGGGTAGGTATCAGAATAACTTTGGCTTCATAGAATAAATTAGATATTTTTCTTCCTGTTTCTATTTTTATTAATAGTTTGAAGAGTATTTGTATTGGCTCCTCTTTCAAGGTCTGGCAGAACTCTGTGCTGAAAACATCTGTTCCTGGGCTTTTTTGGTTGAAAGGTTTTTCCTTAGTGGTCATGTGACTGTTTTGATTATTTACTGAATCTTGATTTATATTTGTTCTGTGATATCTGTCTAGAATATCATCCATTTCATGTAAATTTGAGAGTTTGGATAACATAGGCTTTTTTAGTAAGATATATTTTTTTAATTTCCTCAGTTTCTGTTTTTATGTCTCCCTTTTCTTATTTTGTTAATTTGGATAATGTCTCTGTGCCTTTTAATTAGTTTGTCTATAGTTTTATCTATTTGTTGAATTTCTCAAAGAAGCAACTCTTGGTTTTGTTGTTTCTTTGTATTGTTCCCCTTGTTTCTAATTGGTTTATTTCAGGACTGAGTTTGGCTCTTTCCTGCCATTTACTCTTCTTAGACATGTTTGCTTCTTTTTGTTCTAAAGCTTTCAGGTTTGCTGTTAAGTTGCTAGTAGAGGATTGTTTCAATTTCTTTATGAAGCCACTTAGGGCTCTGAATTTTCCTCTTAACCCTCCTTTTATTGTGTCCCATATGTTTGCGTATATTGTGCCTTCATTTTCATTGAATTCTAGAAATAGTTTAATTTCCTTCTTTCTTCCCTGACCAAGTTATCATTGACTAGAATGTTGTTCATTTTCCATGAGTATGTAGGCTTTATATTTTTTTTGTTATTATCAAAGTCCAGCCATAGTCTGTTTTGAATTTTCTGTTTAATTCTATATCTCATTTTTTTCATTGGGTTCCTTGGGTTTTTTTTGGAGTTTAGCTTCTTGAGTTCTTTATATATTTTGGATATTAGCCCTCTATGGGATGTGGAATTAGTAAAGATTTCTTCTCATTCCGTAGTTTGCCAATTTGTCCTATTGACTATGAACATTTACACTGGACATGGAGGCATGAAGCTAAGGAGAGGTAGCTACCTAGGTAGAAGACAGAATAGTTCGAACGGGTTAAGTAGCTTACAAACTAGTCAAAAAAGTTTACGACCTAGGCATTCATTAATAAATAAATTGTTTCAAAGACATCATTCTTGGTGCAGGGACCAGGCAGGAAGAAAAACAGATTTATTTTACATGCACTGACATCAGGAACTGAAAGGAACTAAACAAAACTGAATAGAACTGCAAAAACTAAACTAAACTATACTAAATTAAACTGACTTCAACTTAACTGAAACAAACTCAAGGAAGCTTCACCCAATTCAACTACATTTCACTGAACCAAAACTCTACCTCACTCCCTGTAATGCTCAGTCCTCATGAGAGTTGGGTGTATCCTACCTCTGATTCATTCTGTCAACTTTTTCAATGGTCTTCACTTTGTCTTCCCCTCAACTGGATGTCATTGTTTGGGCTTAAAGTTGTGTACTAAGGACATTTCTATGTTTCAGCAGGATCATACCGTCTTAGGCTTTTATATTTAATCCATTTTTAGAGTAGCCATGTTGAAACTTTTACAACTAGGCAAAAGTGTACAAAATATGTAGCAAACATGTAATATAAAGTCATATCAATGTTTAAACTAGTCTGTTAATCTAATTTAACACCTACATTTTATTTTTCAAGCCTTATTCTACAAACCCATATATATATTTAAACTGATGGCTATTTAGTTGCTTCTATTTTCTTAGATGTGGAATCACAACCAGAAGAAATAACCCAAGGACTGAGCCCTGTGGTCTGAGGTCCCCAGCTACCATCTTGGCTCCAGGAGCTCAGCCAGGGAAGCACTTGACCTGCAGGGACTCCCTCGGTTAGACAAAGCCCAGTGGTCTGAAGTTGCCAGCTACAATCTTGGCACAAGCAGCTTAACCAAGCAGCTCAACTAGGCTCACAGGAGGTTCAAGCACCAGCCAATGACAGCAGGACTAACTAATGCTAGAGATAACCTGATGGCAAAAGGCAACCACAGGAACATTACTAACAGAAATCAAGGCAATATGGCAGCATCTGAACCCAATTCTCCAACAACAGCAAGTCCTGGATACCCCAACACATCAGAAAAAAAATTTGGATTTGAAATCACTGGTCATGATGCTGTTAGAGGAACACAAGAAGGGCATAAATAGATCTCTTAAAGAAATACAGGGGAACATGAATAAGTTAGAAGCCCTTACAATGGAAACACAAAAATCACATAAAGAAATTCAAGAGAATATGGGTCAACAGACAGAAGCCAGTAAAGAGGAAATGCAAAAATCACTTAAAGAAATGCAGGAGAAATTAAGTCAACAGGTAGAAGTTATGAAAGGGGAAACACAAAAAAATATTAAAGAAATACAAGAAAATACAAACAAACAAGTGAAGGAACTGAGCAAAATCATCAAGGATCATGAAACAGAAGTAGAAACAACTAAGAAATCACAAAGAATTTTCATCTGAAGAACATCGAATGGCTGAAAAGCACCTTAAGAAATGTTCATCATCATTAGTCATTAGGGAAATGCAAATCAAAACCACCCTGAGATTTCACTTCACACCAGTCAGAATGGCTAAGATCAAAAACTCAGGAAACAGCAGGTGTTGGTGAGGATGTGGAGAAAGAGGAACGCTCCTCCACTGCTGGTGTAATTGCATGTTGGTACAACCAATCTGGAAATCAGTGTGGCCGTTCCTCAGAAAACTGGGCGTAACCCTTCCATAGGACCCTGCAATAACACTCCTGGGCATATACCCAAAGATTCCTGGCATGCAATAAGGACACATGCTCCACTGTGTTCATAGCAGTCCTATTTTTAATAACCAGAAGCTGGAAAGAACCCAGATGTCCTTCAATGGAGGAATGGATACAGAGAATGTGGTATATTTACACAATGGAATTCTACTCAGCTATTAAAAACAATGAATTCATGAAATTCTTAGGCAAGTGGTTGGATCTGGAAAATAACATTCTAAGTGAGGTAACCCAATCACAAAAGAACACACATGGAATGCAGTCACTGATAAGTGGATATTAGCTCAGAAACTCTGAATACCCAAGACACAATTCACATATCAAATGACTCCCAAGAAGAAGGAAGGAGAGGTCCAGGATCCTGACAAGGCTTGTTCCATCATTGTAGGGGAGTACCAGGACAGAGAAGTAGGAGGGGTTGATAGGAGAATGGGTGGAGGGAAGAAGGCTTAGGAAACTTATGAGGATGGGGGAACCGGAAAAGGGAAAATCATTTGGAATATAAACATAGAATATAGAAAATAAAAAATTATAATTAAAAAAAGAAATAATCCAGAAGTGATTGAAATATTATAGTTCCAAAACAATCAATATGCTTTTCCATCATGATTGTCATCTTTCGTGTTAAATAATTTTTTAGTGTTTTTAAACAAATGGTTGCCCAATTTACCTCTGCAACTGTCTTCTGATGCTAATCAATTAATTAATTAATTAATTAATTAATTATATTGGTTTCTTCTATGAGAAAGTAGGAGGAAGTTGGAGCTAAATTCCATGGTCTTACAAATTTTTGGTGGGTTCAAGTAAAATTTAAGAAAATTATGTACAATGTAGTTTGGTTTTTAGAAAGGAAAAGACAGCTTATAGTATTCACACAGCTGCAGGCTATTAGAAAAGAAAAGAATGCAGTAAAAATATATTCTGACATCAGATCACAGCATTTTTAAGTTTTGCTTTGGTTGTGCCTACTTATATACAATTATTTAAAAATTATGCACCAAGTAAACTGAAGCCAATGGTTAATTTTAAAATGTTTGTGAATAACTTACTGCACTGTACTGTTTATTCAAGCTACAATAAGAAAATTGTTCAGACATCGTAAAAACAACACATAGAAACAAAAAAGGATTAACTGAAGCTCAATGTAGGAAATTGTTAAAAGATTTAAAAACAAACTATGGAATTTCCCATAAGGACTTTTATTCAGATGCTGCTTCATAAATGTATCTGATTCTCTCATTTTCCTCTCTATAAAATATTTATACAGTTTTGATTTTGCTCATCAAGTATTTTTATGTTTAAATTTAGTTATCTCTATGGAATTTAAAACTAAAGCTCTTTAGATAAATCCTCAGCATCAAGCTCTAACCAAAACACTACAGGCCAAGTGCTACAAGTGAGTGCATATGCACAGCTCCCAAATGAAAATACGAGTAAATTTTAAGTTATTCAAACAACTGAATGTTTTGGTAGCATGTGGCATACTTTGTTCCTCTTAAAATTCTTATTTTTCCATCCAGTATTTCTGGAAGTACAAAATACTTGCAGAAACACTTCACTTTCCCACTACACCAATATATACATGCTCCTGCCACGGCATCTTTTGAAAGATGATGTAAGAATCATTTCTAATTTATTTAGAATTTACTGTAGTCCTTACAAGCTTACGGGTTTGTTTTGAGATAGCGTCTCTCTACAAAGATACAGATACAGAATTCACAAAGTTGACCAGACTTGCTTTGAACACACAGAGACCTGACTGCATATGCTCCTTCAGTGAGCTGTGTGATTAAAGAAAGGTATATGCCACCACACCTGACCTCAAAAAAAGTTTGAATTTAAAAAATTAAAATCATATGCTTCCTATATAAAGGTGTATGAAATGAACAATGACTTTATTTCAGAGATGAGGATCAAATTCAGCTCATCATTCATACTAGACCAGACCCATACAAATAAGCTAGACCTTTATTCTAAACTTCAATTGGGTCTATTATTGTTTTGTTTTCTTTTGAGACAGAATTTCACTTATCTCAGAATTTGTGGGGCAGTGAGCTGTGAATAGGCAGCTTGATCCTTGTTTGAGTTCAGGCTTAAAACCCTGGCGACCCATCAGGTGAATATTGCCTGCAAGGAATGGCAGGTGTTTGTCCACTCTCCTTGGGTCACTGGCTCCTGTAAAAGCTACACCCTTCCCACAACCCCCCCTCCCAGAGGTTTGTGGCCATCAGTCACATAGGAGCAGCATCAAGCTTCCCTACATGCAAATAAGGTTTCCCCAAGGTCTCAGATCAAGCCAATGAGAAGAAACTGCTGTCTGACCCTGATCCACTCCAAAACTGTATATAAGAATCTGAAGGAGCTAGAGAAAGGACCCAAGGAGCTAAAGGGGTTTGCAGCACCATAGGAGGAACAACAATATGAACCACCCAGTGACTCCAGTGTTCCCTGGGACTAAACCACCAACCAAAGAGTACACATGGAGGGACCCATGGCTTCAGATGCATATGCAGCAGAGCAGAGGATAGCCTTGCTGTTCATCAAAAGGAGAAGAAGCCCTTAGTCCTGAGAAGGCCCCAGTATAAGGGAATGCCAGGATAGGGAAGCAGGAAGGGTGGATTGGTGAGCAGGGGGAGGAAGGACAGGTTAGGAGATATTCGGTGGTTGGAAACCAGGAAAGGGGACAACATTTGAAATGTAAATAAAAGATATATCTAATAAAAAATGAAGAAGAAACAAACAAACAAACAAACAAATCCTATTAAGAAGGATTAAAACTGTGTGAGAACTACTTCGTCAACTGAGAGCTTCTGTCATTAAGAGCTGTAACACTTGGGAAGAGGTCTGCTTTCCTGAAACACCTCCTGAAGTAACCCCCCCTACACACACACACACACACACACACACACACACACACACTTCTTTCTGCTGAGTCAGTCTCTTGTTGGCCCAGCTCAACTCAGCAACTGAGAAGGCACAGTGGAAACTGAATTGGAACCAACTGCAGCAGCAGAAGGCAAAAGGACTCCCACTTTCTGCTTTCTCTCTCTCTCTCCTTTGCCTGAATCTTCAAACCAGGGTGTGCCAGAGATCGCTGTGGAAAGCCTTCAGTACACAGGCCCACCAGAATCAATATATAACACAGGTAAATTTGAATTTCTTGTCCTGTCTAAAACTGCCAAGTGCAAGTATTGTAGTGTGTACAACCTAATCATGCCATGTTTTTTTCTACTGATATTTAAGTACATGTTCTTATGATGATGACTCCACACTGTTAGATTTTAGTTTACTTTCACTACATGACGAACAGCAACTCCAAGATCAATAGCAACAGCCTATAATGTTTTAGGAGTCTCTTAGCCAACCTCGACCAACAGCTTAAAAGAGGGCTTCTGAGGTCTAATATTGTGTTTTTGTTTTATTTTTTGTCTTGTCTTGTCTTGTCTTTCCTTGTCTCATTTTGTTTCAGAGAGTCTTTGGTTCTTGGGGGGAGAGCAGTATCAGCCCAGATGGAAAAATTTCATATAACATATACATGTATATTTATATTCTGATTTTTGTGCATTATAGGTATTTTAGGCATGTAAATCTTGGTGACTATTCCAAAAATTATTGCTAATATTTTACCCTCCTTCCTCCACATTTATCTTCCCATTTCCAAAGAAGGGCCACTCCCAATTTTCCTATTCCTCTGGTTAGATCTTATCCTGCTATTTCCATTTCTTGCTATCCAACCCAGGCAATCTGTTCCCCTTTTTATTGTCCTGGTTTCTGCTTTTACTTCAGTATATGTACTCACATCTGTAAACTTGAAGCTAGAAGCCTCAGATAAGAGAAACCATTTGTCATTCTTGATCTAGGTTATCTTTTTTTTTTATTCGATATAATTTATTTACATTTCAAATGATTTCCCCTCTTCTAGCCCCCCCACTCCCCGAAAGTCCCTCAAGCCCCCTTCTCTTCCCCTGTCCTCCCACCCACCCCTTCCCACTTCCCCGTTCTGGTTTTGCTGAATACTGTTTCACTGAGTTTTCCAGAACCAGGGGCCACTCCTCCTTTCTTCTTGTACCTCATTTGATGTGTGGATTATGTTTTGGGTATTCCAGTTTTCTAGGTTAATATCCACTTATTAGTGAGTGCATACCATGATTCACCTTTTGAGTCTGGGTTACCTCACTTAGTATGATATTCTCTAGCTCCATCCATTTGCCTAAGAATTTCATGAATTCATTGTTTCTAATGGCTGAATAGTACTCCATTGTGTAGATATACCACATTTTTTGCATCCACTCTTCTGTTGAGGGATACCTGGGTTCTTTCCAGCATCTGGCAATTACAAACAGGGCTGCAATGAACATAGTAGAACATGTATCCTTATTACATGGTGGGGAGTCTTCTGGGTATATGCCCAGGAGTGGTATAGCAGGATCTTCTGGAAGTAAGGTGCCCAGTTTTCGGAGGAACCGCCAGACTGATTTCCAGAGTGGTTGTACCAATTTGCAACCCCACCAGCAGTGGAGGAGTGTTCCTCTTTCTCCACACCCTCTCCAACACCTGCTGTCTCCTGAATTTTTAATCTTAGCCATTCTGACTGGTGTAAGATGAAATCTTAGGGTTGTTTTGATTTGCATTTCCATAATGACTAATGAAGTTGAGCATTTTTTAAGATGCTTCTCCGCCATCCGAAGTTCTTCAGGTGAGAATTCTTTGTTTACCTCTGTACCCCATTTTTTAATAGGGTTGTTTGGTTTTCTGGAGTCTAACTTCTTGAGTTCTTTATATATATTGGATATTAGCCCTCTATCTGATGTAGGATTGGTGAAGATCTTTTCCCAATTTGTTGGTTGCCGATTTGTCCTCTTGATGGTGTCCTTTGCCTTACAGAAACTTTGTAATTTTATGAGGTCCCATTTGTCAATTCTTGCTCTTAGAGCATACGCTATTGGTGTTCTGTTCAGGTTATCTTACTCAACATATTTTCTAGTTTCAGCCATTAACTGTAATGATCATTTTTTAAAATTCTGTAATTATACTTATTTACCGAAAAGTTACCAGTGTACATATAACCCAGTTTCATAGTGAGTTCTTTAGCCTTTGCCTTTTCTAGCTTGGCAATGTGAGCCACAGACTTAGGACCCAGGACTTTGCCTCCCCAGTGGTGGCAGAATATCCTATCTGTCATTATAATTGGTCCTAATTGCTTCTACCTGCTTAGCTAGAGTACCTTTGTCTTCCTTGGGAAGGTAAGTAGAAAGATCTTACCTTCTGACTGTGTTGACTCCTGCTCATAGGACAGGTGGTCTCTTAGTTGGGACGTCTCCTTTCCCAGCGGCTTTCTTCGCAGCACGGGCCAGTAGCCTTTGCTTCTTCTCCTGCTTTGTCTCTGGCCTATACTTGTGGGCAAGCTTAAGCAGCTGAGTCGCTGTTTGTGTGGCCAGGGCCTGGGTGAATTGGTTAATGGCAAGAGGAACTTTGATCTGCTTATAGAGGATGGCTCTTTGCCACTGCAGACTGATGTATGCAGGGTCATTTTATGAAGTGTATTTTCATTTTTCTTTACAGATGAATAATATCATAATTTCATTATCTATCCCAGCCCCAGTTGAGGGACATTTAGGTTATTTCAATTTCCTAGGTATTGTGAATAAAGAATCAATGCACATGTCTGAACAAGTATCATTGGAATGGGCTGTCAAGTCCTTGTGAATATGCCAACAACACAGCTGGGCCATATAGTAGATATATTTTTAGATTTTAGAGAATTTACATACCAATTTCCAGAATGGTTGCACCAGTTTGCAACCCCACTAAAAGTGTATTAGGGTTACTATTTCCCCAGATCATCTCCAGTACTTTCTTTTCTTCTGTATATTTTCACTATATCAAATATTAAGTGACTGAAGTTATGTGTGCTCATATTTACATCTTACATTTTATTTCATGTGTATACATGCCTGTTTTTCTTGTCAGTACCATATTGTTTTTATAAATATGGCTCTGTAATATGTGTTGAGATCCTGTCAGCATTCACATCTTGGCATCCAAAATAGTGTCTGCATTTGGTGATTGTATATAGGGTGGATCCCCAGGTGAGGCAGTGTCTGGATGGTCTTTCCTTCAGTCTTTGTTCCACATTTTGTCTTTGTATTTGCTCCCTTGAGAATTTTGTTACCCCTTCTGCGAAGGACTGAAGCATCCACACATTAGTCTTCCTTCTTCTAGAGCTTCATGTGGTCTGTGAATTGTATCATGGGTATTCCAAGCTTTGGGGCTAATATACACTTATCAATGAGAGCATACCATGTGTGTTCTTTTGTGACTGGGTTACCTCACTCAGGATAGTATTTTCAAGTTCCATCCATTTGCGTAAGAATTTCATGAAGTCATTGTTTTTAATAGGTAAGTAGTACTCATTTGTATAAATGTACCAGATTTCTCCTCTATTAGTTTCAGTGTATCTGGTTTTACGTGGAGTTCCTTGATCCACGTGGACTTGAGCTTTGTACAAGGAGATAAGAATGGATCAATTTGCATTCTTCTACATGAATTCCACTTGCATTCTTCTACATACTTTTCATTTTCTCAATTTACATTGGTGGATTTTCATACATTGAATGATCCCTGCATTCCTGGAATAAACCTTACTTGATCATGATGAATAATTGCTTTGATTTGTATACTGGCTGGTTTTGTGTCAACTTCATATAAGATGGCATTATCACAGAGATAGGAGCTACAGGTGAGAAATGCATCCATGAGATCCAACAGTAAGGCATTTTCTCAATTAGTGATCAACTGGGAAAGGCACTTTGTGGGTGGTACCATCTCTAGGCTCGTGGTCTTGGGTTCTATAAGAAAGCAAGCTCAGCAAGCCAGAGCAAGCAAGCCTGTAAGTAACATCAGTTCCTGCATTCTTACCTTCTTGAGTTCCAGTCTTGACTTCCTTTTGTGATAAACATCAGTGTGGAAGTATAAGCTGAATAAACCCGTTCTGCCCAATTTGCTTCTTGGTCATGATATTTTGTCCAGGAATACAAACCATGACTAAAACAATGTGTTCTTAGATTCAGTTTAGAAGAATTTTATTGAGAATTTTTGCATCAATATTCATGAGGAAATTGGTCTGAAGTTCTCCTGCTTTGTTGGATTTTTGTGTGGTTTAGGTATAAGTGTAATTGTGGCTTCATAGAACAAATTGGGTAGTGTTCCTTCTGTTTCTATTTTGTGTAATAGTTTGAAGAGAATTGGTATTAGGTCGTCTTGAAGGTCTGATAGAATTATGCACGAAACTCATCTGGTCCTTGGCATTTTTTTTTTTTTTTTTGGTTGAGAGACTTTTAATTACTGTTTCTATTTCTTTAGGGGTTTTGGGACAGTTGAGATGGTCTATCTGGTCCTGATTTAACTTTGGTATTTGGTATCTGTCTAGATAATTGTCTGTTTCATCCAGATTTTCCAGTTTTGTTGAATATAGGCCTTTTTAGTAAGAGCTGATGAAGTTTTGAATTTCTTCAGTTTCCATTGTTATGTCTCCCCTTTCAGTTCTGAATTTTTAAAATTTAAATACTGCCTCTGTGCCCTCTGATTAGTCTGACTAAAGGTTTATTTATCTTGTTGATTTTTTCAAAGAGCCAGCTCTGGTTTGGTTGATTCTTTGTTCAGTTTTTTTGTTTGTTTGTTTGTTTCTACTTGTTTGATTTGAGACCTGAGTTTGATTATTTCCTGCTGTCTACTCCTCTTGGGTGTAATTGCTTATTTTGTTCTGTAAGTTTCAGGTGTGCGGTCAAGCTGCTAGTGCATGCCCTCCCCAGTTTCTTTTTGGAAACACTTAGACCAATGATTTTTGCTTTCATTGTGTCCCATAAGTTTGGGTATGTTGTGGCTTCATTTTCATTAAATTATAAAAAGTCTTTAATTTCTTTCTTTATTTCTTCCTTGACAAATTTTCATTGAATAGAGCGTTGTTCAGTTTTGACATATGTGTTGACTTTCGGTTGTTTTTGTCACTATTGAATACCAGCCTTAGTCCCTGGTGATCTGATAGGATGGGGATGATTTCTACTTTCTTTTATCTGTTGAGGCCTGTTTTGTGACCAATTATATGTTCAATTTTGGAGAAGGTACCATGAGGTGCTGAGAAGAAGGTATTGTCTTTTGTTTCAGGATGAAATGTTCTATAGATATCTGATAAATCCATTTGGTTCAAATGTTCTGTTAGTTTCACTATGTTTCTGTTTAATTTCTGTTTCCTTGATCTTTCCATTGATGAGAGTGGGTTGTTGAAGTCACTCACTATTATGGTGTGAGGTGCCATGTGTGCTTTGAGCTTTAGTAAATTTTCTTTTATGAATGTGAGTGCCTTTGCTTTTGGAGCATATGTGTTCAGAATTGAGGGTTCTTAGTAGATATTTCCTTCGATGTATATGAAGTGTCCTCCCTTATCCTTTCTTATAATTTTGGTTGAAAGTTGATTTTATTCAGTATTAGAATGGCTACTGCAGATTGTTTCATATAATCATTTACTTGGAAAATTGCTTTCCATACTTCTCCTTTGAGGTAGTGTCTGTCTTTGTCACTGTGTTACATTTTCTGTATGCAGCAAATACTTTGTCCTGTTTACATATCCAGTCTGTTAGTCTATGTCTTTTTATTGGGAACTTGAGTCTATTGCTGTTAAGAGATATTAAGGAAAAGTGACTGTTGCTATCTGTTATTTTTTGTTATTATAGGTGGAATTATGTTGTTGTGGCTATCTTCTTTGGGTTTGTTGGAGGAAGATTACTTACTTTCTTGCTTTTTCTAGGGTGTAGTTTCCCTCCTTTTGTTGGGATTTTCCATCTATTGTCCTTTGTAGGACTGTATTTGTGGAAAAATATTGTATAAATTTGTTTCTGTCTTGGAATAGTTTGTTTTCTCCATCTATGGTAATTAAGAGGTTTGTTGGGTATAGTAGTCAAGGCTGGCATTTATATTCTCTTGGGGTCTGTATGACATCTGTCCAGGATCATCTAGCTTTGGTTGTATTCTTCTGTATTTCTGAGTCTCTGGATTCCGGGGGATGCCAGTTATTCCTGGTGTTGTGGTGGATGTTATGGCTTCCTTGCCTATGATCCTGGATGTGTTCAAGCACCTTGGAGTAGAGCTTCCACTGGGTGTTGTGGGATTGTGTGCACAACTAGCGCTCAAAGTCTGAGCTGGTGCCCTGCGTAGAGTTTGGGCAGTATTTGTCTTTTTGTTTTTATTGTAGGTTCTTAGGGTCATACATTTTCCCCGTAGTACTGCTTTTGATATAAGGCAGAGATTCTGTTGTTTTGTGTTTTCAGTTTTTAACTAGTTACAGAAAATATTTAATTTCTTTTTTGATTTCTTATTTGACCCATTCAATATTTAGTAATGAGTTGTTTAATTTCCATAAATACTTTAGTTACTATTCTATTGTTGTGAAGAGATGCCATGACCACTGTAACTCATATAAAAAGAAGGATTTATTTGGAGCTTTTTTACATTTTCAGGGGTTTAGTCCATTATCATCATTGCATGGAATTTTGTGGCACATAGGAAGACATGGTTCTAGAGAAGTAGCTTAGACTTCTACATCTGGATCCATAAGCAGCAGAGAGGGAGGCAGGAAGGAGCAAGGAGAGAGATAGAGTGAGAGAGAGAGGGGGGGAGGGAGGGAGAGAGAGAGAGAGAGAGAGAGAGAGAGAGAGAGAGAGAGAGAGATACTTGGCCTACCATGCACTTATGAAACCTCAAAGCCCCTTCCTAGTGACATACTTCCTACGAAAATGAACACCTATTCCAATAAGGTTATGCCTCCTAAATTTTCTAACTAGTACTACTCCTATTCAAGTATATGAGCCTATGGGGCCATTAATTTTTCCACTAACAGCAGGGATGTTTCTAAACATTTGTCTGCTGTCAAGTTTAGGTATTATTGTATTGTGTTTGGATAGGACTGATGGAGTTATTTCAGACTTCCTGAATTAGTAAAGATTTATTTTGTATACCAGGATACAATCTAGCTTAGCGAAGTTTTCAGGTGCTGCAAAGTATAATGGGTATTCCTTGGCCCTTTGGTGCAATATTCTATAGATAGCTATTAAATTCTTTTGATATATGGTGCACATAATTCTGATGTGTCCCCTTTTTTGTTCAGATAACTTTTCCATCATGGAAAGTGGGGTTTTGGAATCATTTACTATTAAAGGGTTGATTTTGATCTATCTTTAAATACAGTAGCACAATTTTAATTTGAATTTTTTAATGAATGATGGCACAGAGTTTGGAGTATATATATTCAGAATAAAAATGTCTTCTTGGGTATGTGTTCCCTTGATTAGATGAATTATCCTTCTTTATCTTTTCTCATTGGTTTTACTTTGATATTAGAATAGTGAACCTGGCTTGCTTCCTGATAGCACTTGATTGGTGGACTTTTTTCCAACCTTTTACTCTAAGAAAGTAAGCCTGTTTCCTTTTTGATGATAATTACAATTTAAAAGGTATTTTAATGTCATTGTAAGAAATTGTAAGGATCTAAAATCAGAAGAAGAAACAACTAAGAAAACTCAAAGGGAGACAACTTTGGAGATAGAAAGCTTTGGGAAGAAATCAGGGGACATAGATGCAAATATAAACAACAGAATACCAGAGATAGAAGAAAGAATCTCAGATGCTGAAGATACCATAGAAACCATGGGCTCAACAGTCAAAAAAATGCAAAATGCAAAAAGCTTGTAACCCAAAATATCCAGGAAATCCAGGACACAGTGAGAAGGCCAAACCTAAGGACCATAGGCATAGATGAGAGTGAAGATTTACAACTTAAAGGGCCAGCAAATATCTTCAATAAAATTATGGAAGAAAACTTCCCTAACCTAACGAGAGAGATTCCCATGAATATAAAAGAAGCCTACAGAACTCCAAACAGACTGGACCAGAATAGAAATACTTCCTGTCACATAATAATCAAAACACCAAATGTACTAAACAAAGAAAGAATATTAAAGGCAGTAAGAGAAAAAGGCCAAGTAACATATAAAGGAAGACCTATCAGAATCACAGCAGACTTTTCACCTGAGACTATGAAGGCTAGAAGATCATGGGCAGATCTCATGCAGACTCTAAGAGAACACAAATGCCAGCCAAAACTACTATATCCAACAAAACTCTCAATCACCATAGTTGGAGAAACTAAGATATTCCATGACAAAACCAAGTTTACCTGTTATCTATCCACAAACCCAGCCCTACAAAGGATAATAGGAGGAAAACACCAATACAAGGAGGGAAACTTCACCCTGGAAAAAGCAAGATAGTAACCTTTCATCAAACCCAAAAGAAGTTAAGCAATCAAATTTAAAAAATAACGTCAAAAATGATAGGAAGTAACAATCACTATTCCTTAATATCTCTTAATATCAATGGACTTAATGCCCCAATAAAAAGACACAGACTAACTGACTGGAAACGTAAACAGGACCCTACATTTTCCTGCTTACAGGAAACACACCTCAGGGTCAAAGACAAACACTACCTTAGAGTAAGAGGCTGGAAGACAATTTTACAAGCAAATGGTCTCAGGAAACAAGCTGGAGTAGCCATTTTAATATCAGATAAAATTGACTTTCAACCCAAAGTCATCAAAAGAGACTCTGAGGGACACTTCTTGCTGGTAAAAGGAAAAATACAACAAGAAGAACTCTCAATCCTGAACATCTATGCTCCAAATGCAAGGGCACCCTCTTTCGTAAAAGAAACTTTATTAAAGCTCAAAGCACACATTGCACCTAAGATAATAATTGTGGGTGACTTCAACACTGCACTTTCCTCAATGGACCGATCAGGAAAACAGAAACTAAACAGGGACACAATGAACCTAATTGAAGCTTTGGACCAATTAGATTTTGATTTAACACATATATATATATATATATATATATATATATATATATATAACATTCTATCCTAAAGCAACAGAATATACCTTTTTCTCAGCACCTCATGGTACCTTCTCCAAAATCGACCATATAATTGGTCACAAGACAGACCTCAACAAATATAAGAAGATGGAACTAATCTCATGCCTCCTATCAGATCACTATGGAGTAAAAGTGGTCTTCAATAGCAACAAAAAACAACAGAAAACCCACATACACGTGGAAACTGAACAATATTCTACTCAATGATACCTTGGTCAAGGAAGAAATAAAGAAAGAAATTAAAGACTTTTTAGAAATTAATGAAAATGAAGACACAACATACACAAATCTATGGGACACAATGAAAGCAGTGCTAAGAGGAAAACTCATAGCCCTGAGTGCCTCCAAAAAGAAAATGGAGAGAGCATACACTAACAGCTTACTGACACACCTGAAAGCCCTGGAACAAAAAGAAGCAATTTCACCCAGGAGGAGTAGAAGGCAGGATATCATCAAACTCAGGGCCGAAATCAATCAGGTAGAAACAAAGAGAACCATACAAAGAATCAATAAAACCAGGAGCTGTTTTTTTTTGAGAAAACAAGATAGATAAACCCTTAGCCAGACTAACCAAAGGACACAGAGACAGTATCCAGATTAACAAATTTAGAAATGAAAAGAGAGATATAACAACAGAAACTGAGGAAATTCAATAAATCATTAGATCCTACTCCAAAGCCTATACTCAGCACAACTGGAGAATCTGGAGGAAATGGACAGTTTCCTAGACAGATATACGACACCAAAACTAAATCAGGATCAAATAGATCAACTAAACAGTCCCATAACACCTGAAGAAATAAAAAAGGGTCATAGAAAGTCTCACAACCAAAAAAAGCACGGGACCAGATGGCTTCAGTGCAGAGTTCTGTCAGACCTTCATAGAAGACCTATCACCAATACTCTTCAAACTATTCCACAAAATAGAAACAGAAGGAACTCTACCCAACTCGTTCTATGAAGCCACAATTATGCTGATACCAAAACCACACAAAGATCCAACAAAGAAAGAGAACTTCCGGGCCATTTCTCTTATGAATATTGATGCAAAAATACTCAATAAAATTCTTGGCAACCAAATCCAAGAACACATCAAAATGATCATCCACCATGGTCAAGTAGGCTTCATCCCAGGGATGCAGGGATGGTTCAATATAAGGATATCCATCAATGCTATCCACTACATAAACAAACTCAAAGAAAAAAAACCATATGATCATCTCATTAGACGCAGAAAAAGCATTTGACAAAATCCAGCATCCTTTCATGCTAAAAGTCTTGGAAAGAACAGGAATTCAAGGCCCATACCTAAATATAGTTAAAGCAATATACAGCAAACCAGTAGCCAACATCAAACTAAATGGAGAGAAACTTGAAGCAATCCCACGAAAATCAGGGACTAGACAAGGCTGTCCTCTCTCTCCATATCTTTTCAATATAGTACTTGGAGTTCTAGATAGAGCAATTAGACAACATAAGGAGGTCAAGGGGATACAAATTGGAAAGGAAGAATTCAAATTATCACTATTTGCCGATAACATGATAGTCTACTTAAGTGACCCGAAAACCTCCACCAGAGAACTTCTACAGCTGATAAACAACTTCAACAGAGTGGCTGGTTATAAAATCAACTCAAGCAAATCAGTTGCCTTCCTATACTCAAAGGATAAGCAGGCTGAGAAAGAATTTCGGGAAATGACACCCTTTAAAATAGCCACAAACAATATAAAGTATCTTGGTTTGACTGTAACCAAACAAGTTTAAGATCTATAGGACAAGAACTTCAGGTCTCTGAAGAAGGAAATCGAAAAAGACCTCAGAAAATTGAAAAGTCTGCCATGCTCGTGGATTGGCAGGATTAGTATAGTTAAAATGGCCATCTTGCCAAAAGCAATCTACAGATTCAATGCAATCCCCATAAAAATCCCAACACAGTTCTTCACAGAGTTAGAAAAAGCAATTCTCAAATTCATCTGGAATAACAAGAAACCCAGGATAGCTAAAACTATTCTCAACAACACAAGGAATTCTGGGGGAATCAGTATCCCTGACTTCAAGAATACTACAGAGCAATAGTGTTAAAAAGTGCATGGTATTGGCACAGTGACAGACAAGTGGACCAATGGAATAGAATTGAAGATCCAGAAATGAATCCACACACCTATGGTCACTTGATCTTTGACAAAGGAGCAGAAAACATCCAGTGGAAAAAAGAGCCTTTTCAACAAATGGTGCTGGTTCAATTGGAGGTCAGCATGCAGAAGAATGTGAATTGATCCATTCTTATCTCCATGTACTAAACTTCACTCCAAGTAGATCAAGGACCTCCATGTAAAACCAGACACACTGAAACTAATAGGAAAGAAACTGGGGAAGACCCTTGAGGAAATGGGCACAGGGGAAAAGTTCCTGAACAGATCACCAATAACTTATGCTTTAAGATCAGGAATTGACAAATGGGACCTCATAAAAGTACAAAGTTTCTATAAGGCAAAGGACACTGTTAAAAGGACAAAACCGCAACCATCAAATTGGGAAAGGATATTCACCAACCCCACATTTGATAGAGGGCTAATATCCAATATATACAAAGAACTCAAGAAGTTAGACCCCAGGGAACCAAATAACCCTATTAAAAATGGGGTACAGATCTAAACAAAGAATTTTCACCTGAAGAAATTTGGATGGTTGAGAGGCACCTTAAGAAGTGCTCAACATCATTAGTCATTAGGGAAATGCAGATAAAAACAACCCTGAAATTTCACCTTACACCAGTCAGAATGGCTAAGGTCAAAAACTCAAGAGACAGTAGGTGTTCGCGAGGATGTGGAGAAAGAGGAACACTCCTCCACTGCTGTTGGGGGTGTAAGATGGTACAACCACTGTGGAAATCAGTCTGGAGGATCCTCAGAAAACTGGACATGAGACTTCCAGAGAACCCTGCTATACCTCTCCTGGGCATATACCCAAAGGATTCCCTGGCATGCAATAAAGACACATGCTCCATTATGTTCATAGCAGCCTTATTTATAATAGCCAGAAGCTGGAAAGAACCCAGATGCCCCTCAAAGGAGGAATGGATATAGAAAATGTGGTATATTTACACAATGGTATACTACTCAGCAATTAGAAACAATGAATTCACAAAATTTTTAGGCAAATGGTTTGATCTGGAGAATATCATCCTAAGCGAGGTAACCCAATCACAAAAGAATACACATGGAATGTAATATCTGATAAGTGGATACTAATTAGCCCAGAAGCCCTGAATACCCAAGGCACAAATTGCATAACAAATGACTCCCATGAAGAAGTATGGAGAGGGTCCTGATCCTGGAAAGAATTAATCTAGCATTGGAAAGGAATATAAGGACAGAGAAAAAGGAGGGAGGTAATTGGAGAAGGGATGGAGAAAAGAAGGTTTATGGGACATATGGGGAGGGGGGATCCGGGAAATGGGAAATCGTTTGGAATGTAAACAAGGAATATAGAAAATAAAAATATAAAAAAAGGTAATTTACTAATATATATATATATATATATATATATATATATATATGTATATATATACACACACATACATACATATATGTATATATACATAAATATATATGTATATATATATGAAGTAAATAAAATGATTTTATGAATAAAAAAAAACAAAAAAAAAACAATGACTTCATGAAATTTGCAGGCAAACACATGGAACTAGAAAATATCATTCTGAGTGTGGTAACCCAGACACAAAAGAACACACGTGATATGTACACACTGATAAGTGAGTATTAGCCCCACAACTCACAATGCCCCTGATTCAACCAGCAGACCATATAGAGCTTAAGAGGAAGAAAAACCAGGATATGGATGCTTCAGTCTCACCTTGAGGGTGGAACAGCATCATAGTGGGAGGTGGAAAGAGAGGGGGACCTGAGAGGAGGGGAGGAAATAAGGGGGCAGTATCAGGTACTGGAGGGGATGGGAGAGAGGCTCAGATGGTCAGGAGGGAGGAGGAAATGGGGATAGTCACTGGAGGATCCCAGACACCAGTGAAATGAGAGGCTCCTAGGACCAAGAGGGATGGCTTTACCAGAAATGCTCAGAGAATGGTGTGATAGAACCTGTAGAGACCACATCCAGTAGATAGGCATAGCCCCTGGAAGAGTGAACCCACCCATCTCAATGTTTTTACCCAGAGATGTTCCTATCCAAAGGAATAAAAGTGACAAAACATTAAGCAGGTAGACTGCCCTACCTGTGGATCTATCCTTCCTGCAGACACCAAACCCTACACTGTTGCTGTGGTCAAGAGGCACTTGTCGACTGGAACCTGCTATAGCTGCTCCAAGGGCATCTGAGGTCGAGTACCTGATCAATGTAGATGTGGATGCTTGAAGCCAACCATCAGACTGAGTTCAGAGACCCTGTGGGGAAAATTGCAGAAGGACTAGAAGAGCAGAGTAGGATTGTAACTTCATAGAAATAACAACATTGGCTGGCTGGACCACCCAGTACTCCCAGAGACTACACCACCAACCAAGAAGTGTAGAGGGAGGCATATTTAGATATATATTTAGATAATTATATGTAAAATTTTATTTGTGATAGTATAAATTTTTACATATGGAAATAGTATTAGTTATGTCAATTAAAAATTCTATGAAGGATAAGTAAACTTTTAGAGGACTAGAATTAATGACAAAACTTATCTTACTGAGATAATGGTATTGCAAATAAATTACTTTATCAATGTATATAATTCAATTATTCTCAATTTTTTTCTTTATACATTTATTTGGTATTGTCCTAAAAGCCCTTGTATGTATTGAAAAAGCAATCACATCTTTTCTCACATCATCAATAATTTTGTATACATTTTAAATAATTTTTGGTATTGAAGAGTTTTGTAAATATTCCATTTTATTTTTACTTTATGCACATTGGTGCTTTGCCTGCATGAAGATCTGTGTGAAGTTACCAAATACCCTGGAGTTAGAGACAACGGTCAGCTGTCATGTAGGTGGTGAGAATTGAACCCAGGGTCCTCTAAGCCATCTTTTCTTTTTTTTTTTATTTTTTATTCGATATAATTTATTTACATTTCAAATGATTTCCCCTTTTCTAGCCCCCCCACTCCCCGATAGTCCCTTCTCTTCCCCTGTCCTCCCTCCCACCCCTTCCCACTTCCCCGTTCTGGTTTTGCCGAATACTGTTTCACTGAGTCTTTCCAGAACCAGGGGCCAGCCACTCCTCTTTTCTTCTTGTATCTCATTTGATGTGTGGATTATGTTTTGGGTATTCCAGTTTTCTAGGTTAATAACCACTTATTAGTGAGTGCATACCATGATTCACCTTTTGAGTCTGGGTTACCTCACTTAGTATGATGTTCTCTAGCTCCATCCATTTGCCTAAGAATTTCATGAATTCATTGTTTCTAATGGCTGAATAGTACTCCATTGTGTAGATATACCACATTTTTTGCATCCACTCTTCTGTTGAGGGATACCTGGGTTCTTTCCAGCATCTGGCAATTATAAATAGGGCTGCTATGAACATAGTAGAGCATGTATCCTTATTACATGGTGGGGAATCCTCTGGATATATGCCCAGGAGTGGTATAGCAGGATCTTCTGGAAGTGAGGTGCCCAGTTTTCAGAGGAACCGCCAGAATATACAGATTCAATGCAATACCCATCAAAATCCCAACTCAATTCTTCACAGAGTTAGAAAGAGCAATTATCAAATTCATCTGGAACAACAAAAAACCCAGGATAGCTAATACTATTCTCAGCAACAAAAGAAAATCTGGGGGAATCAGTATCCCTGACCTCAAGCAATACTACAGAGCAATAGTGTTAAAAACTGCATGGTATTGGTACAGTGACAGGCAGGAGGATCAATGGAACAGGATTGAAGATCCAGAAATGAACCCACACACCTATGGCCACTTGATCCTCGACAAAGAGGCTGAAAACATCCAATGGAAAAAAGATAGCCTTTTCAACAAATGGTGCTGGTTCAACTGGAGGTCAGCATGCAGAAGAATGCGAATTAATCCATCCTTGTCTCCTTGTACTAAGCTCAAATCCAAATGGATCAAGGACCTCCACATAAAGCCAGACACTCTGAAGCTAATAGAAAAGAAACTGGGGAAGACCCTTGAGGACATCGTTACAGGGAGAAAGTTTCTGAACAGAACACCAATAGTGTATGCTCTAAGAGCAAGAATTGACAAATGGGACCTCATAAGGTTACAGAGTTTCTGTAAGGCAAAGGACACCATCAAGAGGACAGATCGGCAACCAACAAATTGGGAAAAGATCTTCACCAATCCTACATCAGATAGAGGGCTAATATCCAATATATATAAAGAACTCAAGAAGTTAGACTCCAGAAAACCGAACAACCCTATTAAAAATGGAGTACAGAGTTAAACAAAGAATTCTCACCTGAAGAACTTCGGATGGCAGAGAAGCATCTTAAAAAATGCTCAACCTCATTAGTCATTAGGGAAATGCAAATCAAAACAACCCTAAGATTTCATCTTACACCAGTCAGAATGGCTAAGATTAAAAATTCAGGAGACAGCAGGTGTTGGAGAGGGTGTGGAGAAAGAGGAACACTCCTCCACTGCTGGTGGGGTTGCAAATTGGTAAGCCATCTTTTCTGCTCCAGCATTGAAGAGTTTGAAAATGTGTTATCTGCCTCTCATTGTTTTATACTTTATGAAAGACAGTAGACAGGAAGAAATGATTTTGATTTTTTTGTCTGTTTACTAATAGTTCAAACAATTCAACCTACTAGTTCAAAATGGTTGATAGTTTATCACATATAACTAAAATGTTTACCATTTAAATTGATTATATCAGAATTTGATTGCAATATCAATTTTCTTGTTGGATACATTGCTACATTCTCATTTTTTTGGCTGCTAATTTACTACATCATTAGCCCATAGAATAATTTCTTCCAGAAAAACTATAGATATCTCACATTGATTCTCTGTTGTGAGTTTGTAAATTTATTATATTTAATGTAGTATTAGGAAGAAGGATAGTGTATTATCCAATTTTGTGTCATCTTGACTGAAAATTTTTATCAAATTTTAGGCAGAAATCTGTTTATCATATTTGTAACAAGCAATTAAACTTATAATACAATTCATTATACATATTAATATAAATATAAATATCAATTATTAATATAATATAAAATTCATATAAATATTCATATACATATAATATACATATTAATATCAACATAAAACAACATAACAAGGGGAAAATAACTGTTTACGACCAAGTTTTAAATATTCTAACCATGTAAATTTAAACAAGGAATTTAAATTTTTATTTAAATATTTTTTTCATTCTTTATATTTTTAATTTTTTTCTTTATTGATATATTTTTTATTTACATTTCAAACGATTATCCCTTTTCTGGGTCCCCACTCCCTGCAAGTGCAATAAGCCCTCTTCCGTCCCCCTGTTCCTCTATCTACCCCTTCCCACTTCCCTGTTCTTGTATTCCACTACACTGTTGCACTGAGTCGTTCCAGAACCAGGGGCCACTCCTCCATTCTTTTTGGACCTCATTTAATATGTGGATTATGTCTTTGGTATTCAACGTTTCTAGACTAATATCCATTTATCAGTGAGTGCATACAATGATTGATCTTTTGAGACTGGGTTACCTCACTTAGTATGATGTTCTCCAGCTCCATCCATTTGTCTAAG
The DNA here is from genome assembly GCF_947179515.1 of Apodemus sylvaticus. Classification (NCBI taxonomy): domain Eukaryota; kingdom Metazoa; phylum Chordata; class Mammalia; order Rodentia; family Muridae; genus Apodemus; species Apodemus sylvaticus. The sequence continues at coordinate 42,212,494 of NC_067495.1, forward strand.
AATTTCATGAATTCATTGTTACATACATACATATATATATATATATGTGTGTGTGTTCGATATATTTTTTATTTACATTTCAAATGATTTCCCCTTTTCTAGCCCCCCACTCAACGAAAGTCCCAGATGCCCCCTTCTCTCTCCCTGTCCTCTCACCTACCCCTTCCCACTTCCCCGTTCTGGTTTTGACCTATACTGCTTCACTGAGTCTTTCCAGAACAAGGGGCCACTCCTCCGTTCTTGTACCTCATTTGATGTGTGGATTATGTTTTGGGTATTCCAGTTTTCTAGGTTAATATCTAATTATTACTGAGTGAATACCATTATTCATCTTTTAAGTCTGGGTTAACTCACTTAGTATGATGTTCTCTAGCTCCATCCATTTGCCTAAGAATTTCATGAATTCATTGTTTCTAATGGCTGAATAGTACTCCATTGTGTAGATATACCACATTTTTTGCATCCACTCTTCTGTTGAGGGATACCTGGGTTCTTTCCAGCTTCTGGCAATTATAAATAGGGCTGCTGTGAACATAGTGGAGTGTGTGTGTCCTTATTACGTGCTGGGGAATCTTCTGGGTATATGCCCAGGAGTGGTATAGCAGGATCTTCTGGAAGTGAGGTGCCCAGTTTTCATAGGAACCGCCAGACTTATTTCCAGAGTGGTTGTACCAATTTGCAACCCCACCAGCAGTGGAGGAGTGTTCCTCTTTCTCCACATTCTTGCCAACACCTGCTGTCTCCTGAATTTTTAATCTTAGCCATTCTGACTGTTTTAAGGTGAAATTTCAGGGTTGTTTTGATTTGCATTTCCCTAATGACTAATCAAGTTGAGCATTTTTTATGATGGTACTCCACCATCCGAAGTTCTTCAGGTGAGAATTCTTTGTTTAACTCTGTACCCCATTTTTTAATAGGGTTGTTTGGTTTTCTGGAGTCTAACTTCTTGAGTTCTTTATATATATTGGATATTAGCCCTCTATCTGATGTAGGATTGGTAAAGATCTTTTCCCAATTTGTTGGTTGCTGATTTGTCCTTTTGATGGTGTCCTTTGCCTTACAGAAACTTTGTAATTTTATGAGGTCCCATTTGTCAATTCTTGATCTTAGAGCATACACTATTGGTGTTCTGTTCAGAAACTTTCTCCCTGTAACGATGTCCTCAAGGGTCTTCCCCAGTTTCTCTTCTATTAGCTTCAGAGTGTCTGGCTTTATGTGGAGGTCCTTGATAAATTTGGATTTGAGCTTAGTACAAGGAGACAAGGATGGATCAATTCTCATTCTTCTGCATGCTGACCTCCAGTTGAACCAGCACCATTTGTTGAAAAGGCTATCTTTTTTCCATTGGAGGTTTTCAGCCTCTTTGTCGAGGATCAAGTGACCATAGGTGTGTGGGTTCATTTCTGGATCTTCAATCCTGTTCCATTGATCCTCCTGCCTGTCACTGTACCAATACCATGCAGTTTTTAACACTATTGCTCTGTAGTATTGCTTGAGGTCAGGGATACTGATTCCCCCAGACTTTCTTTTGTAGCTGAGAATAGTTTTAGCTATCCTGGGTATTTTGTTATTCCAGATGAATTTGAGAATTGCTCTTTCTAACTCTTTGAAGAATTGAGTTGGGATTTTGATGGGTATTGCATTGAATCTGTATATTGCTTTTCGCAAAATGGCCATTTTAACTATATTGATCTTGCCGATCCATGAGCATGGGAGGTTTTCCCATTTTTTGAGGTCTCCTTCCATTTCCTTCTTCAGAGTCTTGAAGTTCTTGTCCTGCTTTATCCCAGGGATGCAGGGTTGTTTCAATATACAGAAATCCATCAATGTAATCCACTACATAATCAAACTCAAAGAAAAAAAACCACATGGTCATTTCATTGGATGTTGAAAAAGCATTTGACAAAATTCAGCATCCTTTCATGTTAAAAGTATTGGAAAGGACAGCAATTCAAGGCCCATACCTAAATATCATTAAAACAATATACAGCAATCCGGTAGCCAGCATCAAACTAAATGGAGAGAAACTTGAAGCAATCCCACTAAAATCAGGGACTAGACAGGGCTGCCCCCTTTCTCCTTATCTTTTCAATATTGTACTTGAAGTACTAGCTTGGACAACATAAGGAGGTCAAAGGTATACAAATTGGAAAGGAAGAAGTCAAACTATCATTATTTGCAGATGACATGATAGTCTACCTAAGTGACCCAAAAAACTCCACTAGAGAACTCCTACAGCTGATAAACAGCTTCAGCAAAGTGGCAGGTTATAAAATCAACTCAAGCAAATCAGTGGCCTTCCTATACTCAAAGGATAAGCAGGCTGAGAAAGAAATTATGGAATTGACCCCCTTCACAATAACCACAAACAGTATAAAGTACCTTGGGGTGACTCTCCAATTTCTTTATGAAAGCACCTAGTACTATGAATTTTTTCTCTTAACAGTACTTTTATTTGTCTCCTAAGTGTGGGTATGATGTGCCTTCATTTTCACTGTATTCTGTAAAGTCCTTAGTATCAATTTTAGTATCCCTGACAAACTTAGCATTGAGCAAAGAGTTGTTTAGCTTTCACGAGTATTTGAGCTTTATGTTGTTTTCTTATTATTGAAATTTAGCCTTAGTTCATGGTGATCTGACAAAATGCTTGAGATTATTTCAATATTCTCCTATCTCTTAAGTTTTGTTTTATATCCCATTATATAATTAATTTTGAAAAAGATTCCATGAGGTGCTGGAAAGAAGGTGTATTCTCTTCTTTTGAGGTTAAATGTTCTGTAGACATCTTTAGAATTCATTTGGTTCATACCTTCTATTAGTTTCACTGTTTCTTTGTTGAATTTCTCTTTCAATGACCTGTCCATTGGTGAGAGTGGGGAGCTGAACTCTTCCACTATTATTGTATTAGTTTCAGTATGTGTTTTGAGCTTTAATAACATTTCTTTTTTGAATGTGGGTGCCCTTGCATTTAAGGCACAGATGTTAAGAATCCTCTTATTGAATTTTTCCTTTGATGAATATACAGTGTCCTTCATATCATCTGATAACTTTTGGTTGAAAGTCTATTTTATTGGATATTAGAATGGCAACTCCAGCTTGCTTCTTGTGGACTATTTGCTTGGAAAATTTTTTCCAGACTTTTACTCTGAGGTAGTGTCTTTTGTCTTTGTCTCTGAGGTATGTTTCTTCTATGCATAAAAATGCTGGATACTGGTTATGAATCCAGTCTTTTAGCCTGTGTCTTTTTGTGGTAGAGTTGAGTACATTAATGTTGAGATGTTTTAAAGACAGATGATTGTTCGTTAGTTCCTGATACTTTTGTTGCTGGAGGTGGTATTTGGTGTATATGATTTCCGTCTTTGGTTTTATTGTAAAAAAGTTCAATTTATTTTGTTCTCTTGGGTGTAGTTATCCTCCTGGTGTTGGAAACTTCATTCCAATATCCTCTTTAGATTAGTAGAACAATATTGTTTATATTTGGTTTTGTCCTGGTTATGTTGTTATGTTGGTTTCTATTGAGATTGAGATTTTACTGGTTTTAGTATCCTACACTGGAATTTGTGTTCTCTTTGAGTCTGGATGACATCTCTCAAGGAGTTTCTGGCTTTGAAGGAGGACTCTATTCAGAATTCTGGTGTAATTCTAAAAGGACTGACTTGGCATTTTTCCCTTACAGCTTTTAGTATTCTTTCTTCATTCTATGCATTTAGTGTTTAGATTAGGGAATTTTTCTTCTATGATTTTGTTGAAAATATTTTCTGGCACTTTGAGCTGGGATTCTGCGCTCTCTTCTATTCCTATTATTCTTAAGTTTGAGATTTTCATTGTGTCTTGAATTTCCTGGACATTTTGGGATAGAAACTTTTTTCATTTTGTGTTTTCTTTGACCAGTGTGTCAGTGTTTTCTATGGTATCTTCTACTCCTGATATTTTCTCTTCTATATCTTATATACTGTTGGTCATACTTGCATCTGTATTCCCTGATCTATTTCCTAAGTTGTCCATCTCCAGGGTTGTCCCCCTTTGTGTTTTGTCTATTGGTTCTATTTCCATTTTTAGTTCTTAGATAATGTTGTTCAATTTCTTCACCTGCTTGATTGTATTTTCTTATATTTCTTTAAGGGATTTATTTGTTTCCTCTTTAAGGGCTTCTATCTATTTATCTGTATTTTCTTGTATTCCTTTAAGTGAATTCTTTATATCCTCATGAAAAGCCTGTATCACCTCCATGAGATAAGTCATTATCTTGCTCTTTAAGCATGTTGGAGTATCCATGCCTGCTGTGATGGGATAAGTGGGTTCTCATGGTGCTAGATTGCATTGTGTTCAGTTGCTTATGATCCTGCACTTGCCACTGGCCATTTGGTCATCTCTGATGTTAACTGGCCTGGGTATCTCTGACTAGAACTGGCTTTCTTGGAGGCTGGTAGCCCTGATCTCCTAGGAGGCAGGTATTGCTGTCTCTGGTAAGGGTGTGCCTCTTGTGTCTCTGGTTAGAGCAGGTCTCTGGTGTCCATGGTTATTTTGGACCTCCTGGGAGGCAGACAGACTGTGGTCCTGTACTTTGAGGCTCCTGAGAGGAAGACAGGCTGTGGATTGTGAGAGGGTATCAGGTCCCCTGATCTTGCCTGGGTGGAGAAGCTGACCAGTAGTAGGAAGGTGGTACTTGGCAGAGTGGGTGAGACCTGTGTCATCTGGGCTCATTGGTTTTGTTTACTATGGACCTCTTAGGAGGCCAGCAATCTGTAGTATGTGGGTTGGTATCTGGCAGCTGATCTGGCCTGGGTAGGCAGCATGTTGGAAGAAAGAGTGAGCCATTCTCTCATTTGTTGTTTAGATTGTTTGGGGTTTTTTTGTAATTAGTGTTTTGAAATTTATAGATAATAATATTCTGTCTCATTAGAGTTAGCATAGATTTTTCCCATTCTAAAGGCTGCATCTCCACTCAAATTATATTTCCTTTGTTGTACAGATGCTTTTAAACTTCTTGTAATACCACTTGTCAATTCTCAGTTCTAGTTTCTGAGTTGTTAGAATCCTGTTTAGAAAGTCATGATTTTTGCCTCGAAGTATTTTATATATGTTTTTCTCTTGATACAGGTCTTTTATTATAATCTTTGATCAATATCATGTTAAATTAGAGTTAAGAATCTAGGCTTCCTCTTTTTCAGAACCATTTGCTGAAAAGCTCTCATTTTTCTAATATGTACTTTTGGCTTCTATCATTTTACCTGTATTCTCCTGTATTTCTTTAAGGGAGGTTAAGGGAGTTTTAGGTCAGAATCTTTCATTTTTGGTGTATTATGGTATCCCAGGTTTGCTGTGATTGGAAGACTGGATTCTGATGCTGTCAAGTTGCATTGGTTTCTGTTGATTGTGTTCTTGTGCTTGCCTCCCACTGTCTGGTTATCTCTGCTATCAACTGGCCTTGCCATCTTTGACTTGAACCTTTACCTTCTGTCAGCCTGGTTATGACAGACCTCCTAGGAATACAGCTGTCTCCATGGGTGTGAGGGTGTGGGGATGTGGGGGTGTGGCGGAAGGCTGAAGCACCTGATCTGCTTCTGAGCACAGTTGTATACCAGAAAGAAGATATGTCTCTGACAGAGCCCAAACAAAACTTTTATAATGCTAAAACCAGTCAGTATGCCAATGAGAGTGAAAGAAATTTTTTGAAGAGTTACAACCAATGACTACTGAGAAAATGAGAATTGATTTTTAAAGTGATAATTTTGGTATTTTGGTTTCTTTAAAAATTACAGAATATTATAAAATATGTTTTTGTTTTAACTGGAGGTATATAATATGGGGCACCTCCAAATAGTACATAGTAGATAACTATAATTTGGCTCCAGCTTTGGCAGGGACATGATTTTGCCAGTTACAGATAGTTCTGCAATTATGTGACATTTAGAGTTCTGGAATCTTTCCAGAGTGTACATAAATGCTAGGCCCCTGAGAGGTTGCCTTTGGGTAGATTTTTAGTGGTTGATTGTCAGTTTGTTGGTGGTTAATTGGTAGGTGCTTGTTGTTGGTTTCTTTTGGTTGCTGTTTTTCACAGTTTTAAGTAGTCATGTGCAAAGAAGAAAGAAGAATTAGATATCATAATGGTGAAAATCAAACGTACTGCAAGAAACTTGATGCTCCTAAGAAGCAGGAAGTTGTCTAATGATAATATTGCTCCATTTCCTTTCTATCCTTACTTTTTCTGCTATCTAGTGTTAGAGGTTTGAAAGAGGTAAAGATGGGGGTGCGGTAAAGGATAGAAGAATGAAGAATCCACAAAATAGCAAAAGCTGGCTACAGATTATCTCTAGGTCTATGGATAGGTTATCCACTTCAAACTGATCTTCCAAAAACACTTGTAAATATAAACAACACTAAATATAGATATATACTATATCCTCGTGAGTATTTTTATATGTGTGTGATAAATAATGTTTAAGGAACAAGCCATCAATTTTGGAGTGACCAGGTGTGACATTCAGAAGAATTAGAAGGGTAGAAATATAAATAATAGTACTCATGTATGAATGTACAAAAAAAGCATGTTTAATTGAAATGAGGAATCAGTCTTTAATTTGTAGTAATTGTAAGAACATTAACTCTAGTAGTTAATGCTAGCAACAACTTAAATTGTATAATATTGAGCTGGTATAAGAATGTTCAAGAAGTTATGAATGACTCAGTCCTTTCTATCAAGTTCAGCTGCACCAAGCAGCCCCTTATACTAGGAGAACCTCCATTTTTAACCCCACTTTCCCAACCAACTCCATCACACTTGTGGATCTTGAATCATGCAGGAGAGTTTTCCTTCCCCTACCATCTTCTCTTCCCACTGAGTCCTCAAGAGCAAGCCAAGCTGGCTTGAGCAGCCTACTATCACAAGACCATCATTCTCTACCCACTTCTTCCCCCATCTTCATCAGCCCTGTAGATCCTGAACCATAAAAGTAAGCTTCCATTTTCTAACCCATGTCCCTGCTGGCTGAGAACTCTAGGCACGCAAAGCTTCCCCGAGGATCCTACAATCCCAGGCTGATCACCATTTTCTTTCTTTCTTTCTTTCTTTCTTTATTTATTTTGCCAACAGTCTACCCACCATCATTCAATCTGATGTTCCTGAAACATACAGAACTGCAGATTGTGAAACATACAGACCTAAAGATCTGGAGCTTTAAAAACCTGCAGATCCTGAACTATACAATGCAAGGATACCCATCAGAGGTCTGCCAGACCCGGACCATTCAAAACAAAACAGCAACACCCATGGATCAAAGCCATCGAGATAGCTAAAGTTCCTGAAAAGGAAACAGTCAACAAAAGCCAGGGCATTGTCACAACTACAAAGCATAGACTCCCCATTACAGCAAGGCATAGATACCCTAACACAACTGAAAAAAAAATGACCTTAAATACAATCTTATAAAAATTATAGAGGCCTTTAAAGAGGAAATTAATAAATCTCTTAAAGAATACAGAGAAATACAATCAAAGATATAGAGGCTTTAAAGATGAAACCAATATATTCTATGAAGATATAAAGGGAAACAAAGTCAGCAGGTGAAGATAATAAACAGAAGTGTGTAAGACCTGAAAGTGGAAATCAAATCAATAAAAAAAATACCAGAACAGGGATGTTGAAAGTGGTGGATGGGAGGAACAGGGGGAGGGAAGAGGGCTTATGGGAATTTCGGGGAGCTGGGAGCCAGAAAAGGGGAAATCATTTGAAATATAAATAAAAAATATATCAAATAAAAAAAATAAAGAAAAACTGACAGAACTCTAGAGGTGAAATACCTAGGAAAGAGAACACACACACACACACATAAACACATGCCAGTATCACCATCATAATACAGGCGATAGAGAATCGCCCCATAATACAGGGATAGAAAATACAGATGAGAAATTTAAGAAATTAGTCAAAGAAAATGTTAAATCTAAAAACTTCCTGATATAAAACATCCAGGAAATTTGGGATATCATGAAAAGTCCTAAGGTAAGAATAGTAGGCAGAATAGGTACAGAGTCCCAGCTCCAAGGCCCAGAAAATATATTCAACAAAATTATAGAAGAAAATCTTCCCAACCTTAGGAAGGAGATGTCTATACATAGGAAACTTCTGGAACACCAATTAGACTGGACCAGTAAAGAAAATCCTTCTACCACTTAACAATCAAAACACAAAAGCAGCAGATCAAAGAAAGTATATTAATAGCAGCTAGGAAAAAATGGAGATAGCATACAAAGGTAGACCTATAAGAACTACTCCTGACTTCTTAACAGAAAATCTAAAAGCTGGAAGGACCTGGTTATAGCTTACAACCTCTAAAGAACCAAAGATGCTGACCTATACTACTATAACTGGAAAACTCTCAATCATCATAGATGGAGAAAAGAAAAGATATTCAAGACAAATTCAAACTCAAACAATATCTATCCACAATTTGAGTTCCAAAGAAAATTCTAGAAGGAAAAGCCCAGCTCAGGAGAATAACTATATTCATGAAAACTTAGAAAATATGTAATTACATACCAGCGAAAGGAAGGAAAGCACATATAAAAGCATACACACACACACACACACACACACACACACACACACACACACATACACACTCCACAATAATGCTGCCAACCTCAAAATAACAGAAAATAATAATCTGGCCATTAATATTTTTCAATATCAATGGACTTAATTCTCCAATAAAAAAACACAGGCTAAAATAGTGGATGAAAACACAGGATACATCATTCTGCTACATACAAGAAACACATGTCAGCAATAAAGGTAGATAGACATCTCAGAGAAAAGGGCTGGAAAAATGTTTTCCAAACTAACATATCCAAGAAACAAGCTGGAATAGTCATTATAATACCTAATAAAATAGACCTTCAACTAAAATTAATCAAAAGATAAAGGGTAGGACACTTCATCCTCATCCAAAGAGAAATCTTCCAAGATGATATCACAGTTCTGAACATCTACGCCCCAAAGATAAGGGTACCCATTTTTTTGTAAAAGAAACATTGCTAAGGCTTAACATAGAACCACAAAAATCAATAGGAGGAGATTTCACCACCCACTCTCACTAATTCACAGGTCATCCAGACAAAAATTATACAAATAAATAACAAAACTAACAGACAGTATGAATCAAATGTACCTAACAGACACCTATCAAATATTTCATCTAAACACAAGAGAATATACCTTCTCCTCAGAACCTCCTGGATCCTTCTCCAAGCTTAATCATATATTCAGTCACAAAGAAAACCTCAACAGATACAAAAAAAGAATTAATTCCATGTATCTTATCAGACCACCATGGATTAAAGCTGGACTTCAACAACAGAAAGCCCAGAAAGCATACATACTCATGATTATTGAACAACTTTCTATTCAATGATCTCTGTTGGTAAGGGGAGAAAGAAAGAAAGAAAGAAAGAAAGAAAGAAAGAAAGAAAGAAAGAAAGAAAGAAAGAAAGAAAGAAAGAAAGAAAGAAATTGAAGACATTTCAGAATTCAATGAAAATAAAAGCACAATATACCCAAATTTAGGGGAAACAATAAATGAAGAAGTAAGAGGAAAGTTCATAGAACTACATGTATCCATAAATAAATGAGAATGTTTACATACATGCAATTTAATGGTACACCCGAAAGCTCTGGGAAAAAAAAAGAATAACCAAGCACACCAAAGTGTAATAGAAGACAGAAAATAGCCTCCGTGTGCCAGCCAGGCACGAGTACTCTGCCCTGTGAAGAAGGCAGAGTCACCATCTTTGTCCCCAGCCAGATGAGAGAGGTGACTCCAGGTACTGAGCTACCCCGAGTCTAAGACCTCTGGGGATGAAAACAAACAAGCTGCTGGCTGCTACCTGCAGCTGCCTGGGAGAGCAGTGGTTCCTCCATGTGCCAGCCAGGCGTGGGTACTCTGTCCTGCAGAGAAGGCGAAGTTGCCATCTTTGCCCCCAGCCAGACAAGACAGGCGACCCCAGGTACTGAGCTATCCTGAGTCTAAGACCTCTGGGGACACAGGCAACTGAGCTGCTGGCTGCCACCTGCGTCTAGGACCTTTGAGAGCAGTGGTTGATCTGTAGGCCAGCCAGGCGTGGGGCTGGTGCCCTGGGGGGATAACCACTGCCATCTTCACTCTCTGACAGAGCAGACAGGCAGTACCAGGTTTAATCCACAGAGACAACCCAAGCATAACATTGCTTCGGACAGAACACACCAGGGCTCCAATGGCACCCAAGAGGAGGGCATCACATCAGCAATCTGTGCCAGGGAAACCCAGCCATCCAGGGTTGTGGAAATAGCCTTATAGGCTTAAAGGAGGTTAAAGCACCAGCCAGTGACAACAAGACCAACTAACACCAGTGAGAACTAGATGGCAAAAGGCAAATGTAGGAACATTACTAACAGAAATCAAGGCAAAATGGCATCTGAACCCAATTCTCCATTAACAGCAAGTCCTGGATACACCAACAAATCAGAAAAACAAGATTTGGATTTAAAAGCACTGGTCATGATGCTGTTAAAGGAACACATGAAGGACATAAATAAATCTCTTAGAGAAATTCAGGAAGAAATGGGTCAAAAGTTAAAAGCCCTTACAAGGGAAACACAAAAATCATTAAAAGAAATTCAGGAGAATACAGGTCAAAAGATAGAAGCCAATAAGGAGGAAACACAAAAATCATTTAAAGAAATACAGGAGAAGTTTGGTCAACAGGCTGAGATCATGAAAGAGGAAACACAAAAATCACTTAAAGAATTACAGTAAACACAAACAAGCAAGTGAAGGAGCTGAGCAAAACCATCCAGGATGTAAACACAGAAGTGGAAACAACTAATAAATCACAAAGGGAAACAACTTTGGAGAAAGAAAACCTTGGGAAGAAATCAGGGGCCATACATGCAAATATCAACAACAGAATACAAGAGATCGAAGAACTCTTGGGTATTCCAGCAGCCCTATTTATTTATTTATTTTTCTTTTTTTTTAAATTTTTTTATTCGATATAATTTATTTACATTTCAAATGATTTCCCTTTTCTAGCCCCCCCACTCCCCGAAAGTCCCGTAAGCCCCCTTCTCTTCCCCTGTCCTCCCACCCACCCCTTCCCACTTCCCCGTTCTGGTTTTGCCGAATACTGTTTCACTGAGTCTTTCCAGAACCAGGGGCCACTCCTCCTTTCTTCTTGTACCTCATTTGATGTGTGGATTATGTTTTGGGTATTCCGGTTTTCTAGGTTAATATCCACTTATTAGTGAGCGCATACCATGATTCACCTTTTGAGTCTGGGTTACCTCACTTAGTATGATATTTTATAGCTCCATCCATTTGCCTAAGAATTTCATGAATTCATTGTTTCTAATGTAGCAGCCCTATTTATAATAGCTAGAAGCTGGAAAGAACCCAGGTATCCCTCAACAGAAGAGTGCATGCAAAAAATGTGGTATATATACACAATGGAGCTGGAGAACATCATACTAAGTGAGTTAACCCAGACTCAAAAGATGAATCATGGTATGCACTCACTAATAAGTGGATATTAACATAGAAAACTGGAATACCCAAAACATAATCCACACATCAAATGCGGTACAAGAAGAACGGAGGAGTGGCCCCTGATTCTGGAAAGAATCAGTGAAGCAGTATAGGGCAAAACCAGAACAGGGAAGTAGGAAGGGTTGGATGGGAGGACAGGGGGAGAGAAGAGGCCTTATGGAACTTTCGGGGAGTGGGGGGCTAGAAAAGGGGAAACCATTTGAAATGTAAATAAAAAAATATATCGAATAAAAAAAAGAAAAAAGAAAGAAAAAGAAATTGGAGAGATCTTACACTAGAAACTTAACAGCACATCTGAACGCTCTAGAACATAAAGAAACAAACACACCCAAGAAGAGTAGAAGTCAGGAAATAATCGAACTCAGGGCTTACATCAACCAATTGGAGATGAAGAGAACTATAAGACACTCAACAAATTTGAGAGCTGTTTTTTTTTTTTTTTGAGAAAATCAATGAGATAGATGAACCCTTAGTCAAAATAACTAAGGTGAACAGAGATAGTATCCCAAGTAACATAATCAGAAATGAAAAGGGAGACATAAGAGAAACTGAGAAAATTCTAAAAAATCATTGGACCCTACTACAAAAGCCTATGCTAAAGAAAACTGCAAATTCTAGATGAAATAATTGATTTTTCTAGACAAACACCAAGTACCAAAATTAAATCAGAACCAGCGAAACTATAAAAACAGTTCCATAATCTTCAAGAAAACCAAAGAGGTCAATAAAAGTCTCCCAATCACAAAAAGGGTAGAGCCAGGTGGCTTTAGTGCAGATTTCCACCAGACTTTAAAAGAAGAGCTAATACCAATACTTCTCAAACTATTCTACATAACAGAAACAGAAGGAATGCTAATTACTTTGTTATATGAATCCAGTTAAACTGATTATCAAACCACACAAAGACCCACCCAAAAGGAGAACTTCAGACCAATTTCACTTATGAATATTGATGCAAATATACTCAGTAGAATTCTCACAAACCAAATCCAAGAACACATCAACTGCATCATTCAATACAATCAGTAGTCTTCATTGCAATGATGCAGGAATAATTCCATATGTGAACATATATCATTGTAATCCACTATATGAACAAACTCAAAATGAAAACATCACATGATCATTTCATTACATGCTGAAATAGTCTTTGACAAAATATGATACTCCTTCAGGTTAAAAGTCTTGGAAAGGTTAGTTCCTAACTTAAACATAATAAAATCAATATACAACAAAACAACAGCCAACATCATATTAAATGTAGAGATACTTAAAACAATCACACTAAGTCTCTGAAGAAAGAAATTGATGCAGACCTCAGAAGATGGAAAGATCTCCCCTCCTCAAGATTGGTAGGATAATCATATTAACATTATCATCCTATCAAAAGAAATCTACAGATTCAATGCAATTGCCATCAAAATTCTACCTCAGTTCTTCACAAAGATAGAAAGAGCAATTCTCAACTTCATCTGGAATAACAAAACCCAGGATAGTGAATGCAGTTCTCAACAATAAAAGAACTTCTGGGGGAATCACAATCCCTAACTTGCAATTTGACAGAGTCCCACAACAGCAGTAAGGTGTTTGGATATAAACCCTGTGAAGATGGTACAGTGGACACCTCCAGAGAGAACATTGAACCTGCAGGTAGCTTTAGGCCATGACAAGTGTGTAATACATGGAAACAGTAAAGAAAATCCTCCACCTCAATACCAGATTCTTGAAATATGCTTAAATATTCAAGAATATGTTGCTAATGGAATTCCAGAAACCAGTCAACATCCACTATATTTCTTGGAGCTATGAGGTCCTAGAAACTGGCAATCAGATTTATCTTTCGTCATGTAGTTTAGTTGCTGGGCCTGCTGAAGCCAGATCCTCATTTTCACTACAATCTACTACAAAAACTGATTATTGAACCTTGCAAGGTCCATCATCCTGTATCCTTGTATGTAGAACCACAGAGTTTAGGGATTCCAACCTCTCAGAAAAAAGTCCATTTTCTGTGTTTTGAGATACACATAAGTCTACTATTTCATTTTCTTCCAATCACAATTTCTTGAAGGAAAAAGAACCACAAAAGTAGTGTGTACACTTTGAACTTCAAGGAGATTTTTTCACACAACCTAGAACACATTATACCAATTAATGGTGGCATCTTCAATAATTTTGATACTCATAGATGTGGCAGAAACATCTCTTTTTTTTCCTGTGCACCTCAGTATTTGTTTATTAAAGAGCTTTCTACAAGAAAACAATTAGGCTACAACCAAAAAACATCTAGAACACTGAATTTTTTTTGATCAGGGGCAAAACTATACTTCTGTTATTGTATTAGACAATTTGAGATGCTATGTTGACACTTCAACTTGCCAGAGTATCATTTAGCAAATTGCATCCTCAATGGGTCATTAACATTTTACGTAATATATTTCAATTAAAATAAAATTGGATCCTAATTCAGTTGATGCTGAGCTTTCTTTATTAATAGGAAAGTAAAAAAAATGACAGTTGCTTATAAATATTTAGTGTATAAGCATCACAGTCATTTTAGAAATATGCTCACTTATATTTAACTATGGGCAATTACATAAAAAACAAATATACAGTCACTCTTGTTTTCAAAGAATTTTTAAAACTAAATCTCTCCAGAACACTTTAGAATTAATTAAGCTAAAATTTGGGTTCTAATAGTGTCAGTATTCATTTCCTCTCCCACCCCTATGTTGAATATATTAAAATTTGTCGAACTTAGTATAAAGAGCTAGATTTTCTCAGAATTCATAAAAAAGTGATTGAACTTGAACATAGAATTAACTAGTCTTTAGTTGCTTAAATCCAATATGATCCATGGAAAGCACTTATAACACTGGTAAGTTTTCATATACTCATTATACATGATAATGTAAACCAATTAAGTTTTATTCTCTTCCATTATGCTAGTTTGTGCTACTTTTCTTATATTATACCACTTTAAAAATGCATTATTCATTTTTGGTAAGCGCCATTGTATTAGCTGTTTATCCCTGAAAAGTATATTTAACTCTTTTGGTGTTTATAGGATCTTTCTTTCTGTAGGGACCAGGTCAAGGATGTATGGGTTTGTGGAGGGGTAGCGGATTTCCACCCCCATGTCTGGACAAGCCTTTTGCTTTTTATGTGGGTGTGGGAAAAGACACATTGAAGATTCAGACCAATGATTTATAGGTGCTCCATGGTGCCATCTCTGCCAGGTACTCTATCTAGGCACAGCTAGATAATACAGATAAACATCTCTGCCTTTGGGGCGCTGTTTCTGGTAAGGAAGGGCAGACATTTAACAAGATAAATAGGTAAATGTCTGGCTTGTTAGAGGACCAACGTACCACAGAGGGAAATAAATCAGAAGGGGGTAGGAGGTAGAACATGTCTATGTGGCAAGTTTTGAGGTTAGGAGGCCTCACCAAGGAGATGTCACTGGAGCAAAGTTTAGAACAGGTAAGTCATACTCACCTCTGGCAAAGAGCACTTCAGGCAATGGGAACAGGTAGTGCAAAGGCCCTGGCATAAGAATATTTGGGACATGTTCGAGGAAGCCAGGGTAGGTAGAAGAGGATGAGTAGAGCTGGGCTGTGGGAAGGGAACACAGGTGGTGGGGACAGATCTTGCACAGCTGTGTAAATCACAGGACTGGGTTTCATATTGAGCAAGCAAAGGAAGATGTTTCACACACGCTGCCCACACCAGTCCGTTTACTGACATTGGTTAGAGCCCTGTCCCCTCCACCCTCACACCCTCCCAACCCCATGCCAACAGTCCATGTGATGCACTGGTTCAGAGCTCCAGTTTTAAAACAGGCAAGTCTTGCCTCCTACACCTTGAACTTGAAGGTTAAACTTATTGAGCTTTAATCTTCCTTCTCTGGGAAGTGGCAAGGTAGGGAGCTGACACAACTGGAGGTCAAATGAATCTAGCACAGAGCTGTAGATGCTAAGTGAGGGGAAGGAGCATGATTTGCAGTCAGTGCAGTGCAAAAGAACTCTTTTTAGGGGTAAAGATGGTGGGTGCTTTGTCATAGGTAGAGTTGTGGTGAAAGAGGCATTGGTTAGGGAAGTAAGGGAAAATAGTCTAGATGTTGTTTAGATGCTGGGTTTCTAGGAAGCCTTGAATGGTAAAACTGGTGCTGGGCAGGGCACTATCTCTGGCTCCCAGAAAGAGTTTGAGGACTCCATCTGGGTCCAAGCATGGCAAAGGTGGCAACCAGACTCTGGATCTGGCAGAGTGTATAGAAGAGACTTTCCTCTGAGCCACAGATGGCAGGAGGAAAATGGTGTGGCTGGCACAGGTGCACCTGAAGAGCCTGGGTCACCTTTAGTCTCTGGCCTCTTCTTACACTCCACTCTCACTTGATCTGTGCAGTGTCCATAGCAGGAAGGTGGGCAAAGCCAATGACAGGCAAAGGGGAAGTTTCCTGACAGCCTTCTGAGTTGTTCTTGAACACAGACACCACTAGCTGTTCCACATGCTGATCTAGAGTCACACTGTCTGGCTTTGGTGTCATACCATGGGCACACTCTATCACTACAGATGCTTTGAAGGGGGATGGTGGCAGACTTTTGGGACAGCATCAGCAGGTCCTCATTGGTACTACAGGGGGTATGCTGTCCCTGGAGTGCTGTCAGCTCCAGCAGTGGCAGATAGAGGCTATTGAGCTTGAGTAGGAACAGGCGGCCATCTAGCAACCTGTCTCAATGGTTCTCATACAGAGATAACAGGTTCTTGAGGTATACAGCATACTGCTGGTACTGGCAGCATAGTTGTGGGAAAAGAGTAGCTTTGTCAGCTCCAGCAGGGTCTTAGTGCTGTCAGGGCTCAGATGGACATGGGAGTCCTTGAGTCTGGATATGGTGCTATGATACCTCCCCCTCCAGGTGACCACCAACAGTGTTTTGAAATTAGGCAGTTAGTGAAGCCTCTGTGCCACATGAATGAATTTGCCCAGTACCTGGGCACACTGTGCAGGCACAGGACAACTCAGCATCATGACCTGCACCCAGTAGGACACACAGTTGCTCACAGAGAACCTTCCAGAGCAGGACAACATCTCACTGGGCCCTCACCGAACCCTGCAAAACATAGATAGCCCTGAAGGTCTTGAAGTGACAGCCAGAAAGGACTGAAACTCCAGGTAAGTAAGGCATTGTGCCAGATCCTCTGTGTCCAGGTGATCAAAGAGCAAGGACACTTTTTGCTTCTTGCCCAAATCTGGGCTGCTCATTAGAGGTAGGGGACCAGGCCCTCCAGGACTCAGCAGGTTTGAGGCATAACCTAGGCTCCTTCAGACCATGTTGCCCTCCTGAGCAACAGTGGTCCAAAATCGGCCTATGACTGCTTCCAGCTGGGGAACCTGGTTCACTACCTCAGTGTGGTGGGTTGACTAGTACCTGACCAGGCAACAGATCTGTATCTGTCTTAACTCCTGGGTATCTTTGACAGCCTTCTTATATGAAGTCAGCAGATGGGCAGCAAGCACTGAGGATGGCAGAACCAAGCTGTGCATCTAAGCACCGTCTTGAGAAGGTGGTTTCCACATTCTAAGTCAAAGCACAAGATACATTTCTCCAGGAGCTCATTTTTGAAGCTGCTGCTCTCACTCAGCCCTCCCAGATTCACAGAAGCCATGACCTTGTTGATTTCCTAGGGTGGGGTACTTCTTGTTGTCATGGATTGTGACCTGAGAGTTGTAAGCTAAAATAAATAAATAAATAAATAAATAAATAAATAAATAAATAAATAAAAGAAATAAAAGTAAAACCACTTTGTCAGTAAAGTTACTTCCCCTGGGGGATGTACAGTAGTGTATACTAGACTCAAACTCTGGCACATACCCCATGTTAATACAAGGGGAGCTCCTCCAAGAGCAACAAGTAGGCTGAAGTCAAACCCATACCTCTCGTATTGCTTCTGAGAAACAATCTCTCCCTCTGACACACCCACTTGTCACATCTCCAGATGTGTAGCAGAAATCTGATGTGTTCTTACTTTTGTCACTGACCCTAAATCTAAGAGATCATAAAGATGTTTTTCTCCAACATTCTTTCTCTCAAGTTATTCCAGTATCCCAGTATCTAATATCAGCAGACATTCATATGAACATACCAACTGAACAAACTAAGGTCATAGCTAATACAGAACCATCACACACTTCGGGGGAGGGGGGAAACAATATAAGAAACCCCCTCCACAAACATCGACAACAACAACAACAACAACAAAAACAAAAACAAACCAAGAAAAAAACAAACAGAAACCAAGAGGATAAATTAAACCACCTACCTCAAAAAAGACAAATCCAGAAGTCATCCCTTAAACTTATAATAATCCTAAACCCAGATAATAAGACACCAGCATAAAATAATACCAACAACAGCTAGGATAAGATATATCCACTTGAGTCCAACTATTCTACCACAGCAAGCACTGAATAATCCAACATAGCTGAAGCACAAAGAAAAGACCTTACCAAAAATTACATGAATATGACAGGAGTTCTTAAAGAGAAATTAAAAAAAAAACTCAATTGAGAAAAAGATAAAGAAATAAAGAAAATGAATAAAACTCTTCAAGACCTGAAATTGAAAATATAATCAATAAGGGAGACTAAAACTGAGGTTATTCTGGAAATAAAATATTAGGAATTTGAACAAAAACTATAGAGGCAAGCTTCATAAACATAATACCAGAAGAGGAAGAGATAATCTCTGTCACTGAAAAATCATACATTCACACAAGCAATAAATAATTTCACAGAAACAAGATAAAAAGAAAGGAATTGTACACACAGACATCATCACCACCACCACCAACATGATCACCAATGCAATAAAGAACAAAAAAGAGGAATCAACATTCAGTAGTCATTGATAGCTCTCAAATTAAATGGTTTTTAATGTTCCAATAAAAAGGTGCACACTAACAGAGTGGATATCAAAACAAGATCCATTCTTTTCCTATAACAATGAAATATACCTCAAAATTAAGAATAGACATTACCTTAGAATAAAGGATTGGAAAAAGATTTTAAGCAAATGGAACTACCATTTAAATATCAAACAGAACAATCTTAAAAAAACAAAACTAATCAAAAGAGACAGAGGACACTATATATTCATCAAAAGAATGATCCACTAAGATTACATTTAAATTCTGACCATTTATGTCCCAAACACAAGGACATTCAAATTTGTAAAAGAAATACTGTTATATCTTTAATCACATCCTGACCCTCACACACTGATAATGGGAGAATAAAATATACCAGTATTAACAATGGACCAATCATCCAGACAAAAAATAAACAGATAAATGCTATAACTGACAGAGGTTAGAAAACAAATGGAATTAACAGATATTTACAGAATATTTTGTCTAAGTATAAAATAATACACCTTCTTTTCTGCCCCTCACATAACTTTCTCCAAAATTAATCAAATGCCCAGATGCAAATCAAGTTTCAACAATATAAAAAAATTGAAATAACTCCCTGAATTCTATCAAACCACAACAGAATAAAGCTCGATATCAACAACAAATGAAACAAGAAACAGCTAACAAATTAATGAAAACTGAACAAGTCTTTGCTGAAGGAAAATGAAACAATACAGAAATAAGAAAAGTATTATTTTTAGAATTTAATGAAAATGAATACACAGCATACTAGAACTCATGGAATATAATGAAAGCACTGCAAATCAGAAAGTACTTAGCACTTTGTAATTACATAAAGAAATTGGAGTGGGTTGACATTTATATTCTCTTAGGGTCTGTATGACATCTGCCCAGGATCTCCTATCTTTCATAGTTTCTGGTATAATTCTGATAGGTCTGCCTTTATATGTTACTTGATCTTTTTCCCTTACTGCATTTAATATTCTTTCTTTCTTTAGTGCATTTGGTGTTTTGATTATTATGTGACAGAAGGCATTTCTGTTCTGGTCCAGTCTGTTTGGAGTTCTGAAGGCTTCTTGTATGTTCATGGGCATCTCTCTCTTTAGGTTAGGGAAGTTTTCTTCTATAATTTTGCTGAAGATATTTATTGGCCATTTAAGTTGTAAATCTTCACTCTCTTCTATATCTATAATCCTTAAGTTTGGTCTCCTGGATGTTTTGTGTTACAAGCTTTTTGCATTTTGCAAAAGAGTGCCTGAACCATCAACCAAGGGATACACATTGTTCCAGCCAAAAGTGTGGCTGAGGAATGCCTTGTTGGGCATTAGTGGGAAAAGAGGTCCTTGGTCCTGAGAAGACTCAATAAATGTCCCAGTGTGGGGAAATCCAGGGGGAAGTAGGTGGGTGTGGGTCAGGTAGAGGGAGATATACTTGGAGCCAGGGTGTGGGAGGGGGGCTTGGGAGTTTTGGGGGGGAAGCCAGGAAAGGTTTTAGCATTTGAAATGTACATGAAGAACATATTCAATAAAAAATTATTTTTTAAAAAATATTGTGATCTCATACTAGCAACTTAACAGTATACCTGAAAGCTTTAGAACTAAAAGAACCACTTTGGAAACCAGTCTGGTGGTTCCTCAGTAAACTGGACATGACACTTTCAGAAGACCCTGCTATACCTCTCCAAGGCATATACCCAAAGGATTCTCCAGCATGCAATAAGGACACATGCTCCATTATGTTCATAGCAGCCTTATTTATAATTGCCAGAAGCTGGAAAGAACACAGATTTCCCTCAAAGGAGGAATGGATACAGAAAATGTGGTATATTTACACAGTGGAATACTACTCAACAATTAGAAACAATGAATTCACAAAATTTTTTAGGCAAATGGTTTGATCTGGAAAATATCATCCTAAGTGAAGTAACCCAATCACAAAAGAATACACATGGAATGCAATCTCTGATAAGTGGATATTAATTAGCCCAGAAGCCCTGAATACCGAAGGCACAAATTGCATAACAAATGACTCCCATGAAGAAGTATGGAGAGGGTCCTGATCCTGGAAAGGATTGACCTAGCATTGGAGGGGAATATAAGGAGAGAGAAAAAGGAGGGAGGTGATCGGAGAATGGGTGGAGAAAAGAAGGTTTATGGGACATATGGGGAGGGGGGGATCCGGGAAAGGGGAAATCATTTGGAATGTAAACAAAGAATATAGAAAATAAAAAATATTAAAAACAAGTGTGATCTCATACTAGCGACTTAACAGTATACCTGAAAGCTTTAGAACTAAAAGAAGTAATCATAAACAAGAATATTAGATGGAAATAACTAATACAACCCAGGTCTGAAATCAATAAAGTAGAAACCAAGACAGCAATATAAAGAAATAATGACACAAAGACTTGGTTCTTTGAGAAAAATCAACAAGATAGGAAAAAACATGATCACAACATCCTAAAAAGCACACACAGAGAGAATATCCAAATTAACAAAATAAGAAACAACAAAAGGGGGGGCATAACAGTATATATGACAGAAATCCAGATAATCATAAGTACATAATTTAAAACCTGTAATACAAAAAAATGGAAAATCTAAAATAAATGGATAATTTCCTTGATAATTACTATTTACCAAAGTAAAAGCAAAATAAGATAAACACTTTAAATAGAACTACATAACCACTAGTTTAGTAGAAGTCATTAAATACCTCCTAATTTATAAAGAAGTTCATAACTATATGGTTTTAGCACAGAATTCTAACAGAATTTCAAAGAAGTATTCAAACCAATATTCATCAAATATTTCACAAAAATGGACATTTTCCAATTATTTTATGGTGCCAGAATTACCTCGAACCCCACACCATACATAAAAACAAAAAAGAAATAAAATTACAGACTAATTTCCTCATAAACATAGATGCAAATTATTTAATAAAATACTTGCACAGTGAATACAAGAACATATGAAAATATCATATACTATGATCTAGTAGGGTTCAACCTAGATATGCTGAGATGGTTCATTATATACAAATCAATAAATGTAATTTACCTTATAAACAAAGAGAAAGAAAAAAATTATCATCATCTGATTAGATGCACAAAAGGTCTTTGACAAAATTCACTACCACTTGATCATTAAAGTCCAGGAGAGATTTGGGACATAAGGGACATATTTAAATATAATAAAGTCAAATTATAACAAGCATCTAGAAATGTCAAATTAAACAGTGAGAAACTCAAAACATTTTCACTAAAATTATGAATGTTGTCTACGCTTTCTTTATTAATTGGTAAGAAAGATGTCAGAATGCTAGTATTTGTAGATGATTGGATGACATACATGTGTGAAAATAAAAACCTCACTAGGGAATATCTAGAGGTGTAAACTCTATCAGCAAAGTGGCTGGATTCTAGATTAACTAAAAATAATCAGTAGCATTCCTATATAAAAATGGCAGACTGATTAAAAATAATGGCCTTCATAAGAGCCAAAAAGTATATAAAATATTGTGAGTAAATCTAGATTAGCAAGTGAGAGACTTATATGATAAAAACTTAAAGTCTTTTGAGAAAAAAAATTGAGGAAGACATCATAAGATGGATGGATCTCGGCTTTCTGGTTTCTGTCTGCAGCTGGAGATCATCTTCTACCACAGGGTGTCATACCCCAAGCCTCCCAGGAGTGCACATAAGCATGTGAGTGCAGGTAGGACCACCACTGTTGCACAGAGGAACTTGACCAGAACCTTCAGGACACAGGAACTGAGGGGCTGGCTGGAACAGGAGTCTTGTGATTTCCATCTGCTCCCAGAGCTTATCCTGGGCCACAGAGCTACATAAACAAATACTGCAAGGAGAAATCTGGTCTCTCAGGAGTGACTATGCACCTGCATGCACAAATTAAGTCCAATCACATATCTTCAAATTCCTGGACCAACAGGAACCCACTCAGAGATCTCAGGATACAGGGACCAAGGAACAGCTGGGGACAGGAACCTTCTGGTTTCTGTCTGCACCCCAGAGCTGACCCTGCACCACAGCTCTCCATACCTAAATTCCTCCAGGAGAGAACTTGTCTCCCAGGAGTACTGACACACAAGCTTGCAGCACTGATAAGCCACAGTCAGAGACAACAAGACAAACTAACAACAGAGTTAACCAGATACTGAAAAGCAAACACAAGCACATAAGCAAGAGAAACCAATTCTACTTGTCATCATTCCACCACAGAGAGTCCTGGATACCCCACAAAACCAGAAAACCAAGACTCTAATATAAATTCACATCTCATAATGATGATAGAGGACTTCAAGAATGACATAAATAACTCCCTTAAAGAAATACAGGTAAATAGGAAGAAGGCAATAAAGAAGAAAAACAAAAATCGCTTAAAGAGTTACAGGAAAACACAAACAAACAGGTAAAGGAACAGACTAAAACCATCTTGATATAAAAATGGAAATAGAAACAATAATGGAATCACAAGGGAGACAACTCTGGAGATAGAAAACCTAGGAAAGAGATCAGGAGTCATACATGTAAGCATCACCAACAGAATACAAGAGACAGAAGAAAGAATCTCAGGTGCACAAGATACCATATAAAACATTGACAAAACAGTTCAAGAATATGCAAAATGTAAAAATCTCCTAACCCCAAACATCCAGAAAATCCCCGACACAATGAAAAGACAAAACCTAAGGAAAATGGGTATAGACGAAAATGAAGATTCTCAAAATAAAGGGCCAGTAAACATCTTCAACAAAATTATAGAAGGGAACTTCCCTGACCTAAAGACAGATATGCCCATGAACATACATGAAGCCTACAGAATTCCAAATTGAGTGGACCAGAAAAAGAAATTCCTACCATCACATAATAATCAAAATACCAAATGTACTAAACAAAGAAAGGATATTAAAAGCAGTAAGGGAAAAAGGTCAAGTAACATATAAAGGCAGACCTATCAGAATTACACCAGACTTTTCACCAAAGCTATGTAAGCTAAAAGACCCTGAGCAAAACTCACACATACCCTGAGAGAACTCAAATGCCAACTCAGAGTACTATGCCCAACAAAACTTTCAATTGCCATAGATGGCAAAGCCAAGATATTATATGACAAAACCAAATTTACACAATAATTTTCCACAAATCCAGCCCTGCAAAGATAATAAATGGAAAACACCAACACAAGGAAGGAAACTGTATCCCATAAAAAGCAAGAAAATAGTCTTCTTTCAACAAACCCAAAAGAAAATAAACACAGAAACATAAAAATAACATTAAAATAAAACAGGAAGCAACAATAACTTTTGTTAATATCTCTTAACATCAATGAACTCAATTCCCCAATAAAAAGATGTAGACTAAGCGACTGGAAATATAAACAGGACCCAGCATTTTGCTGCATTCTGGAAATCCACCTCAGGCACAAAGATACACACTACCTCAGAATAAGGGCTGCAAAACAACTTTCTAAGCAAATGGTCCCAGGAAATAAGCTAGAGTAGCCATTCTAATATCAGATAAAATTGACGTTCAACCAAAGTCACCAAAAAAAAAAAAAAAAAAAAAAAAAAGGAAGGATACTTCATACCCATCAAAGGGAAAATCTATCAAGAAGAATTCACAATTCTGAACATCTATGCTCCACATGCAAGGGCAACAACATTCATAAAAGAAACTTTACTACAGTTAAAAGCACACATTTTACTTCCCACAATAATAGTGAGAGACTTCAACACCCCACTCTCATTAATAGACAGATGAGGGAAGCACAAATTAGACAGTGAAGGTGACTGAAGTTATGGAGTAAATGGACTTAATAGAAATCATAGAACATTTCATCCTCAATCAGAAGAATATACCTTCTTATCAGTTCCTCATGGTATCTTCTCCAAAACTGAACAGATAATCAGTCACAAAACAGACCTCTACAGATATAAGAAGATTGAAATAATCCCATGTCTCCTATCAGATCACTATGAATTAAGACTGGTCTTCAATAGAAACAAAAACAACAGAAAGGCCATTTATACGTCGAAGCTGAACCATGTTCTACTCAATGATAACTTGGTCAAGGAAGAAATAAAGAAAGAAATTAAAGACTTTTGACAATTTAATGAAAGTGAAGCCACAACATCCCCAAACTTATGGGGCATAATGAAAACAATGTTAAAAGGAAAGCTCAAGCTCTGAGTGCCTCCAAAAAGAAACTGGAGAGATCATACATTAGCAGTTTAAAGCACACCTGAAAGCTCTAGAATGAAAAGAAGCAAATACACCCAAGAGGAGTAGACAATAGGACATAATCAAACTCAGGGCTGAAATCAACTAAGTAGAATCAAAAAGAACCATACAAAGAATCAGCAACACCAGTGTCTGGTTCTTTGAGAAAATCAACAAGATAGATAAACTTTTAGCCAGACTAACCAGAGGGCACATAGACAGTAGCTAATTAGCAAAATCAGAGATGAAAAGGGAGATACAACAGAAAATGAAGAAATTAAAAAAATCTTCAGATCCTACTTAAAAAAAAGCCTATATTCAACACAACTGGAAAATCTGTATGAAATGGACAATTTTCTAGACAAGTACCAAATAACAAAGTTGAGCAGGATCAGATAAATCATCTAAACAGTCCCATAACCTCTAAAGAAATAGAATCAGTCATTAAAAGTCTTCCAACCATAAAAAGCCCAGGAACAGATGGTTTTAGTTCAGAATTATATCACACCTTCAAAGAAGACCTAATATCAATACTCTTCGAACTATTCCCCCAAAAAGAAACAGAAGAAACACTACCCAACTCATTCTATTAAGCTGCAATTATGCTGATATCAAAACCACACAAAGATCTAACAAAGAAAGAGAATGTCAGACCATTTTCCCTTATGAATAGTGATGCAAAAATACTCAATAAAATTCTTGTAAAGCAAATCCAAGAACACATCAAAATAATTATTCACTACAATCAAGTAGGCTTCATCCCTGGGATGCAGGGATGGTTCAATATAAGGAAATCCATCAATGTAATACGCTGCATAAACAAACTCAAAGAAAACAACCATATGATCATTTCATTAGATGCTGAAAAAGCATTTGACAAAATTCAGCATCCCTTAATATTAAGTCTTGGAAAGATTAGGAATTCAGGGCCTATACCTAAAAATAGTAAAAGCAATATACAGCAAACCGGTAGCCAACATAAAAATCAATGGAGAGAAATGTGAAGCAATCCTAATAAAGTTAGAGACTAGATAGGGCTGTCCACTCTGTCCCTATCAATTCAATACAGTACTTGAAGATTTAGTTAGTGCAATTAGACAACAAAAGGTGCTCAAAGGGATACAATTTGGAAAGGAAGAAATCAAACTATCACTGCAGATGAAATTATCATATACTTCTGACACAAAAGCTCAACCAGAGAAATCCTACAGCTGATTATCAACTTCAGCAACGTGGCTGGATATAAAGTTAACTCTAACAAATGAGTAGCCTTTCTATACTCAAGGAATAAACAGGCTGAGAAAGAAATTATGGAACGGACACTCTTTACAATAGTCACAAACAATATAAAGTACCTTGGTGTGACTCTAACCAAACAAGTGAAAGTTCTGAATGATGAGAACTTCAAGTCTCTGAAGAAAGAAATTGAAGAAGACCTCAGAATATGGAAAGATCTTCCATGCTTGTGAATTGACAAGATTAATATAGTAAAAATGCCCATCTTGCCAAAAACAATATACAGATTTAATGCAATCCCCATGAAAACCTCAACTCAATTCTTCATTGAGTTGGAAAGAGCAATTCTCAAATTCATCTGGAATAGAAAACATCTCAGGATAGTGAAAACTATTGTCAACAATAAAAGCACTTCTGAGGGAATCACCATCCTGGACCTCAAGCAGTACTACAGAGCAATAATGATCAAAAACTATATGGTATTTGTACAGAGACAAACAGGTGGCTGAATTGAACAGAAATGAAGACCCAGAAATGAATCCACATACCTAAGGTCACTTCATCTTTGACAAAGGAGCTAAAACCATCCAGTGTAGAAAAGATAACCTTTTCAACAATTGATGCTGGTTCAACTGGACAGTGTTATGCAGAAGAATACAAATGGATCCATTCTTATCTCCTTGCACAAAGCTCAAGTCCAGTGGATCAAGGATCTCCACATAAATCCAGATACTCTGAAACAAATAGAGAAGAAAGAAGGGGAAGAGCCTCAAGCACATGGGCACAGGAGAAAATTTTCTGAACAGAACACCAATAGCTTATGCTCTAAGATCAAAAATTGTGAAATGGGGCCTCATATAATTACAAAACTTTTCTAAGACAAAGGTCATTGTCAATAGGACAAAACTGCAACCAACAAATTGGGAAAAGATCCTCACCAACCCTACAGGGCTAATATCCAATATATACAAAGAACTCAAGAAGTTAGACTTCAGAGAACCCAATAACTATTAAAATGGGATACAGAGCAAAACAAAGAATTCTCAACTGAAGAATACTAGATAGCTGAGAAACACCTAAAGAAATGTTCAACATCCTTACTCATCAGGTAAATGCAAATCAAAACAACTTTAATAATTCACCATACACCCGTCAGGATGGAAAAATCAAAACTCGGGTGACAGTAGGTGCTGGTGAGGATGTGAAGAAAGAGAAACACTCCTCCACTGCTGGTTAGATTGCAAGCTAGTACAACCACTCTGGAAACCAGTCTGGTGGTTTCTCAGAATATTAGCTATTGTACTACTTGAGGAACCTGCCCTAAAATTCTTGGGCCTATACCCAGAAGATTCTCCTACATGTAATTAGTACATATGCCCCACTATGCTCATAGCAGTCTTATTTATAATAATAGCCTGAAGCTGGAAAAAACCCAGAAGTCCCTCAACAGAGAAATGGATTCAGAAGATGTGGTACACTTATACCATGGAATATGACTCAACTATTAAAAAAATGACTTCATGAAATTCTTAGGCAGATGGATGGAAAAAGAAAATATCATCCTGAGTGAGGTATTCCAATCACAAACACACACACACACACACACACACACGCGCGCGCGTGCGTGGTATGCACTCACGGATAAGTAAATATTAGCCAAGAATCTAGGAATACCCAAGATATAATTCACTGACCAAAGCTCACCAAGCAAAAAGTATGGATACTTTGGTTCTTCTTAGAATGGGAACAAAATACCCATGAGAGAAGATACGGAGACAAGTGTGGAGCAGAGACTGAAGTAAAGACCATCCATAAACTGCCCCACCTGGCAATCTTTCCCATATACAGTCACCAAACCCAGACACTATTGTGGATGCAAACAAGTGCTTACTGAAAGGAGCCCGATAAGGTTTTCTCCTGAGAGTCTCTGCCAGTTAATGACAAATAATGAGAGGGATGCTCTCAGCCAACCATTGGACTGAGCAGAGGTTTCCCAATGGAGGATCTAGAAAAAGCACCCAAGAAGCTGAAGGGGTTTGCAGTCCCTTAGGAAGAACAACAATATGAACCAACCAGTACTCCATAGCTCCCAGGGACTAAACCACCAACTAAAGAGTAGACATGGAGGGACCCATGGTTCCAGCTGCATATGTACCAGAGGTTGGCCTTGTTTTACATCAATATGAAGAGAGGCCCTTGGTCCTGTGAATGCTCGATGCCCTAGAGAAGGAGAATACCAATAAAGAGAAACAGGAGTGGATGTGTAGGTGAGCAGGGGGGAGGGTTTAATGGGTTAGGGACTTTTCAGGGGGAAAGCCAGGGAAGGGGATAACATTTGAAATGTAAATAAAGAAAACATCTAATAAAAAGATGGATATATCCAGATTGCTCTAGGATCAGTACAATTATAACAGCAAAACTGTCCATTCTATCAAAAGCAATCTACAGATTTAATGTAAGCACAAATAAAAGTCCAATGCATTTCATTATAGACCTTTGAAAGCAACTGCAAACTTTATATATTAAAATAAAAACTCTAGGACAACTAGAGAAATCCTAAACAGTAAAAGAACTGCTATAGGTTCTACCATTACCTATTTTAAATTGTAGTGCAATGGTTGAGTAGTAAAGACAGCATGGCATAGGTATAAAAAAGACATATAGATTGTATCTAACTGAAGACATATGTATATGTATATATATTCATATATATACACATATATACATACATACACACAGAGACACCTAAATTTTTTTAAAAAAGCAAAAGTAAAAATACACTTTGTAAAAAATACTTCATCTTCTTCCACAAATGGTACTATTCAAATTGGATTTCTATTTTAGAAATGCAAATAGATTCTTATTCATCACATTGCACAAAATCAAGTCAAAGTGGATCAAACACTTCAACATAAAACCAGACAAATGGAAAGCGATAGAAGCGTATCAGGGTATAACTTTGAATGTGTTGGCACAGGTTACAAATCCTTGAACAGTACACTGATAATGCAGGCACTAATATTAACAATTAATAAATGTAACATCATTACTGAAAAGCTGTAGTAACTAAATAAACCATTACATGGATAAATCAGCAGCCTGAGACAAGATTTTTATCAACTCCATACACAATAGACTGTTCTTAACTGAAAACTATAAATAACACAAGAAATGCTATATCAAAAAATAATCCAATTTAAATTGGATCTAAAGAATCTTCAATAGAAGAAATCAAATATCTGAGAAACACTTAAAAGAAATGTTCAAAATAGTTAGCCATTTTGGAATTGCAAATCATAACTCTTTGAAATTCTACCTTATTACCTTAAAAATAGCTAAGATCCATAAAGTAACATACAATTCATGATGGTGAAGGTGGAATAAATGGGAGGATTCCTCCTTTGCTGGTGAAAGTGCAAATTTTTAAGTCACTATGGAAATCAGAAAATTGTAAATAGATCTACCTCAAGACTTTTGGTATATACCCAAATGATGTTCCATTCTACCCCAAAGATACCTGCTAAACTATGTGCACTGTGGCTTTATTTATAATACCCTGGTATAGGAAACAACCTAGAAACTCTCCTCATTGGTTAACTTTCATTGTACTAGAAGATGTTATCTAGGCTCCTGGGGTATAAAATATATCAACACTCTTGTATATTAATGGACTTTGCTTGTTATAATACTGATATTCCAGACAGGAAGTACTCACTGGTACAATAAGAGCAATGTAGTTTAGGAGTATAAACAAGTGTCCTGATTGGCTTTAAGGCCTGGCTTATTGGAGAAAAAAAAATTCATCGTACTATAAACATAGTCAAATGCATGGCTTTGGAAACCATAGGCCATAAAGAGGAAAGGTTACTGATGTTGTTGGTCATATTATTAAACTGCATTGAGAAAATTTGCTTATATTCTTGGATTTATACTGCTGACACCTTTGATCAGAGAAATTTCTTATTGTTGTCAGATGGATTAATGTAGAAATCCATTGTCCTCCAAAGTCCAAAAAATATGAATGAATACCTAGGTGTAGATAGGACATCTATATCAATAATTTCCCCAACGATTAGGAGACTACATGGAAGAGGGGATGTAAAGATTAAGAGTGTAAAATCCAGATATTGTAAAACTGTGCTGTGAAATGCTGCCCTTTGGATATACAATATGCCTATCTGCTTTGATTACCTACAAAAGGCCTAGACAAAAAGAAGTCAGTTAAAATTTCTGGCATGGATGTAGAGAGTCTCCCAAGAACCTTCCCCATAGGGGATGAGCGATTATCCATTGATGTCTGCTCAGAAAGAAAAAGTCACTTTTCATTTCATTAGGAATACAGACAATAGTAGGTTCCTCATATTCCAATCGATGGCCATGTAGAGATGGGCAGAATTAATTAAAGATTATTAATGGATTAGAAAGTAAATAAGAAAAAGTCACATGTTTGTTAGCTGTTGTTCACTATAACATATGCCTGAAACATTCAGATAATTAAGGTTTTGCATTTGCTTAGAATGTTGAAAATTTCAGGTTATAGTTAGTTTTCTTTGCTGCTCTCTTGGGCCTGTGATGAAGCATTGATATTACATGGGGAATACACAGTGGAGTAAACTTACCAAATGACTAGGATAAAATGGAAGATAGTAGATTGTAGTTTCACTCAATCTAATTTAAGTGCATTGACCCATGATCAGATGATCTCGTAGGTGACTCAAGCTAAATTAATCTACTCTATCTCAACAGTACCATAGGTTGAGGACCAAATCTTTGGCATATGGCTTCTTCAGAGATACTTAAGATTTAACCACAGCACTAATCTTCATTTTACATGTGTAAGTTTTAAAAGAGAACCTACCAGAAAGGAGACAGGGTTTGAATACAATGAAATGTAAAGCAGTGGAAATTTCATTAGGATTACAGATTAAGAAGAAGAGGTAGTATGTCCTGGTGACATAAAAAGGAAATTCCATAATTTCCATATAAAAAGGAAATTCCAAATTAACTCTGATTTATCTTGAACGACACCTGGGGTTATATGCTCCCAATGTAGTGAGTCCCGATCATAAGAATACTTTCTCACTGTTACTGCTTATTCCAGCCACAGGAACTGAAGTTTTACATTATTAGCTTTACTCTTAGAAAACTCATCATGTAGCAACTTAGCATACTGTAGAAAGCAGTAATTTTTATTTTAAGACACAAATTTTCATAAGTTAATATTTATTTCTTACTTCTAGTTAAGGTAGAACAATGAAGCTCCATGTGTTTTCAGTATGAGGCATGAAAATGAAAAAAAAATCTTGTGATTAGAAATGTTTTTCTATGTTATAGGAATACATTTTTGTTTTAATTTAAGGTATGGGATACAGCTTTAGATTGTCCACAGTAGCAGACTATGATTTGCCTCATGCACTGGAAGAGATGTGATTTTGCCAGCTGCATATAGCTTCTGCAAGCATATGATGTTTGGAATTCTGGGAACTCTTGAGAGGTATAAAAAGGCTAAAGCCCCAATAGGGGTGGAGACTGCTGCTGCCCCTGTTGCTGTTGCTGCTGCTGTTTGCTGTTGCTGGTTGGAGATGTCCTGATGATGAAGACCAAACTTGCCTGAAGGAATTCAATGCCCCTATGCATCAGGAAGATATCTAACAAGAGTGATGGGCCCTTTCTCATGTACTCTTCTTTCTCTCCTACCTAGTGTTGGGGGTTTGAAAGGGATTGGGTGGAGCGGGATGGTAGAAAAAGGGAACCCAATAAAGTAGCCAAAAGTCTGACTACAAGTAATGTTTTCAAGAGTGCCAAGAGTTGCAAACTGGTAAAACCACTATGGAAATCAGTCTTGCAGTTCCTCAGAAAACTGGGCAGGTCACTTCTGGAGGATCCTGCAATACCACTCCTGGGCATATACCCAGAGGATTCCCCAGCATGTAACAAGGATACATGCTCTACTATGTTCATAGCAGCCCTATTTATAATAGCCAGAAGCTGGAAAGAACCCAGGTATCCCTCAACAGAAGAATGGATGCAAAAAATGTGGTATATATACACAATGGAGGGTTGGGTGGGAAAACAAGGGGAGGGAAGGGGACTGATGGGACTTTCGGGAAATGGGGGTCCAGAAAAGGGGAAATCATTTGAATTGTAAATAAATATATCAATAAAAAACATAAAAAAAGAAACAATGAATTTATGAAATTCTTAGACAAATGGATGGAGTTGGAGAACATCATACTAAGTGAGGTAACCCAGTCTCAAAAGATCAATCATGGTATGCACTCACTAATAGGTGGATATTAGCCTAGAAAATTGGAATACCCAAGACATAATCCACACATCAAATGAAGTACAAGAAGAATGGAGGACTGGCCCCTGGTTCTGGAAAGACTCAATGCAACAGTATAGGGGAATAATAGAACAGGGAAGTGGGAAGGAGTAGATGGAGGAACAGGGGGAGGGAAGAGGGCTTATGGGACTTTTGGGGAGTTGGGGGGCCTGAAAAGGGAAAATCATTTGAAATGTAAATAAAAAAATATATCGAATAATAAAAAAAATAACTGAGTACATACCTAAAAAAAGAAAAAAAAAGAAAGAAAGAAAGAAAGAAAGAAAGAAAGAAAGAAAGAAAGAAAGAAAGAAAGAAAGAAAGAAAGAAAAAGGGAAAAAAAAGAGTGTCAAGAGTTGACATTTTGGGCTGGAAAGATAGTTCAGCAGTTAAGAGCTCTGACTGCTCTTTCAGAGGTCATGAGTTAAAATCCTAGGAACCACATGGTGGCTCACAACCATCCATAATGAGATCTGATGCCCTCTTGTGGAGTGTCTGAAGACAGCTACAGTGTACTTATATATAATAAATAAATACATTTAAAAAAATAGCTTTAAAACAAAAAGAAATGTTTTTCTGCCTATTAGGAATACTAAGGAATAGAACACCAATAGCTTATGCTCGAAGATCACGAATTGACAAATGGGACCTCATAAAACTACAAAGTTTCTGTAAGGCAAAGGACACTGTCAAAAGGACAAAATATCAACCAACAGACTGGGAAAGGATCTTAACCAACCCTAAATCCGACAGAGGGCTAATATCTAATATATACAAAGAACTCAAGAAAGTAGAGCCCAGGGAACCAAATAACCCCATTAAAAAGTTGGGTACGGAGCTAAACAAAGAATTTTCACATGAAGAACTTCGGAGAACTGAGAAACACCTTAAGAAATGTTCAACATCATTAATCATTAGGGAAATGCAAATCAAAACAACCGTGAGATTTCACCTCACACCAATCAGAATGGCTAAGATCAAAAACTCAGGAGACAGCAGGTGCTGGCGAGGATGTGGAGAAAGAGGAACACTCCTCCACTGCTGGTGGGATTTCAAGATGGTGCAACCACTTTGGAAATCAGTCTGGCGGTTCCTCAGAAAACTGGGCATGACACTTCCTGAGGACCCTGCTATACCACTCCTGGGCATATATCCAGAGGATTCTTCAGCATGCCATAAGGACACATGCTCCACCATGTTCATAGCAGCCCTATTTGTAGTAGCCAGAAGCTGGAAAAACCTAAGTGTCCTTCAACGGAGGAATGGATACAAAAAAATGTGGTATATTTACACAATGGAGTACTATTCAGCCATCAGAAACAATGAATTCATGAAATTCTTAGACAAATGGATGGAGCTGGAGAACATCATACTAAGTGAGGTAACCCAGTCTCAAAAGATCAATCATGGTATGCACTCACTGATAAGTGGATATTAGCCTAGAAACTTTGAATACCCAGGACATAATCCACAAATTAAATGATGTCCAAAAAGAATGGAGGAGTGGCCCCTGGTTCTGAAAAGACTCAGTGCAAGAGTATAGGGGAATTCTATAACAGGGAAGTAGGAAGGGGTGGATGGAAGAACAGGGGGACCGAAGAGGGCTTATGAGACTTGCAGGGAGTGGGGACCCAGAAAAGGAGAAATCATTTGAAATGTAAATGATAATATATATCAATAAAAAATGGGAAAAAAGGAATACTAAGAAATGAGATTCAGCACTCTTCAGAATTAATGTAATATTATTTTTATAAAATTATGGAGATCATCTGGGGTGATTTTCTGTCTTATTACTCTAATGATTTGCAAATAATATAGTAAATAATATAAATTCTTTGAATAATAAATTTAATTTTTGTGGTCCTTGCACATTTAAGTTGGTGCTCGGATACAGATCCTCAGGATGAGAAAAATAGGATATTTTAATAAGTTTGATTGATTTTATAAATTTGATTGAGATATCTATAATACTTTTTCTTTGTACAGTGTTAACTATATGATCAGTTGTTTTCAAAGTGTGGGTCATGACAAGGGCTTGTATATCATATATTCTGCATGTCAGATGTTTACATTCCAATTCATAACTGTAGAAAATTACAACTATGAAGTCAAAATGAAATAATTTTATGACAACATATGGGTATTAAAATGTCAAAGGATTAGAACATTTAAGAATCACTGCATAAGACAATGCATATGTTTTATTTTCCATTACATACATTTATATTTATGTTTCTTTTGATCTTACTAAATGTTTTACATTGATTTATACCTAAGATGAAAAAACATTTTTATGCATTCTTTAGTACTGAGAAGAAATTAGAAATGTTTGTCAATAACTAGGATAAAGTTTTGTTGTAAACAAAGTCATTGAAGTATGGATATCTAGATGTAATTTGCAAGACCTTTTGCTTACTTTAAAGAGTGCCTGACATATGTAAATGGCAATTATTAAGGTCGCATGAGTTCCTAAGCTTCGATCATCTGACACTTGTGTTGTATGTTTGCAGCTTATCAATCACTCACACTATTTTTTCTAGTGTATTGCTGAGACCTGTGTTGACCATGCAGAAAGGATGGCATAACACAGTTTCATCTCTGGAGCAGAACTAGCAGAGCTAGGGTGTCCACTAGTGCTGATGATTGCTAGGCATGAGGTTTATTTGTAAAATAATGTATATAATATATGTTCTACTATATGTTCCTACTTCAAGAGATGTTCTCCCAGCCAAGGTTATTGACTCCATGATAATTAAAAACATCATGAATCTGGGAGGTAAGGGTGAGTCTAATTTCCTTTGCAAAATGGCAAATCTGTGAGCTTCAGGACAGCTCTTAAGGCTATGGGAAATAACCATGAAAACATGAGTTAAAGAATATATAATTTCACACTGGAAGCACTAGACCTGTGAGGTGTGCAGGTGGCTGGTGGAGTGAAGCTTTGGTAGACAATGTGTTGGCTTCCAAACTGGAGTGTCTAAAGGGCATCGGGACATAATGTTGGGGCTGCCTGGGGTTAGCAGGGGACCCAGGCACCCAAATTGGCTGAAAACTTCAGTGTCTGTATTTTGGACACTGGGGATATGCTGAGAACCATGATAGTTTTGGGCTCACGGCTAGGAAAAAAGCTGGAAGTGATGATGGATGCCAGAAAACTGGTAAGTGATGTAATGGTTGTGGCACTCATTGAGAAGAATTTGGACTTATGGGGAGGAGGGAACCTGGAAAGGGGAGAGCATTTGGAATATAAACAAAAAATATAGAAAATAAAAAAGAAGTATATGAATCACTGAGACGTGAAAGGAAACTTTTCCAAACACATAGACAAATGCAGAGAAAAAAGAGAGAGAGAAGAATTTGGAATCTCCTTTATGCCAAAATGGCTTTATTCTAGATGGCTTCCCTTGGACTGTGAGGCAGGCTGACATGCTTGATGGAGAAGAGGAAAGAGAAGCTCAATTCGGTCATTCAGTTCAGCATCCAAGATTCCCTGCTGATCCAGAAAACCACTGGAAGACCGATTGATCCCAAAAATGGCCAGTCCTACCAACACTCCAAAGGAGCCCATGAAAGATAATATCAGTGGAGAGTACCTATTCAGCAGGTCAGATGACAATGAGAATACCTTGAAGATCTGCCTGGAGGCCTACCACACTCAGACCACTCAGCTGGTGGAGTACAACAGGAAGCAGGGCATTCACTGTACTGTTGATGCACACCATACACCTGCCATCATGTTTGCAAGCATCCTGGCAACCTTCTACAAAGCCACATGCTAGTAACAGAAGGCAAGGTGAAACCACACCCCTGCTCATCTCCCTGCCATGAGATCCCTGCTCTTAGGTGCTGGGCAGAGGATAAAGGGTGGTCATGGGAAGGAAGGATGGATGTATGATGAGGGAGGTGGGGAAGGGCTCCAGAGAATATTTGGAGAAGTGGCAATGTTATAATTAGTAAGATTTTTTTTGCACATAGGTTAGAATTTTTAAAGTACAAGAAAGGGAAAAGATTAATTTAAAAAGAAAACTGTGATTGGAGGGCATTGGTACAAATAAGGAGACCTGGAATTATTATTTTTTGTACTGAAGACTAGCTGTGTTTGAAAATAAATAGGAAGTATACTTAGTGAAAACAATCTAAAAAAAAACCAGAAATTTATTTTCTTGGTTTTTGTCTCAATCTTTTTTAAATTTTTTTATATTTTAATTTTTATTTTCTATATTCTTTGCTTACATTCCAAATGCTTTCCCCTTTCCTGGTTCCCCCCTCCCCATCGACCGAATGTCTTCCCTCAGCCCATTTCCCAATCAACCCCCTCCCATTTCTCTATCCTAGTACTCTCTTACAATGCTGGATCAAGTATTTTCAGAATCAGGGCCCTCTCCTTCCTTCTTCTTAGGTATCATTTGATATGCTAATTGTGTCTTGAGAATTCAGAGTTTCTGGGCTAATTAATATCCACTTATCAGTGATTGCATTCCATGGGCATTCTTTTGTGATTGGTTTACCTCATTTAGGACGATATTTTTCAGTTCCAACCATGCCTAAGAAGTTCATGAATTCATTGTTTTTAATTGCTGGGTAGTATTCCATTGTGTAAATATACCACATTTTCTGCATCCATTCCTCCACTGAGGGACAACTGGGTTCTTTCCAACTTCTGGCTATTATAAATAAGGCTGCTATGAACATAGTGGAGCATGTGTCCTTATTGCATTCCAGGAATCTGCTGGGTATATGCCCAGGAGAGGAATAGCAGGGTCTTCAGGAATTGTCATGTCCAGTTTTCTGAGGAACCACCAGACTGATTTCTAGAGTGGTTGTACCATCTTACAACCCCACCAGCAGTGGAGGACTGTTCCTCTTTCTTGACATCCTCACCAACACCTGATGTCTCCTGAGTTTTTAACCTTAGCCATTCTGACTGGTGTGAGGTGAAATCTCAAGGTTGTTTTGATTTGCATTTCCCTAATGATTAATGATGTTGAACATTTCTTAAGGTGCTTCTCAGCCATCCGAAGTTCTTCAGGTGAAAATTCTTTGTTTAGCTCTGTACCCCATTTTTAATAGGGTTATTTGGTTCCCTGGGATCTAACTTCTTGAGTTCTTTGTATATATTGGATCTTAGCCCTCTGTCTGATTTAGGGTTGGTAAAGATCATTTCCCAATCTGTTGGTTGCTGTTTTGTCCTTTTGACAGTGTCCTTTGACTTACAGAAACTTTGTAATTTTATGAGGTCCCATTTGTCAATTCTTGATCTTAGAGCATAAACTATTGGTGTTCTGTTCAGGAAAATTTCCCCTGTGCCCATGTCCTCAAGAGTCTTCCCCAGTTTCTTTTCTATTAGAGTCAGTGTGTCTCGTTTTATGTGGAGGTCCTTGATCCTCTTGGAGTTGAGCTTAGTACAAGGAGATAAGAATGGATCAATTCACATTCTTCTGCATGTTGACCTCCAATTGAACCAGTACCATTTGTTGAAAAGGCTATCTTTTTTTTCCACTGGGTGTTTTCAGCTCCTTTGTCAAAGATCAAGGTGAGACTACACCCTTGTTCATCTCCCTGCCATGGGATCCCTGCTCTTAGGTGCTGGGCAAAGGGAAAAAGGTCGTCATGGGAAGGAAGTATAGATGGATGGTGAGGGACGGATGGTGAGCCTCTCCAGGATGAGGCATAGACATGGGATAGGGGAGGTACACATGAATCAATGA
Organism: Apodemus sylvaticus; assembly: GCF_947179515.1. NCBI lineage: Eukaryota > Metazoa > Chordata > Mammalia > Rodentia > Muridae > Apodemus > Apodemus sylvaticus. The sequence goes on from NC_067495.1 coordinate 42,250,519, forward strand.
TGGTAGCCTTAGATGTGACTCACAACACTAAGAATATGGAACCTGAAGAGTTTACCTCCTGCAGTCAGGGTGGATCCTGATCTTTCAGTCTTTCCTTTCCTCTGGACCACAAAGGTAATGCTCTCTAAGAGACCTCAGCTTCTACATAAGTACCTTGTGGATAATGCCAAGAACACAGCATTCAGTTTCCGCCTGTGTATCCTGTGCAGAGGAGAGGGCTGTTGACTGCCGGAGGCACCCCTTTCCAAAACATTAAAGACTTACCTGCACGTATGGAAAAGACAGGGCTGTGAGCTTATGGGTGCTGGTTCAGTGGATCATTTTTACTGGAATTATGGGGAGCAAGGGAAGAGAGATAACCCACACTTGTGACTTTCGGAGTTGTCTGTTCTGTTGACAAAGCCTTCAGCCACTCAGCATACACTAGTCTTAAAAGCTTGCCTTCATCCATGTGACCCTTTTAAATAACTGAACAAGGCCTGGGAATGTAGTTCACTGGTGTGCGTGTGCATGTGCGTGTTTGTGTGTATATGTGTGTGTGTGTGTGTGTGTGTGTGTGTGTGTGTGTATGTGAGTGTGTGTGTGTGTGTGCCTGTTACTATGAATCCCTGGGTTAAGTCCTCTACCATGAAAAGATTGGGAAAAAGCTAAAATTTCTTAGGTTAAGTGTTCCAAAGATTGTCCTTCTCACCCTCAAATTCTGGTACTGGGATTGCCTGACAACACTATAATGTATTTTTCAATGAGGTGTCTTTCATACCTGACCAAATGCTGGTATGTTTGACCCCTGAGTCAATAAAATATGTTGAAAATTTGAAAAATAGAATATAGAATTTCACAACTATACAAAATATAAGGATATAATATGCATTATAGGAGAGGCTTCACAGACCTGAAAGAACAAAGGCAGCTGCAATATGAGTCAGCTTACCAGAAAGCTACTTTTATTTATTTACTACTTTATTGTTTATTTTTTATTATATATTTTATTTTTTATTATTTTTTTATTTTCTATATTCTTTGTTTACATTCCAAATGATTTCCCCTTTCCCAGTTCCCCCCTCCCAATATGTCCCATAAAACTTCTCTCCATCCATGCTCCAATCACATCTCTCCTTTTTCTCTGCCCTGGTACTCCCCTGCAATGCTAGATCAAGCCTTTCTAGGAACAGGATCCTCTTCTTATTTCTTCATAGAAGTCATTTGTTATGCTAATTGTGCCTTGGGTATTCAGAGCTTCTGGGCTAATTAATATCTACTTATCAGAAATTGCATTCCATGTGTATTCTTTTGTGATTGGGTTACCTCACTTAGTATGATATTTTCCAGATCCAACCATTTGCCTACAAATTTCATGAATTCATTGTTTTTAATTGCTGAGTAGTATTCCAGTGTGTAAATATACCACAATTTCTGTGTCCATTCCTCCATTGAGGGACATCAAGGTTCTTTTCAGCTTCTGGATATTATAAATAAGGGTGCTATGAACATAATGGAGCATGTGTCTTTATTACATGCTGGAGAATCCTCTGGATATATGCCCAGGAGAGGTATAGCAGGGTCCTCAGGAAGTGTCATGTCCAGTTTTCTGAGGAACCACCAGAGTGATTTCCAAAGGGGTTGTACCATCTTACAACCCCACCAGCAGTGGAGGAATGTTCGTCTTTCTCCACATCCTCACCAATACCTGCTGTCTCCTGAGTTTTTAACCTTAGCCATTCTGACTGGTTTGAGGTGATATCTCAGGGTTGTTTTGATTTGCATTTCCCTAATGACTAATGATGTTGAGCATTTCTTAAGGTGCTTCTCGGCCATCCAAAGTTCTTCAGGTGAAAATTCTTTGTTGAGATCTGTACCCCATTTTTTAATAGGGTTATTTGATTCCCTGGGTCTAACTTATTGAGTTCTGTGGATATATTATTCCTGCCAATCCATAAACATAGAAGATTTTTCCATTTTCTGAGGTCTTCTTCGATTTCCTTCTTCAGAGCCCTGAAGTTCTTGTCATATATATCTTTCATTTGTTTGGTTAGAGTCACACCAAGATACCTTATATTTTTTGTGGCTATTGTGAAGGGTGTCATTTCCCTAACTTCTTTCTCAGCCCACTTATCCTTTGAGTATCGGAAGGCAACTGATTTGCTTGAGTTGATTTTATAACCAGCCAATTTGCTGAAGTTGTTTATCAGCTGTAGGAGTTCTCTGGTGGAGGTTTTTGGGTCACTTAAGTAGACTATCATGTCATCTGCAAATAGTGATAATTTGAATTCTTCCTTTCCAATTTGTATCCCCTTGACCTCCTTATGTTGTCTAATTGCTCTAGCTAGAACTTCAAGTACTATATTGAAAAGATATGGAGAGGGAGGACAGCCTTGTCTAGTCCCTGATTTTAGTGAGATTGGTTCAATTTCTCTCCATTTAGTTGATGTTGGCTACCAGTTTGCTATATATTGCTTTAACTATGTTTAGGTATGGGCCCTGAATTTCTGTTCTTTCCAAGACTTTTAGCATGAAAGGATGCTGAATTTTGTCAAATGCTTTTTCAGCATCTAATGAAATGATCATATGTTTTTTTTCTTCTTTGAGTTTGTTTATGTAGTGGATAGCATTGTTGGATTTCCGTATATTGAACCATCCCTGCATCCCTGGGATGAAGCCTACTTGATCAGGGTGGATGATTGTTTTGGTGTGTTCTTGGATTCTGTTGGCAAGAATTTTACTAAGTATTTTTGCATCAATATTCATAAGGGAAATTGGCCTGAAGTTCTCTTTCTTTGTTGGATCTTTGAGTGGTTTTGGTATCAGCGTAATTGTGGCTTCATAGTACGATTTGGGTAGAGTTCCTTCTGTTTCTATTTTGTGGAATAGTTTGAAGAGTATTGGTGTTAGGTCTTCTATGATAGTCTGATAGAATTCTGCACCGAAACCATCTGGTCCCGTGCTTTTTTTGTTTGGGAGACTTTCTATTACCCCTTTTATTTCTTTAGAGGTTATGGGACTGTTTGGATGATCTATTTGATCCTGATTTAATTTTGGTGTTTTATATCTGTCTAGGAAACTGTCCATTTCCTCCAGGTTCTCAGGTTGTGTTGAGTATAGGCTTTTATAGTAGGATCCAATGATTTTTTTGAAAATCCTCCATTTCTGTTGCTATATCTCCCTTTTCCTTTCTAATTTTGTTAATTTGGATACTGTCTCTGTGCTCTTTGGTTAGTCTGGCTAAGGGTTTTACTGTTTATTTTTTACGTATTCACTTTATATCCTGCTCATTGCCTCCCTCACAGTCACCTTCTCCTGCAAGTCTTTCCCCATGCTCCTTCCCCTTCTCCTCTGTACAGTTGAACTGCCCACCCCTGTATCCTCCCACCCTCTATACAGTTTTTATGAGGCTAGGTACTTTGTCTCACACTGAGACCAGTTAAGGCAGCCCATCTGGAAGAACGTATACCACAGAAAGGTCACACATTTGAGATAGCTCCCCCCACATACATACCAGTTGTTCTAGAAACAAATGATGACCAAGCAGCACTTCTGCTGTATATGTGCAGGGAGGGCTAGGTCCAGCCTGTGTAGATTCTTTGGCAAGTGGCTCAGTCTCTGAGAGCCCCAATTATCCAGGTAAGTTAACACTTTTTTTTTGTGGAGTTCCTTTTCCCTTAGATGCTATAATCCTTCCTGCTCTTCAGTCTGAAGCTCCATCTCCTGGGTGTCTGCATCTGTCTGAATTAGCTGCTACATGTAACCTCTCAGAGCACAGCCATGCTCAACCCATATCTGCAAGCATAACAGAGAATCATTGATGGTGACAGGTATTAGTGATTGCCCATGGGATGGATCTCACATTAGGCCAATTATTGGTTGTACATTTTCTCAGGTTCTACTCCATCCTCCATCCCTGCATTTATTGTAGAAAGGAAAAATTTTGGGTCAAGCATTTTGTAAATGGGTGGGTGTCTCTATTTCTCCACCAGTGTTCCACCCTGACTGCAGGAAGTAGACTCTTCAGGTTCCATACTCTTAGTGTTGTGGGTCACATCTAAGGATACTGTCATTGATTCATGGTTACCTCCCTTATTCCATGTCTATCCCTCATTCTGGAGAGGTCTGCTACCTTCTTATACCTGTCAGTTGCAGGTTTTCATTCATTCTCATGGCCATCTTGCCAAACCTGCTCTTTCCCCTCATACTTTATCTTTAGCAAACCAAATTCCCCTCCCCATATTCTCTTCTACCCACTTCCCTCCTTCCATCTGCCTCTTATGATTATTTTATATCTTCTCTTAAGTTGTAGTCAAGCATTATTGCTTGTGCTTTCTATCTGTCTGTCTGTTAAACTTCTTTCAGTTAATTGATTGTAGCATTTATATCCTGTATTTTATGGCTAATATCCATTTATAAGTGAGTACATACCATGTAGGGCCTTTTGAGATTGGGTTAATTCAATAAGAATGATATTCTCCAGATTCTCTATTTACTTGCAAAATTCATGAAGTCATTATCATTGTTTTTAGTAGCTGTATAGTATTCTATTGTATAGATATAACACATTTTCTTTATTCCTTCTTCAGTTCAGGGACATATAGATTGTTTCCAGCTTCTGGTTATTATGAATAAAGTGTCTTTGTGGGATGATTCAATATCTTTCGGCTATATCCTCAGTAGTGGCATAGCTTGGTCTTGAGACAGAAACATTCCAAGTTTTCTGAGATATCACAAAATTGATTATCAAAGTGATAGTACAAGTTTACAACCACACCAGCAATGGTGGAGTGCTACACTTGCTCCACATCCTCACTGCATACTCTAGGTCTTGAGTTTTTGATCTTAGCTATTTTGATGGGTGTAAGATGGAACCTCAGATTTGTTTTGATTTGTATTTCACTGGTGACAAAGGACTTTGAAGATTTTTTAAGTGCTTCTTATTCATTCAAGATTTATCTGTTGAGAATTATTTTTATTTAATTATGTACCAAATTTTTACTGGTTATTATATTTGTTTACATTTCAAATCTTATCCCCCTTCCTGGTTACCCCTAAGCAATACCCCTATCCCATGTCTGCTCTCCCCTGCTTCTATGAGGGAGCTCCCCCACCAATCTACCCACTTCTGCCTCACACTCTAACATTCCCCTAAGCTGGGCTGTTGAGCCTCCACAAGACCAAGGGCCTCTCCTCCCATTGATGCCTGATAAGCCCATCCTCTGCTACATAAGCAGCTGAAGCCATGGCACTCTCAATGTGCACTCTTTGGTTGGTGGTTTAGTTCCTGGGAGCAATGGTGTGTAGAGATGTTTGATAATGCTGTTCTTTCTATGGAGTTGTGAAACCCTTCTACTTCTTTCATCCTTCCCATAACTCCTCCATTGTGGTCTCCAAGATCAGTCCAATTATTGGCTGTGATTATCCACATATTTAATTCATCAAACACTGGAAGAGCCTCTCAGGGGACAGCTACACCAGGCTCCTGCCAGCAAGCACTTCTTGGCATCAACAATAATGTCTGGGTTTGGTGGTTGCATATGGGGTGGGTAGGTGGGTCCATCCCTTAACAGGGGACCATACCTAACCTCTGGATATGGTCTGTACAAGTTCTCTCCCCTTTATTGGGTATTTCAGCTAATGCTATCCCTGTTGGGTCCTGGGAGCCTCTTGCTTTCCTGACATCTGGGGTTTTCTACTGACTACCTCCAGTTCTCTATCTCCCACAGCTACACACCTCCTGACCCTCTGTACTTCTACCCTATCTCTTTTCACAACTGATCCTGTCCCCCTTTAACCCTGCTCCTCCCTTTTCCTTCTAAGTCCCTCTCTTCCTCTACCTCCTGTGATTATTTTCTTCCCCCTTCTAAGTAGGACGGAAACATCCACACTTTGGCCTTTCTTCTTCAAGAGCTTCATATGTACTATGAGTTGCATCACGGGTATTCCGAGCTTTTTGCCTAATATCCACTAATCAGTGATCTGTACCCCATTTTAATGGGGTTATTTTGTTGATTTCTAACTTATTGAGTTCATTATACACATTAGATCTTAGCGCTCTGTCAGATATTTGGTTGGTAATGATCCTTCTCAATCTGTAGGCTGCTGTTTTGTCCTATAGACCATGCTCTTTGCCTTACAGAAAATTTATGAAAAGTTTCATGAGGTCCTACTTATTAATTATTTGTTTTAGAGCCTGAGCCTTTGGTATTCTGCTGAGGAAATTGGCTACTGTACTAATATCTTTAAAGGTCTTTCCCACTTTCTGTTACATGAGATGTGGTATATCTATTTTTATGTTTAGGTTCTTGATCCACTTGGATTTTGGATCTATTTGCATTCTTTGCCATGGAGACATCAAGTTAATTAAGCACCACTTGTTGAGGATGCTTTCATATTTCTATTATATTATTTTGGCTTCTTTATCAAAAATTAGTTGTCCATATTTGAGTTTAAATTCTGACTCTTTGATTTGATTCCATTGATCAACCTGTCTGTTTCTGTACCAGTTACAGGATGTTGTTTTCTCTATTGCTCTGTAGTGCAGTTTGAGTTCAGGGATAATGATCTTTTGAGGTCTATAAACATTGTGTTGTAATTTTGATGGAGATAGGATTGAGTCCATAAATGGTTTTTGGTCAGATGGCCATTTTTACTATTTAGGTACTACCTACCCATGTGCATGAGAGACCTTTTTTTGATATCATCTTCAAGTTCTCTCCTCAAGGACTCAAAGTTCTTGCCATACAGATCTTTCACTTGCTTGGATAGAGTTACACCAAGATATTTTATATCATTTGTGACTATTAGAAAGGGTGTTATTTCCATATTTTTTCTCAGTCCATTTAGCATTTTATAAACTAGGATTACTGATTACTTTGTGTTAATTTTGTATCTAGCTATTTTACTGAAGGTATTTAATGGCCATAGGAATTCTCTGGTAGAATTTTGGGGGTTATCTTATAAATCCTATACCAATCATATTGTCTGCAAATAGTGATACTTTGAATTCCTCTTTTCTGATTTTTATCTTCTTCTTCTCCTTTAATTTTCTTTTTGCTCTGGCTAGAACCTCAAGTACTATACTGACTAGACTGTGAGAAAGTAGGTAGCCTGTCTTTATTCTGATTTTGAAGAAATTGCTTTAAATTTCTTGTTAGGTTTCTAGCTTGATATTTGTGGCAGATTTTCTCTACAATGCTTTTATTATGTTCAGGTATATGATTTGTGTCTTAATTAGTGTTTTACTACTGTGAACAGACACCACGGTCATGCGAACTCTTATAAGGAAAATATTTAATCAGGGCTGGCATACATATACGAGTTTCAGTCCATTATCATCAAGGCAGGAGTATGGAAGTATTCAGGCAGACAAGGTGAAGGAGGAGCTCAGAATTCTACATCTTCATCTTAAGTCCTTTAGGAGAAGACTGGCTCTCATGTGTTTAGGAGAAGGGTCTCATTGCATACCACACTTCATTCAACATGGGAACACCTGCTCCAATAAGACCATTCCTCCTAATAGTGCCAATGCTTGAGCCAACCATTTTCAAATGGCCATGTCTTGTATCCTAAATCTTTCTGAGACTTTTAACATTACAGATATTTGGATTTTGTCAAAGGGTATTCTTCAGAATCTAATGAGATGATCTTGTGATTTTTTTTCTTTCAGTTTATTTTTTATGGTGTATAAGGTTGATGGATAATCATATATTAAACCAACTCTGTATCCCTAGGATGAAGCCTATTTGATAATGAGGGATGATGTTTTTGATGTGTTCCTGAATTCAGTTTACTAGCATTTTATTCAGTATTTTTGCATCAATGTTCATCGGGAAAATTGTTCTGAAGTTCTCTTTCTTTGTTGAGTCTTTGTGTAGTTTAGGTATCATGGTGACTGCAGCCTCAAAGAATGAGCTTGGTCATGTTCCCTCCCTTTCTATTTTGTGAAATAGTTTGAGAAGTATTAACTCTTCTTTGAAGTTCTTGTAGAATTGTCTCTTTAGGGTTGTTTTGATATGCATTTCCCTATGACTAATGATGCTGAACATTTCTTAAGGTGCTTCTCAGTCATCCAAAGTTCTTCAGGTAAAAATTCTTTCTATAGCTCTGTACCCCATTTTGTAATAGGGTTACTTGGCTCTCTAGAGTCTATCTTCTTGAGTTCTTTATATATATTGAATATTAGCCCTCTGTCAGATCTGGGGTTGGTGAAGATCTTTTCCAAATTTGTTGGTTGTCATTTTGTCCTTTTGACAGTGTCCTTTGCCTTACAGAAACTTTGTAATTTTATGAGGTCCCATTTGTCAATTCTTGATCTCAGAGCATAAGCTATAGGTTTTCTGTTCAGAAACTTTTCCCCTGTGCCCATGCACCTCACACCTGTCAGAATGGCTAAGATTAAAAACTCAGGAGACAGCAGGTTCTGGCAAGGATGTGGAGAAAGAGGAACACTCCTCTACTGCTGGTGGGAATGCAAGTTGGTACAACGACTCTGGAAATCAGTCTAGTGGTTCCTCAGAAAACTGGGCATGACACTTCCAGAGGACCCTGCTCTACCACTCCTGGGCATATACCCAGAAGATTCCCTGGCATACAATAAGGACACATGCTCCACTATGTTCATAGCAGACTTATTTATAGTAGCCAGAAGCTGAAAAGAACCCAGATGTCCCTCAATGGAGGAAAGGGTACAGAAAATGTGGTGGATTTACACAATAGAATACTTCTCAGCAATTAAAAACAATGAATTAATGAAATTTTTAGGCATGGTTGGAACTGGAAAATATCATCTTAAGTGAGGTAACCCAATCACAAAAGAACACACATGGAATGCAGTCACTGATAAGTGGATATTAGGCCAGAAGCTCTGAATACTCAAGACACAATTCACATATCAAATCATTCCCAAGAAGGAGGAGAGGGCCCTGGTCCTAGAAAGTCTTGATGCAGCATTGTAGGTGATTACCAGGACAGAGAAGTAGGAGGGGTTTGATTGGAGAACTGGGCAGAGGGAAGCGGACTTATGGGACTTATGTGGAGGGGGGAACCAGGAAAGGGAAAAATCATTTGAAATGTAAACAAAGACTATATAAAAAGAAAAAAAAATCTCTGTATAGAATGTCTGACCCTGTGCTTTTATTGGTCAGGAGAATTTTAGCTACTGTGTTATTTCCTTAGAAGTTATAGTGCTGTGAAAATAATTACCTGATCTTGATTTAATATTGGTAAATGAGATTTGTCTAGAAAATTATCCACTTAAGATTTTCTAGTTTTGGGGAATTTGGGCTTCTGAAGTAAGACCTAATGATTCATTGAATTTTGTCAGTATATGTTGTTATGTCTCCCTTTCAATTTCTGAATTTGTTAATTTAGTTATTGTCTTTCTGATTATTAGTATGGCTATGTGTTTGTCAATCTTGATTTTCTCAGAGGATCAGCTAATAGTTTTCTTTTGGTCTCTATTTGATAGTTTTCTGCCCTCATTTTCATAACTTCCTTCCCTCTACTCCTCTTCAGTGTTTTTCCTTTTTTATTTTTTCTAGAGTTTTCTGATGTACTTTCAAAATACTGATATATGAATTTTATAATTTCCTTGAGATATTTAGCTCAATGAACTTTCATTTCAGAAGTGTTTCAATTGCATGCCATAAATTTGAGTATATTGTACATTTACTGTTATTGGATTCTAGAAACTCTTTAATTTCTTTCCTTATTTCCTCCCTGACCTAGTGATCATTTAGTAGATAGGTCCTTAGTTACCATGAGTGTGCAGGCTTTCTTTTGTTTCTCTTGTGGAATTCCAGATTATTCCTCGGTGGTTTGAGATGATGGTACATGGCATTATTTGAATTTTCTTGTACCTGTTGATGTTTGCTTTGTGAATGACTATACGGTTAATATCAGAGAAAGATCCAGGAGTTTCTGTGACGGTATATTCTTTTATTTTGGCATGAAATAGTCTATAGATATCTAATATATCTATTTTATTCATAATGTCTGTTAGTTTCATTATTTCTGTTTAGATTTTTTTTCCCTATATGACCTGTCAATTAAGGAGAGTCGGATGTTGATTCTTCCACTATTAGTGTGTGGGGATTGATGTGTAATCTAAGCTTTAGCAATGTTTCCTTTACAAATATCAGTGCCTTTGTGTGGGGGGTGGGCATAGCTATTTAAAATTTGAATGTCTTCTTGGAAGATTTTTCTTTAGAGGCGTATAAAGTATCATTCGCTGTCTCTTTTGATTTATTTTGGTAGAAAGCATATCTTATTAAGCATCAGAATGGCTACCATAGCTTGCTTCTTGGATCTGTTTGCTTGGAAAACATTTATTCCAGCTCTGTACTCTGAGGTAATATATATATTTGTTGCTGAAGTATATTTTGTATATTGAGCAGATTTTTTTATTTCAATTTTTTTCTTATTTTCAATCTTATTCTGTTATCCTTTGCCTTTTTATTAGGAAAATTTGTCTAATGATATTGAGAGATATTAATGATCAGTGATTTTTTTCCTCTTATGTTGATGCTAGTAATGTTAATGTGTGTGTGTGTGTGTGTGTGTGTGTGTGTGTGTGTGTTTCCCTTGTTTTTTGTAGTATGTAAATTATTTCCTGTGTTTTCTTGGATGTAGTTCTTTTCCTTGGATTGGGCTTTTCCTTCATTTTCTTCATGGCTGTGTTTGAATTTATATTTGTCTTGAAATATTTTGTTGTTTCCATCTATGGTCATTGAAAATTTTGCTATGTATAGCCTAGGTTTGCATATGTGGTTTTTTAAGGGTTGCAAGATTCAAGTCATTGTAACTTTTAGAGTCTTTGTTGGAAACACTGGGTGTAATTCTGATAGGTTTGCCTTTGTATATTAGCTGACCATTTTTCTTTTCTACTTTTAATATTCTTTCTTTGTTTTGTAGATTTTGTGTTTTTATTATTATGTGGCAGGAGGATTTTCCTTTCTGGTCTAGTACAATTGGTGCTCTATAAACTTTTTATATGTTTATAAGTATCACTTTCTTTAGGTAAGGAATTTTTTCTATGATTTCATTGAAAATATTTTCTGGGACTTGGAGTTGGGACTCCTTATCTTCTATTTCTATTATTCTTTGGTTAGTTCTTTTCATGTTATCTCAAATTTCCTAAATGGTTAGTGTCTGTCAGAAACATTCTAGACTTAATATTTTTTGACTTATTTCTCAATTTCTTCCCTGGTATTTTGTATAATTGAGATTATCTCTTCCATCTACTGTATTCTGTTAGTGAATGCTTACTTACATCTGTTGTTCTTGTCCTGGCCCTTAGATTTTCCATCTCTATGACTCTTTATTGATTTATTGTTTTCTTTATTGCTTCTATTTCTACTTACAGGTTTTGCATAGCTTTATTAATTTCCTACACCTATTTAGTGGTATTTTCCTGGAAGTCTTTAAGGAATTTATTTGATTCATCTTTAAATACTTCTAACTGTTTGATTGTATTTTACTGTATTTCTTTAAAGGATTTATACATTTCCCCTTTAAAGGCCTCTATCGTCTATATAAGATTGGTCTTAAGGTCATTTTCTTGTGCTTTAGATGTCTTAAGATATCCAGGCCTTACTCTAGTAGGGAGTTCTACTAGCTCTGCTCTGGAGTTAACATATTATCCTGACTGTGTTCTCTTGAGGACTTTTAACTGTCTGAATGGCTTTTATCCTTTGCTGTTTCTATTGTAGTAGGTATTGGGAGGGAAGCTAGCCTCAATTGTCCTGGTATGGAAGGCCTCTGATAGTTATACTTGGGTTGCATTGTTCTGTTTCTGTAGGTCTTTACTGTTCAGGATCCTCATGTTTGTATGGTTTTAGTGCTATAGATCCCATGAAGATGGAGAAAGATGTGAAGGGAGAATGGAAGTCCTTCTGGGATAGCTAGATGTTCATGGTAGTTTAGAATGCCCAATGGACTCAGCAAAGATGAAAAATGGGTAAGGGAAGGGAAACTTACATTTATGGTTCAAACTAAACATGCTTCATGAATGTGAGACAAAAGGTGGGGTTGAATTGAGTTCTCCCTTGGATAGGCAAATGGCTTCTCAGAGCTGTCAGAAATATATTAAGGAAGGGGTTAAAATATTTGGGGAGTGGTGATTGATTGCAGGACAAGGGCTCAACCAGGTAAGTTTATTATTTGTGATATAATGGTTGATTCCTGAGGTCAAGGTCAACATGGGACAAAGCTTTATTAGGCCCAGAAGAGGGGGATTGGAATGATGATTTCAGAGCCAAATCCTCTCAGCTAGCTTATTGCCTGTACATACAAAGGCAATCAGATCTCTGAATTCATTTGTATGTTTAAAAAATGTACTTGCTGTCTTTTCTAAGAATCAAGTTGATAAGGTCATAAAATGCTGATTCAGGCATAATCAAAAAGAAAACTATGATGGATGATTGATTTGATATGGAAATAAAAGAGGCTGCTTTTGTCTGCAAGAGCTGAGTTATTTGGAGACCTCTGGAGAGATGTCTCAAGCATAACTGAAGGCTGTCAGCTAGTACCAAAGATTTAATTTGATTTGTTCTTTCACTGCTCCCAAACATCCCTTCCACAGAACCTCTCTCCAAGCTGAGGCTGTTCCTTGGAAATGTACAAGTAGTGAACTTAATGGAAGTATACATGTCATGTAGGTAACTGGGAGACTCTATCAATATTAATGATAGCAATAAAGTACAACTATTTATTTTGTTTTATTTATTTTTTTGTTTGTTTTTTATTTTTATTTTCTATATTCTTTGTTTACATTCCAAAAAAATGTTCTCTTTTCCAGTTCCCCTCCTCTACAAAAGTCCCATAAGCCCTCTTCCCTCCACCCATTCTCTGATCAGCACCCTCCTACTTTTCTGTCCTGGTACTCCCCTACAATGCTGGATCAAACCTTTCCAGGACCAGGGACCTCTCCTTCCTTCTTCTTGGGAGCCATTTTTTATGTGAATTTTGTCTTGGGTACTCAGAGCTCCTGAGCATTCTTCTGAATGCTGACCTCCAGTTGAGCCAGCACCATTTGTAGAAAAGGCTATCTTTTTTCCACTGTGTTGTATTCCATAGCTGCCTGCAGCTATTACAAACTGGGTTGCTGTAATAGAAGCTGAGGGATAGATGGGGAAGGGGCGAAAAGAAAGAAGGGCCAGGACAATGTTTCACTGATCGAGGCCAAAACTTTAATGTCAGTTAGACCTTTTAACAGTTTGGGCAAATCCTTCCTCCCAGACTCCAGGTTGAGTTCTGGTGGAAGTTGTCTAGCTTCTCCTGGAAGTTGTTGTCTCAACTGCTCCAGCAGCTGGGTGGGTCACCTGCTCAATTCAGGAATTCCTAGACCTGGAGGAACAATGAGCTTAACCTTCACTGAGCTTCTCCACCCTAGGATAAAAATTCCTGCTTTAACCTACTTCCCTATTATGTCCTAATGGCAGATTCCTGCCTGAAGCCAGGAATTGTCCTTGGGTAATGTCAAGTTCCTACCATGTGGACTCCCCAATATGGCTCTGTACACCACTGGATGATTTTGGCTCCTTTGTCAAAGATCAAGTGACCATAGGTATGTGGGTTCATGTCTGGGTCTTCAATCCTATTCCATTGATCCATTTGCCTGTCACTGTACCAATACAATGCAGTTTTTATCACTATTGCTCTGTAGTAATGTCTGAGGTCTGGGATACTGATTCCCACAGAATTTCTTTTACTGTTGAGAATAGTTTTAGCTATCCTGGGTTTTTTGTTATTCCAGATGAATTTGAAAATTGCTCTTTCTAACTCTATGATGAACTGAGTTGGAATTTTGATGGGGATTGAATTGAATCTATAGATTGCTTTTGGCAAGATGGTCATTTTTATTATATTACTCCTGCCAATCCACAAGCATGTAAGATTTTTCCATTTTCTGAGGTCTTCTTTGATTTCCTTCTTCAGAGACCTGAAGTTCTTGTCATGCAGATCTTTCACTTGTTTGTTTAGAGTCACACCAAGATACTTTATGCTGTTTGTGGCTATTGTGAAGGGTGTCAATTTCCTAATTTCGTTCTCAGCCTACTTATTCTTTGGGTATAGGAAGGCTACTGATTTGCTTGAGTTGACTTTTTTGTTTTGTTTTGTCTTGGTTTTTTTTTTTTTTTTTTATTTTTTAAGATAGAGTTTCTCTTTATAGGCCTGAACTCACTCTGTAAAACAGGCTGGCCTCAAACTCAGAAAGCAGCCTCCCTCTCTTTCCAAAGGGCTGGAATTAGCTGCATGTACTACAAAAAAAAAAAAAAACAAAAAGTCTTAACCACATATTTTGTTTCATTTTGTTTTGCTTTTTCGTTTTGCTTACTTTAAGAAAAGGTCTACTTTAAACAGCTCAGACTTTCCTTGAAATTTTGTATGCTATTCAGAATAACATTAACTTTCTTCCTAAGCTTCCAAAATGCTGGGCTGCTGGGCAGAATGCCAGTCCCAGATATGTAATTTTTTTTTATTTATCAAAGAATACAGGGCAGCTGTTTTTTCATTACATTATCAGAGCCACAATAAAAGGCAGATGATACAATATAAAATCTGAATAGTGCAGAAATTAACAGTATTTGTGTTTTAAGAAATTTGCCTTAGTTTATAATAGCTGCCAATGATGGTGCTGAAGAGAGACACTGAAATGTAATAACATTGTGACAAAGTATTTTCTATGTTGATATGCTTATTCCTAAGACAATTTTCAAAGAAAGTAGTTTGAGAATTTTTCATTTGCTGTTCTATTAAAATGACAGTTGAAGCTTTTAGTCTTTTATTACTAAGGAATATTAAATTGGTTAATGTCTATATAATCGTCACATAGACCAGCCATTCAATACCTCGCTAAAATGCCCTTTTTTTATTTTTGATGGTTTTATTTAGTACTTAAAAAATAGTCAGTAATGTTGTCTGCCATGCAGACAGGGAGGTAAACAAACAACAAATATTTAAGCCTGGTAAACCACTAGATCTCTATCAAAACTATTCTGTCAGTGTAGTGAAAATGTAATTGTAGATAATATTTTTTTCTGTAGTATTTCTTTACATTCCAAATGATTTCCCCTTTCCAAGTTCCACCCTCTCCATGAGTCCCACTTCCATCTGCCTGTTCTCCAATTAACCCCCTCCTACTACTCTGTCCTGGTATTCCCCTACAATGCTGCATCAAGCCTTTCCAGGAACAGGGTCTTTTCCTTCCTTTTTGGGAATGATTTGATATGTGAATTGTGTCTTGGGTATTTAGAGCTTCTGGGCTAATATCCACTTATCAGTGACTGCATTCCATGTGGGTTCTTTTGTGAATGGTTTACCTCACTTAGGATGATATTTTCCAGATCCAACCATTTGCCTACGAATTTCATGAATTCATTGTTTTTAATTGCTGAGTAGTATTCCATTGCGTAAATATACCAGATTTTCTGTATCCTTTCCTCCATTGAGGGACATCTGGGTTTTTTCTAGCTTCTGGCTATTATAAATAAGGCTTCTCTGAACTTAGTGGAGCTTGTGTCCTTATTTCATGCCAGGGAAACCTCTGGGTATATGCCCGGGAGTTGTATAACAAGGTCTTCCAGAAGTGTCATGCTCAGTTTTCTGAGGAACCACCAGACTGATTTCAAGAGTGGTTGTACCAGCTTGCAATCTCACCAGCAGTGTAGGAGTGTTCCACTTTCTCCACATCCTTGCCAAAACCTGCTGTCTCGTGAGTTTTTAATCTTAGCCATCCTGACTGGTATGAGGTGAAATCTCAGAATTGTTTTGATTTATACCCTTCACAATTTCCACAAAAAATATAAAATATCTTAGTGTGACTCTAAACAAACAAGAGAAACAAGAGAAAGATCTGTATGACAAAAACTTCAGTTCTCTGAAAAAGGAAATCAAAGAAGACCTGAGAAATGGAAAAATCTTTCATGCTCATGGATTGGCAGGATTAATATAGTAAAAATGGCCATCTTGCCCAAAGCAATCTACAGATTCAATGTAATCCACATCAAAATCCCAACTCAGTTCTCAGAGTTAGAAAGAGCAATTCTCAAATTTATCTGGGATAAAAACAAACCAAACCCAGATAGCTAAAATATTCTCAACAGCAAAAGAACTTCTGTGGGAATTAGTATCCCAGACCTCAAGCAGTACTACAGAGCAATAGTGTGAAAAACTGCATTGCATTGGTACAGAGACAGGCAGGTAGATCAATGGAAAAGAATTGAAGGCCCTGAAATGAACCCACACACCTATGGTGACTTGATCTTTGACAAAGGGGCTGAAAACATCAAGTGGAAAAAATGATAGCCTTTTCAACAAATGGTGCTTGTTCAACTGGAGGTCAGCATGCAGAAGAATGCAAATCAATACATTCTCCTGTCCTTGTACTAAGCTCAACTCCAAATGGATCAAGTATCCCCACATAAAACCAGACACACTGAACCTAATCAAAAAGAACCTGAGGAAGACCCTTGAGGACATGGGCACAGGGGAAAAGTTCCTGAACAGAACACCAGTAGCTTATGCCCTAAGATCAAGAATTGACAAATGGGACCTCATAAAATTACAAAGATTCTGTAAGGCAAAGGACACTATAGAAAGGACAAAATGGCAACCAACAAATTGGGAAGGGATCTTCACTAACCCTATATCTGACAGAGAGCTAATATCAATGTATCCAAAGAATTCAAGAAGTTAGACTCCAGAAAGCCAAATAACCCTGTTAAAAATGGGGTACAGAACTTAACAAAGAAATTTTCACCTGAAGAATTTCAAATGGCTGAGAAGTATCTTAAAAAATGTTGAACATCATTAGTCAGCTATTGTATTATGGCAAGCCCTGGATATTATACCACATGCAAATATGAGAAAATGCAGTTAAGTACAACATTTATTTTTTTCAATTTTTTTTTATTTTTTTAAGCTTGGTGTCTGAATTTGTTTTTTGTAAATATTTTGTTAATTTACATTTCAAATGTTATCCCAGTTCTTGAATTCTCATCCAAAAACACCTTTCCCAACCCATCCACACCCTTTTCCTTTTCCTGGCATTCCCCTATATGGGGGTATCTAATCTTATGAGGATATAAATGGCCTTTAAACAAAAATGAATAAATATCTTAATGAAATACTGAAAAATACAATGAAAAGGGCCAAGGCCTTTAAAGATGAAACAAAAACACAAACAATCCAATATCATCATCAAAAAAAAAAAAAAAGAAACTTAAAAAAATACAGGAAGATACAATTAAACGGGTAAAGGAAATAAATACAACTATCAAGACCTAAACAGAAAACACAAATTGAGGAAATCCTAGAGATGGAAAACCCAAGGAAGACAACAGGAACAACAGATACAAGTATTTCCAACAGAATACAAAATCTGGAGGAGAGAATTTCTAGTGTGGAAGAAACAATAGAAGAAATTGATATGTCAGTCAAAAAATGTTAAATCTTGGGTGAGGGGCCACCCCAGAAGCCCCGGGAAGGTGTGTGCAGCAACTCAAATGGAATTTTGGCATTGAATGATGAACAAATGTTGGACCAAATGTTTAGATCATTGGAACTGATGCCTCTAGAATCAACAATATAACACTGCAGACTGATCCAAGCATTTTACAGCAAACACAGCAACAGGGCAGCCTGTTTGCACAGCCAGTCACAGGAGAGTCTGGTACAACCTCCCAGAAAAGTACTCTTCAGACTTCAGAAGCACTGTCACCACCAGTGTTGTTATCCAGCCTATCTCAGGCCTGTCTTTACAGCCCACAGTGACATCTGCTAATCTGACCATTGGCCCACTGTCTGAATAGGAGTCTGTGCTGACCACCAACAGCAGCAGGACACAGGACCTCACTCAAGTTCTGACTTCACAAGGTCTTGTGTCCACCTCAACTGGCCTGCAGGAGATCACCCTGATCATCAACAACTCCAGTCTTAGCCAGGTCCTAGCCCGGGCCACCAGCCCCAAGGCCTCTTCATCCTCAGGCTCTCCACAGGAGATAACAGAGAGCATCTCTGAACTTAATCCTTCGAGTGGGAGCCTGCCTTCAACCTCACCAACGTTACCATCAGCCATTTCAGCCCAGAACCTGGTCATGACTTCATCAGGGGTGGGTGATGATGCCAATGTCACGTTGATCCTGGAAGATACTCAGGGCATGATGTCTGGAGGGCTAGATATGGTTACACTGAACATTACCTCTCATTGTCAGCAATTCCCAGCATTGCTCACACATCCCTCTCTCTCAGGCCAAGGTGGAACAGGCTCACCACAAGTCATACTAGTGAACCACACCCCACAGTCCCCATCTGCTGCTGAGGAAGAATTAGATTATGAGGTGACAGATGTCTCTGCCCAGTTGACCCCTAACAGCCAGTTTGAGGAGGGCCTTTCCCACCAGTGCCTGGACTGCGACCATGACCATGCCTTCTCCTCAGCCACCTTGATCATGCACCACAGGAAGGAGGTGCATGGGAAGGAGGCCATTCACAGCTGCCTGGTGTTGGGGTTTTGTCTAAGCTCCACCCCACACCTACCTGGCAATAGCCAGGTATGCCCCGTCCCAGAGATCTGGCCCACTATAAGAGGGGTTACTTGCCCCTCCTCTCTTTCTTTGCTCTCCCGCTCTCCCACACTTTCTCACCTCTCTGCCTCTGGGGCTCTTCCCCCCTCCACGTGGTCATGGCCGGCCTCCACTCTCTCTCTATTCTCTCTCTCTCTCCCTCTCTCTCTACCTTTCTCTACCACTAACTCCCATCCCTTACTCTGAATAAACTCTATTCTATACCATGTCTGTGTGTGTGTGGTCCCTCAGGGACAGAGGTGCCCAGGCAAGGACCCACCTGGACACCTTCCCCCACGCTGCCTAGCCACACTCACCTAACCCCCTATACTCCCCCCTTTTAAGCCCTTTCATCTTGGTGCTGAAAGTCCTTTCACTTGGTGCATCAGCTGGAACGAGAAACACCATGGGATATTAAGCCTCTTTCACCAATGGGTAAGTCTTACACCCCCCACTGGTCAGAGCAATAGTCTCTGCACTTCCTGCGTTTACCTGCAGGACCGCTGCTATTCCATCCCTCCTTCCCAGTGGAACTCAGCGGCAGCAACTGCAATGCCCCGGGCAGCAAGTGCCACTGGGCGCGGCTATCTAATTCACCCCTGCGACTTATTGCTAGGATACAAAACAAGCTAAACCACAGCCTCACAGAGGTCGTGTGTGCGCACATCCCTGCTGGACAGCAGTGTTTATTCTACTAGTTCCCCTTGTTTTCCATGGTGGCTTGGCGGCCCGCAGGGCTCATGGCCTGCTGGCCATGGTTGCGGTCTCTCCCGGGTGCCTCAGTCACCCCTGCCGCCCACGCCAGACCCCCTCCCTCACCAGAACTGCTGCTGAAGCTGTTGCTGCTGCTGCTTTCACGGCAGCTCCGCCCCTCCCACGCTGTTGCTAAGATACGAAACAAGCTACTTCCCAGCCACTGCAGGCTACCTAACTTCCAACTTCTGCTGCTGACAGGAAGTTCCACCCTATGCCTGCTTGATCACTAACTTTCCCCACTACAGCTTTTCTCGCTGACAGTCTGTACCATCAGAACCGCCGCAGGTTCTGGTAGCACAACTGTTACCCATGGCACGGTCTCTCCAGGCTCTCAGAATCGGCGATGCTGCCTCCCCGCTGCAGCAAGCCTGCACTCCTTTCCCGTTGCTGTGCCCCACCCACCACCACCATACTGTCCCGCTCTGCTGGCTACAGCGCAGATTTCTAGGGCCTTTACCAGCAAAAGCCTAGCCACAGCCCACACCCAGCTCCACACTGGCTGCTGAGATGCTCCACCAATTCTACTACCTGATTCTCTCACAGCTCTACCGCTTCTCCCTACCACCCTGTCTTCCCTCTTCTTCACTGCGCGGTCTCCCTCCCACCACTCTCAATGCCCTCTACTGTTAATACAGCAATCCATGACTGGTCTTGCAGCCATGCACAGGCAGAAGAAGCAAGGTTGGGGGACCGGGTCCCATAGCCAAGCAGTCTACACTGGCTTCCACAAGTATGTGTGCTACATGTCAGGTTCTTCCCTCTACCAGATTAGAAATTTAAATAAACATTAACCATAATAGTAAATAACCCTTTAGCTTTCAAATGAAGTCTGGCCAACCTCTTTTGGAACGAAGGGTTTCCTCTCATGCCTAGCCCACACTCCTGCTTAGGACTTCTAGACCCACCCTTGGGGGTGTATCCTAATCCGGAAGTGATCCTGAGTCTCCCATTGGCTTTTACAGCCGTCCACGAAAATCTTGGTCCAGGCGGGACACTTCCTCTGGCTTTTAAAGCTCCGGCTTTTCTAGCCCCAGCTACCAAAGGTCCTCACGATGGTCTGGGCTTTTTGGCTTAGCTGCCTTTCAGTTGTTCCTGCACTCTTCGGGACGCTGAGTTTGCAGTTAACAAATCCCTCCCCTACCCAGTGGGTGCTACTTTCCTTCGACTGTATACTTTTAAAATTAACAGTCTGGTAAATGATAAAGAATCTGAACCTCACCTATTCTGTGTTCCCACACCCTTAACTCATTTGCTCCTATAGCCTGCGTGCTCAAGTTGATGTTAACAAGCCTAAATCTGCCTAGACAAACTCATTTTCTGTCACCACAATTTAATCCATTGCTGCCAGCTTTCTTACTCTGATCCTAGCATCTTTACTAACCAAGGCAATATACTTTCCTCTACCTATGCAACCTGTCAAAGCTACTTAAGATTTCCATTCCTAGTCTCTCTTTAACTATTGCTCTCCTATCTTGCACTCAATCTTGTCAGAAGTTTGTTATTATATTTAAGACAGACAGAATTCCCAAAAGCCTGACAGCTTCTCCCAGGAGGTCTCAGAAGAAAGATGGACAGGATGCTGCCTGAAAGAGTGCAGTAGACAAACCGGATACCTTGAGTTAAATGACTTAGCTAAACAAAGGTAAGCCATTTCTCATGTCCTGGGTATCCGTTCCACAGAGAAAAAGCTGTGCATCTTCTGTGCTTGAAATCCAGACTGACAGCCAAAGCCGCCATGGAGACCAGAGACCACAAAGAACTGCTTGCTACTGGAATCTGTCATTCTTTAATAATATAACTGCTAAGTTATTGTTTATTCCTCAGACTTCTGACTACATTGACAGCTAGACAGTTATCTCCTTACCTAAACTCTGTTTCCATTAAATGCTTCATATTTCCTCTTCTTGCTCTGTCACTGTCCCAACCTTCAATTCTATTCCTTCTGATCCACAAAGGCTCATCTTAAGGACTGTTCATGTGGTTAACTCATGTTGTTATGTCTTTAATAAACTTGATAGCTACAGGAAACCTACCCAGATCTACTGCTCATGGACCAAGTAGGCTCCATCCAGATAAGTACATTTGCCCAAGTTCCCACTTTACTACCTTTCCAAAGGGTGGGATACCTTTGGGTTTCAATTGTACATCTTAAGAAAATTTTCCTTTCTCCCAAATGTACTTAGTCTTATTCCCTACCAATACTAATATGTTCCAACATCTTGGTAAGTCCAGGTCCTTGCCATATCCAGGACAGCTCCAGAGAAGCAACTTTCAGATGCTCCAATCTCCTCTCAGCTTCTCCAAATGCAGACAGCTTCTACTGGACCTGTTCTCCTGACCTATCCTCAAATGGCTCTACAAACTCTGGACAGCAAAGAAGCAGCCAGTCCTCCTGAGACTGGACAATCACCCCCCATACCCCTTTCTCTAGGTTCCCGAGAGACACGCCACCCCATTGTCAGCATGAAGCAGCCAGATCTCAACAACGACCCTATTCCTGCTTCGCCGTATTCACCATCACTTCTTTTCTTTTTTCTTTTATTAATTAGCCAAACATTGGAGAATGTTGGGGTTTTGTCTAAGCTCCACCCCACACCTACATGGCATTAGCCAGGTATGCCCCGCCCCAAAGATCTGGCCCACTATAAGAGGGGCTACTTGCCCCTCCTCTCTCTCTTTGCTCTCCCACAACCCCACACTCTCTCACCTCTCTGCCCCTGGGGCTCTTCCCCCATCCACGTGGTCATGGCTGGCCTCCACTCTCTCTCTATTCTCTCTCTCTCTCTCTCTCTCTCTCTCTCTGTCTGTCTGCCTGTCTGTCTCTCTCTCTCTCTTCCTCTCTCTCTACCTCTCTCTCTACCTCTCTCTACCACTAACTCCCATCCCCTACTCTGAATAAACTCTATTCTATACCATGTCTGTGTATGTGTGGTCCCTCAGGGGCAGAGGTGCCCAGGCAAGGGCCCGCCTGGACACCTTCCCCCCACACCACCTAGCCACACTCACCTTACCCCCTATACTCCCCCCTTTTAAGCCCTTTCATCTTGGTGCTGAAAGTCCTTTCACCTGGTCTTCAGGAAGGTCTCCAAGTGTGCCACACATACGTACCTCAAGAGGCACATGCTGACATACTATGCTGGACCCTCCTCTGCTCTCAGAAGACCAGAGTATTCAAATGTGACACCTGTGGAAAGGCATTTGCCAAACCAAGCCAGCTAGAGTGACACAGCAACACAGCCACACAGCCTCATTCACACAGGGGAGCAGCCTTGCCACTGCACTCTCTATGAGAAAACCTTCAACCAGAAGAACTTGTAACAAAAGTGCACATGTAGAAGCACACGGGAAAGCAGCCCTACAGGTGTGACTACTTTGTCATGGGCTTCACCCAGAAAAGCAACATGAAACTGCACATGAAGTGAGCACACAGCTTTGTGGGGACCTTGCGGTCAGCCACTGTGGTCTAGGAACAGGATGGGGAAAAACTAAGGATCCTCCACTTGGAGGAAGTGGTTCATGAGGTGGTGGGTGAATGGCAAACCCTGACCAATGTGCTCTGGTGCCATGGGAAGAGGCCAGAGCATCATCTTTTGAGTCCTGTGGGGGACGAGAATACTCAGACACTATTCTGAAACATCCTCCATGGAGTTCTACAGGGAACTCGAGCACAAATAGGCTCTGTTCTGAGACTTCAGGGTATCTACAATAATTTTTTAGCTAAAATTATTTGAAGAATCATCATTCAAAGACTCACAGGAAAGCAAGTAGGAAATGTACAAATGCAAAATTCAGTGTTTTCATTGTGTACAAATCACAGAACTGGGCACTACTGTGGTATGTCCTTAGCAGATGAACTGGATCTGAATATCAATTTTGTGTTGCTGCCAGCAGCTACTGCAAACTGGTTCCTGGAAGATTAGCTGAGGGATGTATAGGGAAGCAGCTAAAAGGGAATTGAGTCAAGATGACATTTTGCTGATCAAGACTGAGCTTTAATGAATGTTAGTCAATATATTAGCTTGGGAAACTCCCCCCTAGATTTTGGTGAGGTCTGGGATCTTGCTGGCTCCACTCTCAGTAGGTTGCCTGCTGAGATCAGAGAGCTGCAAGTCTAGCAGATCTGGGATGCTTCTAGGTGAGGCTGCTGTGGCTTCCAAGTGAGAGCAGAGGGCTGTATTGTTCTATAAAGAACAAGGGCCAGGAATTTCACAGGCTGAGAACTGATGGTCAGAGCAGAGGCTAAAAGCCCAGCTCAAACGCAGGAGTGGGGAGGGGGACAATTTTGGTGAGAGTTGTGTTAGCAAAAGACATATTAACATGGGCAGAAAACACATGTATGGTAGTGCATGAAGTTCAGAAGCAGTGCCATTACACAAGGATGTTTTTTCTACTTTTTACTCTGCATTTTGCTAATTAGTAACAATCAGTTCTTTTTAGCCCTCTCTTTTTTATTAGATATATTCTTTATTTACATTTCAAATGATTTCCCCTTCCTTGGTTCCCTCCCCTGAACTACCATAAGCCATCTTCCCTCCCTCTGTATCCCAATCAACCCCCTCCGACTTCCCTGTCCTGGTATGCTCCTACACTGCAGCATCAAGCCTTTCCAAGACCAGGGGCCTCTCTTCCCTTTGGCGTCCAACAAGGTCATCCTCTGCTGCCTATGTGTCTGGAGCCATGGGTAACTCCACGTGTACTAGCTGGTTGATGGTTTTGTCCCTGGGAGCTCTGGGAGTATTGGGTCTAATTGAGGTAACACACATGGTATGCACTCACTCATAAGTATATATTATCCCAGAAGTTTGGAATACCCAAGACATAATTCACACATTAAATGATGCCTAGGAAGAAGGAAGAACAAAGTATGAATACTCTGATCCTTTTTAGAAGGGGGAACAAAATACCCAAAGAAGGAGGTATAGCCCGCTCCTAAGTTAATGTAACTGATGCCTTGAGAGATGCCTGGGCCAACTCTCTCCACCACACAACCTGACCCCTAGTTAGAAGAACACACAGGACAGAGCAGTGCCATGGAAGGAGGACCTGACCTGCAGACAAGGACCAGCTGCACACATAGATACATCTGTGCAGTCAATGCAGAAGCACAAGCCATACTCTGTGAGCAGGAAGTAAGAGTTTTCTAAGGGACAGTAGCTGTTCCTGTCCACTCAGTAAATGTATCCATATTTTAAGGCTAAGGGCACTTTGCCCTGTGACTGTTGTCCTCATGCACATGGAAGAGTGTTTGTTTTAGGGGATGGTTCCATGTCACCAAACCATGCTACACGAGACACAGACTCATCCCAAACCAAATCCTTCTGCACTGAGCAGTGTGTGTGCTCCAGCATTCCAAAGACAAATGGTTCCCACGTCATATCACATCAGTTCCCTTGAAGCTATTTATATGTATTATATGTAAATACCTGTGTACATAGATAGACACATGGGCCTCCATGTGACTGAGTATCTGTTGTAAATAGAAGTAGGAGTTCTCCTTACAGAGCACATTTGTGGCCACTCCCTGGTGCACCTCAGACCTCTGTCCTGTTCACTGTTTATAAATGGATACCTTTTTCACTATAACATAAAGTTGGGCACTATTTTATTTTCTAAAAAAGAAAATAGTTGCCTTTATTTTCTCTCATTGCCTCTTTGGTTCTAGAAGAGAACAGTTTTATTATAAATATTATGTGGACTTCCTCACTAGAGTCCTTAAGAGAGACATTCCACTGTTATTTTAAAAGGACATCTTTTGATTTTGTTCACTTTTGTCATCTGTATATAAGTGATATTGACAGTGACATAAAAACTTTTGTTATGTAGAAATATTTAAGTCAGAGAACTGTTAAATATTACTTCTTTTCCAAACTAATTTGTGCATTGTGTACATTTTGGGGATGAAAAAAGCCTTACTTGACTTCTTGTTATAGTGTACTTAGAAACCCAAGGTCCCTTGAAAGTCAGTGTGCACAACAGCTGTGGTAGTGTTTTCAGAAGAATTGTAATTGTGTGTGAGTTTTAATGTTTCTGTAATTCATGCACATTTTCTTTTATAATTTTCTGTGGAAATATTTTAGAAGTATTAATTATTTTGTGTGGACAGGTATCCCCCAAATTGAAAATATTGCCTTTAAATTTTTTGTGCTATTTGGGTTAGTTATTTTTCTTTCAGCATTAAGTGTTATCTCAGGTCATCTGTAAAGAGGTCTGCTACTTCCAGGTTTTGTACTGAATGCAGGATGCTGACTGTGGCATTCAGTTATCGATGTAAGGAAGACCTGACAAGGGAAATCTGAAGCCTGTTTCTATTTTGGTTAAATAGAAGAAATCTACCAGTAAACCATTTTGTGTCATTTCTCAATTTATTAGCCAACAAATATGACATGTGTATATTTTGATTTGCTTCCGTACCAACATTTATTGAGAATATAAGAAAAATGGTTTCTAGCCTCATGTGTAACTGGGGTTTTGAGGATAGAGAACTCTATTTTTAGAACTCTATATAACATAAGCTGTTTTGAAATAACTAAATGCAAAATGATATTAGGAAAAAATGTTAAATCTAAAAACAATCCTGAGTACAATACAGGAAATCTGGGATACCATGTAAAGACCCAATCGAAGAATATTAGAAATAAAAGACAATGAAGAGTCCCAGATCCAAGGACAGGAAAATTCTTTCAACAAAATTATAAAAGAAAACTTTCTGCATCTGAAGAATGAGATTTCTGTAAACATACAAGAAGCTTAATTGATGCCCCAACATAAGAAAATGCTAGGGTATTGATGCAGGAGGGAGAGATCCTTCATAGAATTGTATGGGGGTTTGCAGAGGGGAAACTGGGAAAGAGGATAACATTTGAAATGTAAATAAATAGCCAGTTAAAAAAAGAAGCTTACAGAGCACCAATTTGACAGGATGAGAAAAAGAAAATCTTCCTGCCACATAATAATCAAAACACAAAATACAGAATAAAGAAAGAATATTTAAAGCAGCAAGGGAAAAAGGCCAGGTAACATACAAAGGCAGACCTATCAGAATTATACATAATTTCTCAACAGACTATAAGTACTAAAAGGGCCTGGACAGATATCTTGCAATTGCTAAAAACCCCATAGCCTAGAATATTATACTCAGTAAAACTCTTAATCACCATAAATGAAGAAAACAAGATATTTCAAGACAAATCTAAGTGTATATAACTCTTCTGTTGCTGTGCCAAAACAGCATAAACAGGACAACTTATAGAATGAAACATTTATTGAAGGCTTACAGTTTCAGAGGATGATTCAATTGACTGTGGTAGTTTGCATGGGGATGGGTCCCTTAGGTTCATATATTTTAATGCTTTGTCCCCAGTTAGTGGACCTATTTGGGAAGGGTTAGTAGGTGTGGATTTGTTGGAAAAGATGTGTCACTATGGGAGAACTTTGAGGTTTCACAATGTCTTGCTAGTCCTAGTTTTGCTCTTTCTCTTGGCCTGAAATTTGCAGATCATATATGAGCTCTCAGCTATTTCTCCAGCATCAGTCCCAGCTGACTGTTTGCTGCTAAATTTTTAAACACAATATTCATGGAGTAACCATCTGAAACAGTGAGAAAGCACCAAATAAAATATTCCTTCTATAAACTGCCTTGGTATTGTTTTTTCATCATAGAAAGAGTAATCCTAAGACCATGGCTATTTTGGTGGTGAGCATGGCAGAAGAAAGGAAGGGAGCCATAAAAATTGATCAGTAGCTGAGAAATTAGATAGAGAGGTATTGTAGTCAGGATTTCTATTCCTGCACAAAACAACATGACCAAGAATCAAGTTGGGGAGGAAAGGGTTTATTCAGCTTACACTTCCACATTGCTGTTCATCACCAAAGGAAGTCAGGACTGCAACTCAAGCAGGTCAGGAAGCAGGAGCTGATGCAGAGGCCAG
The DNA here is from genome assembly GCF_947179515.1 of Apodemus sylvaticus. Taxonomy (NCBI): domain Eukaryota; kingdom Metazoa; phylum Chordata; class Mammalia; order Rodentia; family Muridae; genus Apodemus; species Apodemus sylvaticus. Next base: position 42,277,751 of record NC_067495.1, read on the forward strand.
GGAGGGATGTTTCTTACTGGCTTGCTTCCCCTGGCTTGCTCAGCTTGCTCTCTTGTAGAAACTAAGACTACCAGCCCAGAGATGGTACCACCCACAAGGGGACTTCCCTCCTCAATCACTAATTGAGAAAATGACCCACAGCTGGATCTCATGGAGGCATTTCCTCAACTGAAGCTTCTTTCTATGTGATATCTCCAGTCATGTCAAGTTGACACACAAAAACAGCCAGTTAAAGAGGTAACTGTAACCTTCATGGAATTTTGAAACTTCCAAGCATCCTACAATAAGATTGCAAATCCTAAAGATTTCCAAGCACTTCCACTAAATTTGAAACAATCCTTCAAATATATTGACTTTTGGGCACCACTCTCGATAGAGCCACCACAAAAACATGTGCCTAACAGTTCTCTTGTATCATTAAAAGTAATATGGTTAATATACTAAGGCACAAATCGTATCACAAATGACTCCCATGAAGAAGTATGGAGAAGGTCCTGATCCTGGAAAGGATTGATCTAGCATTGGAGGGGAATATAAGGACAGAGAAAAAAAGGAGGGAGGTGATTGGAGAATGGATGGAGAGAAGAAGGTTTATGGGACATATGGGGAGGGGGGATCCGGGAAAGGGGAAATCATTTGGAATGTAAACAAAGAATATAGAAAATAAAAATATTAAAAAAAGTAATACGGTTAAATTATATTAAGGCCAGTCTCATTCCTAATCACTACTTGGAGATGAGCAGTGATCAAAGGAAAGGATTACAAATAAATTTATTGAAAGGGGCCGAAGAGATGGATCAGTACTTAAGAGGACTTGAACCTTTTTCAGAGGAGCAAGATTCTATTCCCAGCATATACATGAAAGCTCACAACTCTCTGTCACTGCATTTATAGGGTATCCAATGTCCTTTTCTGATCTCTTTCAGGTACCAGTTATAAATGTTATGCACACAAGCATACATACAAGAAAATATCCATATATATTAAATCAAATTAAAATTAAAAATTTGTTGAAAATGAACATTATTTAAAAAAACAATCAAAAGGTTATATAATGTACACTTTTTATGCTTTTGCAAGTAAACTATCAAGTTATGTCCTAATTTATATACTTATTTATGATAGAACCCCTTAATGTTTACGGTTTTATTATTTTAAAGGTCAATAATAAGTTTGTGTTTAACCTGGAAGTCCACTCTAAAAAATTCAGATTGCCTTTGTTCAATTTTAATTTCTTTTGCTAACTTAACAAAAATCAACCTACGGGAGGAAAGGTTTATCTTAGCTTATACTTCCAGGTTATATCCCATCATTCTGGGAAAGTAAAGGTGAGGTTTTCAAGAAGCTTGATACAGTAGATCTTCAGCAACATACTGAATACAATAAAATAAGTACTTATTATAATACAATTTTTATTATTTTCTTTTTTTAATTTCTGGAACTCTAATATCTTCATCATCCATTTACTAAGGAAAATGAACTAATTCAAAGCTGCTTATAAAAAATCTGTGTGAAAACTGAAGTGAAGTTGAAGAATTTTGTCATTTCATCTCACTTAAAATATGTAACCACCCATGGCCACATGTGAACTGGAGACCTGGAAGAGAATTCTGGGGATAAACAGGAAGGCGATGAAAGAGAATTGAGTCAAGACGACAGTTTGCCGATCAAGACTGACTTTACTATTATTTAGCCAATATATATATATATAGTTTTTAGAAAATAACCCTGCCCCCGAAACAAGAAGAAGGTCAAGAACTTCCTGGCTCCACTTCTCAGCAGGTCACCTGCTGGGAAGGTACTTCAAGTCTTGCAGGTCTCAGCTGGTCTCCAGGTGAGACTGCCCTGAGGCAGCCTTGGTTGTCAAGGTGAGAACAGCCCCACTGTTCTCAGCGGAACAAAGGCCAGGGATAACACCAGTGGAGGAAGGCTGGGTACTGCCAGCCAGGGATGTCGCAGCTTGAACTGGGTGGGTAACACCTGAGGATAGGTGGGGGCTGAGAAGTCCAGCTCAATGCTGTGGGGGAAGGGACAAAAATAAGGTCCTTTGTTAATTACTATCAGCAGAATACCCTTAGTCCTTCCATCCTAATAGACTATTCATATATTTTTGCATTTGTTAATATACATAATAGACATCTTATATTTTTATCCTTTATCTTTTTCCTAGTAAATTATAAGATTTTTATGTCAAAGATCTTTGTAGTTTTATGCTATAAACTAGCATTTCTAAAATGATTTGTTTTGTTTTATTATGTATATATTAATATACTGTTGACACATGTACAACCTGTGTGTCTAGTGCATATAAATTTCAAAAGTAGGCATCAAATCACCTGAAACTGAAATTAAGGATGGTTAGGAGCTACCATGTGGGTAACAGGAATTAAGCCTGGGTTCTGTGTAAGAGCCACAAATTCTCTAAATTTCTGTGCCATCTCTCTAGCTCCTAAACTAGCATGTAAAGCTATATTTAATGCATTCTAAGTGCACGATATATATGCCTTAGCAAGCTCCTAATAGTATATGAAGACTTTAATTTGTCTTGATCTAGAGTGTTTACATATATACTATACATAGTGGTTTCAAATTTCAGTTTCTCTGGCAACATAAAGGTTAGCTATAAGGTTATATACTCATCATTGAATGAGATGTACAGTAATCTATTAACTTTTTGGTACTGGTGTTCCAGTATAGACTCCCACACTTAAGGAACGTGCTTTACTATTAAATTCTATCACCATTCCTTTAAACCCTTAAACCCTTCAGTATCCTCAGAGTTTCACTGGCCCTGGATCTATTTTCCTTATGTTTTCTTTAGACATGTGTTTATGTTTTATGAATTTTGCAGTTTTTACCTGAAAATCACTTTATCTTTATCTTTTCTGTAACTTTAAACATTAAGATGCTAAGTTGGTTTACTATGACAGTATTTTCCAGTAACATTTCTTTCTCCAGAAAAGAAATTTTGTCTAAAATGTTCAATTTATGTAAAAAATTCATTACAGTTTCCTTTGTCTATATTGAGGTTTATTTATACTTTTGCATTTTACTCTTTATACGTTTTTGTATGTTTCTTCATTTTGATAGGTACTGTGGATTTTATTTATCTTTTAAAAAATAACCAACTTTTGCCTTATTGATCATTTCCTTTGTACATTTATTTTAGTTTAATGGGTGTTTGGTATTATGTTACTATACTTATTGTTGCATCTGCTTATTGACAAATTTAATTTGTATGTTTTCTAGAATGTTTGCTTCTATCTTATGGATACTGACTTCAAATTTCAGTTTCACTGCCTTCATAAAGGTTATCTGTTAAGAATATGCTCTCATCATTGGAAAGGCTGCACTATAATCTATTTAGTTTATATTTTGTGATACCTTAGTTTGAATCTAAAATCTCACACACATAAGGCAGACTTTACATTATTAACCTCTACATTATACCCTTGTTTGGCTTACTCTGTTATTATTTTATTCTGGCTATTTTGCATGTTTAATCATCTTTAAATTTTACTATTTTTATTTTATTTTTATTTGCCTATGGTTTCTAGTTAGAACTTTATATGTAATTAATTCACTTTATTTAATTATGCTTTCTTTTGCAAGAATATTTCATAAATATATAGGTGTCGTGTAATTTGAATTGAATATTTTAGTTAATATGAATTTTCTGAACTATAATTTGAATGTTAAATACCTCGAAACATGGGTAGTGTGGAATTAAATAGCATAGGAATTTAGTAGTTCCATAATATAAAATTATGCTAATTTTTAATATGTTTTTTAGCTATTGGCACTTTATTATCTGAGAAATATTATTTCCTTCTCATTTATTTTTATTGTTTCAATTTATATTATTGTATTTATTTATATTCCTGCCATTTCCCCTATTTCAGACCCCTTCCCAGTGTTCCTCACCCCATTCCTCTTCCCCCTTGCCTCTGAGATGGTTCTTCCTCACCCACCCCTCCCCCAACAAGCCTACTTCCTCCCAAAGGGCCTCAGATATCTTGAGGATTAAGCACATCTTCTCCCACTAAAGGCTGACCAGGCAGACCTCTTCTATATTTGTCTCAGCACTCTCTGACCAGTCCTGTGAATGTTCCAGGTTGGTGGCTCACTGTCTTGGAGCTCCTTGGGGTCTGGGTAAGTTGAGACTGCTGTCTTCCTATGAGGTCTCTCTTCCCTTCAGCTTCTTCATTCCTAATTCATCCCTAGGGGTCTGTGACTTCAGTTTAACGGTCTGGTATATGTATCTGCATGGTTCCTCCATCTTCCAGTCTTCACCCAATGCTGTTTATCTCCATTCATTCTCTTGGATCTCTGGGATTCTCTCAGTCTCCCACCCCTATACCTGATTGAGTTTCCCTTATGCCTTCTCCTACCTACTTCCAACCATTTCCCTCCTTTCCTTAGCCTTCTGAGATTATTTTCTACCCCCTTCTAAGTGGAATGGAAACATCCTCCCTTGTGCCTTTCTACTTGTTATACTTCTTGCAGTCTATAGGTTGTATCCTAGGTATTCTTTATCTTTTGACTATTGTTCATGAATTAGTGAGTATATACTTTTGGGTCTGAGTTACCTCTCTCAGGATGATATTTTCTAGTTCTATTCATTTGCCTGCAAAATTCATGATGTCCTCTTTTTTCCAAGCTGAATAGTATCCATTGTGTAAATGAACCACCGTTTCTGTATCCATGCTTCAGTTGAGGGACATCTGGGTTCTTTCCAGCTTCTGGCTGTTACAAATAAGGCTGCTATGAACTTGGTAGAGCATGTGTCCTTGTGGTATGAAGGGAGATCTTTTGGGTATATGCCCAAGAGTGGTATAGCTGGGTCTTCAGGTAGAACCAGTTTGAGTTTTCTGAGGAACTAACTGCCAGATTAATTTCCAGAGTAGTGGTACGAGTTTACAGACCCACCAGCAATGGAGGAAGGAATGTTCCTCTTTTTCAATACCCTAGCCAACATGCGATACTATTCCTTGATTTTGGATCTGAGCCATTCTGATTGGTGCGAAGTGAACTCTCAGCATAATTTTGATTTGTATTTCTCTGATCACAAAGGACTTTGAACATTTCTTTAAGTGCTTCTTGGTCATTCAAGATTCTTCTGTTGTGAATTCTCTATTTGCCTCAATATCCCATTTTTAACTGGGTTATTAGATTCTGGGAAAAGGTTAACTTCTCAATTTATTTATATATTTTGGATTGTAAATTACAAATCAGACATTAGCCTTCTGTCTGATGTAGGGATAGGGCAGATTTTTTCCCAATCTATAGGTTGCTGATGTGTCCTATAGATGGTATCTGTTCCATTAGAGAAGTTTTTCAGTTTCATGAGGTCGCATTTATCAATTGTTGATCTTAGGGCCAGAGCTGTTGGGACTCTGTTCAGGAAATTTCCACCTGTGCCAATGAGGTTGAGGCTTTTTCCCACTTTCTTTCCTTTTTTTTTTTTTATTTAAATCTTTCTTCTTTTTATTGAATATATTCTTCATTTACATTTCAAATGTTATACTCTTTCCCAGTTTCCCGCATCCCAGAAAATCCCAAACCCATCCTTCTTCCCCCTGCCTCCAAGAAGATGTCCCTCCACTCAACCAACTCCCAACTACCCCCCACCCCCAATTTCCCCTATGCTGGGGCATCTATTGGGCCTTCATAGGACCAAGGACTTCTCCTCCCACTAATGCCCAACAAGGCCCACAAATGGAGCTGGAACCATGTGTATCCCTTGGTTGATGACTTAGACCCTGGGAGCCCTGGGGGTTCTGCTTGGCCTACATTCTCCTTCTACCCACGAGGCTGCAAATCTCTTCAGTTCCTCTACTCCACCCTCCAACTCATCCATTGGGGACACTGTGCTCAGTCCAATGGTTGACTGTTAGCATCTGCCTCTGTATCTGCAAGGCCACTTAGGAGACAGTCATATCAGGCTCCTTTCAGTATGCATTTCTTCTCATCCACAATGATATCCAGTTTGGTGACTGTTTATAGGATAAATCCCCACGTAGGACAGTCTCTGGATGGCCTTTCCTTCAGTTTCTGCTCCACACTTTTTCTCCTTAATTGTGCCTGTGAGTATTTTGTTCCCTTTTTCAGAAAAATCGAAGCACCCACACATTAATCTTCCTTCTTCTTGAGCTTCTTATGTTCTGCGAAGTGTATCTTGTTTGTTCTTGACTTTTGTACTAATATCCACTTATCACTGAGTACATACCATTTGTGTTCTTTTGTGATTTAGTTACCTAACTCAGGATGATACTTTCTAGTTCCATCTACTTGCCTAAGAATTTCTTGAATTCATTGTTTTTAATAGCTGAGTAGTACTACATTATGTAAATATATCACATTTTCTGTATCCTTTCCTCTGTTGAAGGACATCTGGGTTCTTTCCAGCTTTGGGCTATTATAAAAAAGGCTTCTATGAACATACTGGAGCATGTGTCCTTACTACATATTGGAGCATCTTCTGGGTATATGCCCAGGAGTGGTATAGCTGGGTCCTCAGGTAGTACTATATCTAATTTTCTGAGAAACCAGCAAACTTATTTCCAGTATGGTTATACCAACTTGTAATCCCACCAGCAATGGAGGAGTGTTTGTCTTTCTCCATATCCTTGCCAGCATCTGCTGTCCCCTGAGTTTTTGACCTTGGCCATTATGACTGGTGTGAGGATGAATCTCTGGGTTGTTTTGATTTGCATTTCCCTGATAACTAAGGATGTTGAGCATTTCTTTAGGTGCTTCTCAGCCATTCCATTTTCCTCAGTTGAAATTTCTCTGTTTAGCTCTTTACGCCATTTTTAATAGGGTTATTTGACTCTCTGGTTTTTTACTACTTGAGTTCTTTGTACACCTTGGATAATACCCCTCTATCAGAGGTAGGATTGGTAAAGTCCTTTTTCTAATCTGTTGGTTGCTGTTTTGTCCTATTGATAGTGTCCTTTGCCTAACAGAAGCTTTGCAATTTTATGAGGTCCCATTTGTCAATTATTGTTCTTAGAGCATAAGCTATTGGTGTTCTGTTAAGGAAATTTCCCCCTGTGCCTACGTGTTCAAGGCTCTTCCCTACTTTCTCCTCTATAAGCTTCACTGTATCTGCTTTTTTGTGGAGGTCTTTTATCCACTTGCACCTCAGCTTTGTACAAGGAGATAAGAATGGGTTGATTTGGGGAAATACAAACTCAGGCTGTTATTCAACTGCTGGGGTCTGCCTGCCTATCAGTCTGTCAGCAGTGTAGCTGCTTCCTCCTAAGCTGTCCCAGGAGTCTCAGGCAGGTGGCTGCTGTCACCATCTGTTCGTGCCTCTCAGGAGCTCTGTCTGCCTTTCTCCCCCGCGCTGCCTCTGATCCCTCAGTGTTCGCATGCAAGCTGACATAATCGGGGACCATCTCCATAAGGACTTCCAGATCAAAGCAGATTTCTGATTGAATGGATGGCACACTGAAAAAGCCCAAGAATGAAGATAAAGCTAAAAGTTGCTGAGCCAGATAATAAGAAAAAGAAGCCAAAAAAGGAAGAGGAACAGAAGTGGAAATGGTGGCAAGGAGAAGGCATCAAATGGAAATGCCTAAGAACATAAAGGGCCTGTTTTCACTCCACCTTATGAGGCTCTGCCAGAGGGTGTCAAGTTGTACTATGATGGTAAAGTTAAGAAGCTGAGTCCCAAAGCAGAAGAAGTAGCTACATTCTTTGCAAAAATGCTTGACCATGAATAGACTGCTAAGGAAATATTGAGGAAAAATTTCTTTAAAGAGTGGAGAAAGAAAATGACTAATGACAAAAAAAAAATACAATTGCCAACCAAAGCAAATGTGACTTTACACAGATGAGCCAGTATTTCAAAATGCAATCAGAAGCTCGGAAACAGATGAGCAAGGATGAAAAATTGAAAATCAAAGAATAAAATGAAAAATTATTGAATGAATATGACTTTTCTGTAATGCATAATCTTTGAGAGCTGATTGCCAACTTCAAGAGAGAGCCTCCAGGGCTTCTCTCAGGCTGAGGTAACCACCCTAAGATGTGTATGCTGAAGAGAAGGATGATTCCTGAGTACATGATCATCAACTGTAGCAAAGATGAAAGGTTCCTTCTCCTCTTCCTGGACATAAACGGAAGGAAGTCCAATATGATAAAGCAGTTACTTGGCTGGTCTCCTGGACAGAGAATATCAAAGGTTCTATCAAACACATCATGCTGAATCCCAGTTTATGAATCAAGGGTGAGAAAGACTGGCAGAAGTATGAGACTGCTTGGCATCTGAAGAACTGTGTGGACAAGATCAGAAATCAGTATTGCAAAGACTGGAAGAGCAAAGAGATGAAAGTTTGGCAGAGAACTGTAGCACTGTATTTCATTACTAAGCTTGCTCTAAGAGTGAGCAATGAAAAGGAAGAAGGAGAGCTGGCAGGCAATGTGGGTTGCTGTTCACTTAGAGTGGATCACACCAATCTAGACCAAGAATTGGATGGTCAGCAGTATGTGGTGGAATTTGACTTTCTCTGGAAGGACTCAATCAGATACTATATCAAAGTCTCAGTTGAGAAACGAGTTTTTAAAAACTTACAACTATTTATGGAGAACAAGCAGCCTGAGGATGATCTTTTTGATCGACTTAAAGTGGTATTGTAAATAAGCACTTTCAGGATCTCATGGAGGGCTTGATTGCCAGGGTGTTCCGTACCTACAATGCCTCTGTCACCCTACAGCAGCAGCTCAAAGAGCTCACAACCCCTGATGAGAATGTACCAGGGAAGATTCTATCTTATAACTGTGCCAATTGAGCTGTTGCAATTTTTCATAACCACCAGAGGGTGCCACCAAAGACCTTTGGGAAGTCAATGATGAACTTGCAGTCTAAGATTGTTGCCAAGAAAGACCAGCTAGCAGATACTTGAAGGGACCTGAAAAGTGCTAAGGCTGATGTCAAATTCATGAAGGATACAAAGACCAAGAAGGTAGTAGAATCAAAAAAGAAGGCTGTGCAGAGACTAGAAAAGCAGCTGATGAAGCTGGAGATTCAAGCTACAGATTGATCAGAGAACAAACAAATTACCTTGGGGACCTCCACACTCAATTATCTGGACCCTAGGATCACAGTGGTTTGTTGCAAAAAAGGAGGGTCCCAATTGAGAAGATTTACAACAAAACCCAGAGGGAGAAGTTTGCTTGGGTCATTGATATGACTCATGAGGCCTACAAGTTTTGACCAGTCTCAGCAGGGGTTCTGTGAAAGGGAACAGTGTGGTTGGGAGAAGATGGAGATAAACTGAGCCTCACTTGCCCTCACACCGAAGGAGAGGCCACAAGTCCTAACAAAGCAACATCTTCACAAAAAGATAGACCTGGAGATACTATATGGGAAAGTTGAGCCAGTTGTCCTATGGACAACTTAAAAATATTTAAAAATATTTCAGATATCAAAATTCTAGCTGTATGGTTTGTTTTGAATTTTGTATTTATTTTCAAGAGAGCAAGTGGACGGAAAATTTTCAGCATCCTGCCAGGCAAATTCAGTTTTGCTGCAATGTTTGGAGCAAACATACATTTCTCAGCTACTGTGTGTGAAGTCTGATTATATTGGTGCATTTTTTACAGTTAGGGTTTTGCAATAGCTTCTATATTTTAATAGAAACAAATTCCTAAACTCCCTCCTCTGCCCTATTTCAGGAACTTAAAATTAAGTAGAACAAATCAAACACCAAGCACAACTATTACAGCTGTCATTCTATCATTATGGGAATCAGTTTTCATTAAACTTGAAGCAGTTGTGACATCGGTAGTGTTTTGGTTCAGATACCTATTCACAGAAAAGCATGATGGGAAAATATTTCCTTACCTGAGTGTTCCTTTTTAAATGTGAATTTTTATTTCATTTTAATTATTTTTAAATATTTAAGCCTTCTTCTTGATCTTAAAAATCATGCAGCTTGGAGTTGGGGAGGGATGAAGGGTGAGTGAGCCTGAGGATAATGAAATAATCAGTGACAGAAACCATTTTTCTATCATTCTTTGTTCTGACCATTCTTTGTACCCTTTAAGAGATTCATCTTTTTCTTTGGAAACCCCAGTCTTTCCTGTGAAAGATTTTATTGTATAAAAATTTCCACAGGTCAATAAATTTAGTGGAAAATGTGATTTGGTCCAAGAAAAACAATAACAAAACAAAACAAAAATGAAAAAAAAAAAGTCAAGATTTTAGGGCTTTTTTTCTTTTGTAATTGTGTAAAAAATAGGGAAAAAACATAAAAAGGGAAGACTTTTTTTGCTATAATAATTAGTTTTAAAGGCATTGTTAATTTAGTGTATGTGCAGAGTCCATTCCCACATCTTTCCTCAAGTATCTTCTATTTTTATCATGAATTCCCTTTTAATCAACTGTAGGTTATTTAAAACAAACTTCTACAACTTAACGAAAAAAAAAAAAAAGAATGGGAAGAATGGGCTGATTTGCATATTTCTACATGCTGACCTCCAGTTGATCCAACAGCATTTGTTAAAATGCTGTCTTTTTTGCCACTGGATGTGTGGATTCATTTCTGGGTCTTCAATTCTATTCAGTTGATCTTCCAGCCTGTCTCTGTGCCACTACCATGCAGTTTTTATCACTATTGCTCTATAGTACTGCTTCAGGTCAGGAATGGTGATTCCACCAGAAGTTCTTTCTTTTTGGAGAATAGTTTTTGCAATCCTGTGTTTTATGTTTCATGCCAAATAAATTTGCAGATTGCTCTTTCTAGCTCTATGCATAATTGATTTGGAATTTTGATAGGCATTGCATTGAATCTGTAGATTGAGTTTGGAAAGATGGCCCTTTTTACTATATTGACCTTGCCAGTCTATGAACATGAGAAATCTTTTCATCTTTTGAGATCTTTGATTTCTTTCTTCAGAGGCTTGAAGTTCTTGTCATACAGATTTTTCACTTGCTTGGTTAGAGTCACATCAAGATATATGTAATATTTTTTGTGACTATTGTGAAGGGTGTCATCTCCCTAATTTCTTTCTCATCTTGTTTATCTTTTGAGTAGACGAAGGCTACTGATTTGTTTAAGTTTATATCCAGTCACTTTGCTGAAGTTGTTTATAGGCTTTAGGAATTCTCTGATGGAATATTTGGCATCACTTAAGTATATGATCATGTCATCTGCAAATAGTCATATTTTGACTTCTTCCTTTCTAATTTGTATACCGTTGACTTCCTTTTGTTGTCTAATTGCTCTAGCTAGAACTTCAAGTACTATATTGAATAAATATGGAGAGGGCAGCCTTGTCTAGTGCCTGATTTTATGTGAGATTGCTTCAAGTTTCTTTCCATTTGGTTTGATGTTGGTTACCGGTTTGCTGTATATTGCTTTTCCTATGTTTAAGTATGGGCCTTGAATTCCTCTTCTTTCCAAGACTAACATGAAAGGATGCTGAATTTTGTCAAATGCTTTTTCAGCATCTAATGAAATGACCATGTGGTCTTTTTTCTTTGAGTTTGTTTATGTAGTGGATTACATTGATGGATTTCTGTATAGTGAACCATCCCTGCATCCCTGGGATGAAGCCTACTTGATCATGGTGGGTGATCGTTTTGATGTGTTCTTGGATTTGGTTGGCAAGTATTTTATTGAGTATTTTTGCATCGATATTTTTAAGGTTAGCTATCTCCCTGCACCACCTGGATATGGTAAACTGTGGAAGATGATGCTCCTCAGCCAGAGACAGAAACAGGATGATTCCTGTCTGAGCATTCTGAATGGGTTTCTCTGAGCAGCAGTGTTGGTCCTACCTGTGCTCTCAGGTCTCTCAGCACTCCTGAAGGGGTTTTGGTAGTTGATATTTGGCAAGTCTTCCAGGCCCCCAGCAGCAGCTCTGGGACTCCATAGGTGGGAGGGTTTCTTACCTACTGCTCTGAGTGAAGCAGGTTCTCTAGGATGGATCAGAAAATGGTGTCTTCACTGTAGAAGAGCAGCCAAGGACCCTACGTTGTATTCTATTAGATTCAGCAAATCTGATTTTATGTGGAGGTCCTTGATCCACTTGGATTTGAGCTTTATGCCATGTGATAAATATGTTGTGGTTTTATTTCTGAGTCTTCAATTATATTTCATTGATTGACCTGTTTCTGTACCAATACCATGCATGTTTTCATTATTGCTTTGTAGTATAGCTTGAGGTCAGAGATGGTGATTCCCCCAGAAGTATTTTTATTGTTGAGAATTGTTTTGGCTCTCATGGGTTTTTTGTTTTGCCATATGAAGATGGAAATTGCTCTTTCCATGTCTGTAAAAGATTGAGTTGTACTTTACTGCAATTTGATTTGTATCTGTATATTGCTTTTGATACAATGGATATTTTTCACTATGTTAATCCTACCAATCCATGAGGATGTGAGATCTTTCCTTCTTCAAGGATCTTCTTTGATTTCTTTTGGCAGGATATTGAAGTTCTAGTCATACAGATGTTTCAGTTGCTTAGTTAGAGTTACATCAAAATATTTTATATTTTTGTGACTATTGTGAAGGGTATCATTTCCCTAATTTCTTTCTCAGCCTGTTTAACTTTTGTGTAAAAGAAAGCTAATGATTTTTTTAAATTAATTTTATATCTTACCATTTTATTGAAGTGGTTTTTCAGCTGTAGGAGTTCTGTTGGAATTTCGGTGGTCGCTTATGTATACTACCATATCTGCAAATAGTGATATGTTATTCTTTCCCAATTTGTATCCCCTTGATCTCCTTTTGCTGTCTAATTTCTCTAGCTAGAAGTTCAAGTACTATATTGAATAGAGTGGGCAATCTTGCCTTTTCCCAGATTTTAGTGGGATTGCTTCCAGTTTCTCTCAATTTAATTTGATATTGGCTATTGGCTTGCTATATATTTCTTGCATTATGATTAGGTATAGACCACGAATTCCTGATATCTCCAAGGCTTTTGACATGCAGGGGTATTGTATATTATTGAAGACATTTTCAGCTTCTAATGAGATTATCATGTGGCTTTTTCCTTGAGTTGGTTTAAAATATAATGTATTACACCTATGGATTTTTATATATTGAATCATTACTTAATCCCTTGGATGAAACCTAATTGTGGTAAAGTATGTTTTTGATGTATTCTAGGATTTGATTTTCAAAAATTTTATTGAGTATATTTGCATTTTGATTCATAAGTTGGATTGGTCTAAATTCCCCTTTCTTTCTTGAGTCTTTGTGTGGTTTAGGTATCAGAGTAACTGTGGTTTCAAATACTGAATTGAGTATTGTTCTTACTATTTCTATTTTGTGGAATAGTTTGAGAAATGTTGGTATTAGCTGTTCTTTAAAAGTCTTGTGGAATTCTGCACCAAAACCATCTGGCCTTGGTCCTTATTTGTTTGTGAGATTTTTTTGTTTGTTTGTTTTTTGTTTTTTTTTTTTTGTTTTTTTTTTTTTGTTTTTTTTTGGGTTTTTTTGGGTTTTTTTGGTTTTTTTTTTTTTGTTTGTTTTGTTTTGTTTTGTATTTGCTTTTTTCAATACAGGGTTTCTCTGTATAGTCCTGGCTGTCCTGGAACTCACTCTGTAGACCAGGCTGGCCTCGAACTCAGAAATTCGCCTGCCTCTGCCTCCCAGAGTGCTGGGATTACCGGCGTGCCCCACCACCACCCGGCTTGTTTGTGAGATTTTTGATGATGATTATTATTTCATTCGGGGTTAAAGGACAGTTTAGAAAGTTTGCCTGATCTTGATTTTATGTTTGTATTTGGTATCTATTCAAAAAATTATCCATTTCATCTAATGATCAACCATTTTGGTTGAGTATAGACTTTTGTAGTAGGTTATGATGATTTTTTTTAAAAATTTTCTCAGTTTCTGTTCTTATGTCTCTCTTTTTTTTCATTTCTAATTTTGTAAATTTGAATACTGTCTCTGTGCTCTTTAGTTAGTTAGAATAAAGTTTTATCTATCTTGTTGATTTTCTCAAAGAACATGCTTTTTGTTTTGTTGATTCTTTTTCTAGTTCTTTTTCTAGTTCATAACTGGTTGATTTCAGCCCTGAGTTTGACTATTTCTTGCTGTCTACTCCTTTTGGGTGTGTTTGCTTCTTTCTGTTTCAAAGCTTTCAGATGTATGGGATCCCTTGTATGGGATCTCTCCAATTTCTTTACTTTCCATGAGTACTTGAGTTTTCTGTTATATTTGTTGTTATTGAAATCTAGACTTATTCTGTGCTGATTTGATAGAATGTATTGGATTGCTTCAATCTTCTTGTATTTGCTAAGGCATGTTTAAAGTCTGATTTTGTAGTCAATTTTGGAGAAGGTTCCATGAGGGAATGAGAAGTTATCATGTGTTGTTTTGAAGTGAAATATTCTGTAAATACCTGCTATATCCATTTGGTTCATAACTTCTGATAGTTTCACTGTTTAGTTTCTGTTTCAACAATCTGTCCATTGGTAAGAGTCAGGTTTTGAAGTCTTGTACTTCTGTTGCGTGAGGGTCAGTGTGTGTTTTGAGTTCAGTAACATTTCTTTTATGAATGTGGGTTCCCTTGCATTTGGAGCATAGATATTCAGAATCGAGATTTCCACTGGGTGAATTTTTTGTTTGATCAATATTAAGTGTTATTCCCCATCTTGTTTGATAAGGTTTGGTTGAAATTCTATTTTATTCGGTATTAGAATGGCAAACCCAGCTTTTTTTGGACCCATTTGCTTGGAAATTGTTTTCCAGCCTTTTACTCTGACACGGTGTCTGTGTTTGTCACAGAGGTATCTTTCTTGTATACAGCAAAATTCTGGATACTGTTTTCATATTCAATCTGTTAACCTGTGTCTTTTTATTGTGGAATTGTGTCCATTGATTTTGAGAGATATTAGAGACAGATGATTGTTGGTTTCTGTTATTTTTTTTGCTGGAAGTGGCATTATATGTGTATGATTTTCTTCTTTTGGATTTGTTATGAAATGTTTAATTTATTATGTTTTCTTGGGTATAGTTACCCTCCTTGAATTGCAGATTTTGTTCCAGTGTAGAGAGCTGTATTGGGGTGCTATACCACCTGGCAGGAACTTGAGATTCCTGAATTAACCAGGTGACCCACACAGCTGACTGAGCAGTGGAGCCAATGCCCAGTGAACAGCCAGACCAGTTCCCCAGAACATACCCTGGAATTTGGGGGAAGAGTCTTGCCTTGCCTATATATATTTGGAAACCTCCATTAAACTTTGAGTCTTGAGCAGGAAATCATGTCTTGACTCCATGTTTCTCCCTTCACCCTGTTCCCATCCAAAGTTTTCTTTCCATGTAACCCGGTAAACTGTTCAAATATAGTCACAGGTGACATTCCAGTATCTTCTCTAGGGATGTATTAGTAGAAAGATATTGTTTTAATTTGTTTTTTTCATGGATTATCTTGGTTTCTCCATCTATGCTGATTTAGAATTGTGCTGGATATACTATCCTGGGCTGGAATTTATGTTCTCTTAATTTCTGGATGACATTTATACAGGATATTCTGGCTCTTGTAGTCTCTGTTGAGAAGGCTGGTGTAATTCTCATAGGTCTGACTTTATGTTACTTGGCCTTTTTTCCCTTATAGCTTTTAATATTCTTTCTTTGTTCTGTGCATCTAGTGTTTTGATTATTATGTGAGGAGTGGATTTTCTTTTCTAGTACAATATATTCCATGTTCTGTAGGCTTCTTGTATATTTATGGCCATCTTTTTCTTTAGGTTAGGGAAATTTTCCTCTGTGAATTTGTTAATGACGTTTTCTGGCCCTTTGAATTGGGATTTTTTACCCTTTTTGTATTCCCATTATTCATAGGGTTGATCTTATCATTTTGTCTTGAATTTCATGTATGTTTTTGGTTAGGAGCTTTTTACATTTTTTATTTTCTTTGACTGGTGTGTCAATATCTTCTACTGCATCTTCTCTGCTTAAGTCTCTCTTTTATCTTTTGTATTCTGCAGGTGAAACTTGCTTCTGTAGCTCCTGATCTCTTTCCTAAGTTGTCCATCGCCAGAGTTGCATGTCTTTGTGCTTTCTTTATTGTTTCTATTTCCATTTTTTGGACCATTTTGTTCAATTCATTCACCAGCTTGATTGTGTTTTCCTGTATTTCTTTAAGGCATTTATTTGTTTCCTCTTTAAGGAACCTGTTTACCTGTGTTTTCCTATAAACCTTTTAGGAAGTTCTTTATGTCCTCCTTAAAGACTTCTATCATCTTCATGAGATGGAATTTTAAGTAATTATCTTTCTTTTCTGGTATGTTGGGGTTACCAGGCCTTGCTGTATTGGGAGAACTGTGTTTTTGTGCTGCCAGATTACATTGGGATCTATTGCTTATGATCCTACATTTGTCTCTGGCTATCTGGCTATTTCTGGTCTTAACTGTCCTGGGTGTCTCTGACTTGAGCTGGCCTCCCTGGAGGCAGGTAGAGCAGATGTCTCTATAGGCACACAGTGCTATATCTGGTAAGGGTGTGCCTCTTGTGTTCCTCATTATTGTGGACCTCCTAGGAGGCAGGTAGGCTGTGATCCTGCTTACTTTGAGGCTCCTGTGAGACAAACAGGCTGTGGAGTGTGGGAGAGTATTGGGGCCCCTGATCTGGCTCGGATGGAGACTATGACCAGTAGGAAGGTGGTACTCGGCAGGGTCGGTGGAACCTGTGTCAGCTTGGCTCTGTGTCTTTGGTTACTGAGCACCTCCTGGGTGACAAACAGGCTTTACTGTGTGGGCTGGTATCAGAATACTGATCTGTGTCTTTGTTTACCGTGGACCTCCTGGGAGCCATACAGGCTGTAGTATATACACAGGTATTGGGCCAGGATAGAAAACATGCTGGAAGAAAGGTGGCGATCATGGGGTGAAGGTGGAGGAGGTCAGTCCCTTTTCTCCTGAGCACTGTGATTGTCCCGGTCGGTATGGGTATATAGTTGACATTCTTACTTGCATCCTTAGTTACTGTGGAAATACTAGGATCCACACAGGCTTTGGTATGCAGGCCAGTATTAGGGTGATTGCACTTTTATTGGACGTTATACAAATATAAACTTATATAATTTAAAAATATTTGTGTGTATGATATTGTGTATGTGTGTGTTTGCATGTGTGAAGACAAGTAGTGGATGTCGGTCAATCACTCAGTACTTTATTTTTAAGGCAGCATCAGCCAATGAATCCCGATCTAGCCAATCATCATGGCTAGAGAGCCAAAGAACTACAAGAATAAGCTTTTCTGGGTCCTTGCAACTTATAGATAGTCTGTCCATTATACTCTGCCATTCCTGGCATTTACTTGGATGCTGGAGCACTGAAATCACTTCCTCTGCCTAATAAATCAATTCATTATTTTATAATGTAGTATCAGACAAGATCTTGGGTCACAACAGATGACAGCTTGATCCTTTGTCAAAATATCAGAGTAATCACTACTAGCCTAATTGCCAATAGAGCCTTCATTCCCCTTTAAAATCTCTCAAGCTATCCCTCAGCAATTTGGATTATATTCAGCACTGTTTGTTTTTCAAGATTCTATTAAAATAGCTTGTTAATTTCTACTTGCAGTATTCACCATCTTCTCTAGTACAAAATTCCAAAGTCTTCCTTCCATATTCCTCCAAAAAGCATCATGGTCAGGTTCATCAACATGATAGCCTGATCTCTGGTACCAAAATCTTTATTGATTATTTTTCTGTTGCAGCATCAAAATACCATGTACAAGGAAACATAGCAAAGAAAGAATTTATTTGGATTTGTGGTTCTAGAGGAAGAAGTTATAGTGGTAGAAGAGGTAATGCAGCAAATGGCAAGAATAGAAAGTTGACAAGGCTTATACTTTCAATTATATACAGGAAGCAGAAAGAATAAAATAACTGGAGTAGTATGAGGCTATGGCATCTCAAAACCCTCCCCAAACCATGGATTTTTTTTTCTGCCAAGGTTGAATTATTTTCTCAAACCTTGCCACCCATTAGGGATCAGGTTTCCAAATATATGAGCTTGTAGGGGATATTTTTCATTAAAACTATCACACATTGGAGTTGGAGAAGAGTGCCAGGTAGGGTAGATATGATCATATTTTATTATGGATAGGTACAAAATTTAAAAAATTAAGTAACATTATAAACAAAAAGAAAATCACTTCTCTGGGCCAGGGAAATGATGGAATTAATAAGAGTCTTTGTTTCATAAATCAGAAGATCTGAATTCAAATCCCCAGAATGCATATTTCAATAATCCATTTATAATCAGACACACGCTGTAGCCCTAGTTCTGTGAATCCTCTTGGGCTTGTTGTCTGCTTGTTCAACACCATTTTAAAAGAAACTGTTTCAAGGGGATAATGTAGAGAATGATGCATCAGAGCGTCTGATATCTTACTCTGGTTTCTGCATATGCATTCATATACAGACACACATAAACACACACACACATATGTATACATATGTACACACACACACACACACCAACATATCAGTATACATACATATATGCATACCTACTCACAAGTGTGGATTAAAAAACAAAAATAGGCACATACAGAAGAAAATCATTTCTAGTTAATTTTTAGTTTTTATTCACAAACCTTCATTGTATAGAAGAAATATGCCAAATCTGGATGCAATGTTGACATAAGTTACTTTTATTTGAAGATGTGCAAAGTGGCACCCATATATGGAGATTATAAGGCACAGTTAATTTTGTCATATCAGTTGCTATTGTAGTTTGGATTCTTTTTGTTTTAATAGTGGAATTTAGTGTTCTCAAAGGTGACAGGATTTTCATCACTCTTACTAATATTTGTGGTAATCAACATTGGAGGTTAATTGTCTATGATCAATGGTTTTGGTCTATGTGATGAAGCAATATGTCCTGGTATGGACTATATGGTAATATTACTTAATTTAAAACATGGCAGGGCATTGTAAAAGAGAAAGCAGAAGATACTGGAGGAACAATTCTCCTTGATAGTATTTCTCAAATGACTGGAAGAAGACACACTAAACCATGCCTCATAAAGTTTTCACCCCTTAAAATATCAAAGATTTTCCAAGATTCACAATAAAGTCTTTGGGAAACATTCCCTGTCTAAAGTTTAGCATTCTTTAATTAAAAAATAAAAAAAGTTAGTGTTTTGAGAAAGGCATACATGCACACACACACACACACACACACACAGACACACACACAAGACTTATAAGTGGTGGATACTAAAAAGCACCAGCAGTAATGTGGCAATACCTTCTTATTGAGTATGAAGCTTTCTCTGCAATATTTCTTCTTTACTGTAGATATAAGCAGAAACAGAGATGCAGAAGATAATCATTTATGGTACTGCTTTTTATTCTTTTCTAAAATGTTTGTAGCTATATACACTTTATATATGTATGCAGACTATCAAGAATGTAAGATTCAAAATCATTTTTTTTCCACTCTGGAGCCTTATGTGTTCTGTTGCAGTAATTTTTTATCTTTTTTTCTTTTGACTTTTATTTACTTTTTTTATTTTCTATATTCTTTGTTTACATTCCAAATGATTTTCCCTTGCCCAGTTCCCACCTCCCCATAAATCCTATAAGCCATCTTACCTCTGCCTGTTCCCTAATCAACCCCCTCCTAATTCTCCATCCTGGTAATCCCCTACAATGCTGCATCAAGCCTTTCCAGGACCAGGGCCCTCTCCTTCCTTCGACTTGGGAATAATTTGATATGTGAGTTGTATCTTGGGTATTCAGAGCTTCTGGGCCACTAACCACTTATCAGTGACTGCATTCCTTGTGTGTTCTTTTGTGAATGAGTTACCTCTCTTAGGATGATATTTTCCAGTTCTAAACATTTGCCTATGAATTTCATGAATACATTGTTTTTAATAGCTGAGTAGTATTCCATTATGTAAAATATACCACATTTTCTGTATCCATTCCTCCACTGAGGGATATTTGGGTTCATTCCAGCTTCTGGCTATTATAAATAAGGGGTGGGTGGGAGGACAGGGGGAGAGAAGGGGGCTTACAGGACTTTTGGGGAGTGGGGGGCTAGAAAAGGGGAAATCATTTGAAATGTAAATAAAAAATATATCAAATAAAAAAAATAAATAAGGCTGCTACAAACATAGTGGAGCATGTGTCCTTTTTGCATGCTGGGGAATCCTCTGCGTATATGCCCAGGAGTGGTATAGCAGGATCCTCCGGAAGTGTCATGTCTAGTTTTCTGAGGAACCCCCAGACTGCTTTCCAGAGTGGTTGTACCATCTTACAATCCCACCAGCAGTGATAGAGTGTTGCTCTTTCTCCACATCCTTGCCAACACCTGCTGCCTCCTGAATTTTTAACCTTAGCTATTCTGACTGGTGTGAGGTGAAATCTCAGGGTTGTTTTGATTTGCATTTCCCTAGTGGCTAATGATGTTGAGCATTTCTTAAAGTACTTCTCGGCCATCCAAATTTTGTCAGGTGAAAATTGTTTGTTTAGGTCTGTACCCCATTTTTAATAGGGTTATTTGGTTCCCTGGGGTCTAACTTCTTGAGTTAATTGTATATATTGGATATTAGCCCTCTATCAGATGTAGGGTTGGTGAAGAACTTTTTCCAATTTGTTGGTTGCCGTTTTGTCGTTTGGACAGTGTCCTTTGCCTTACAGAAACTTTGTAATTGTATGAGATCCCATTTGTCAATTCTTGATCTTAGAGCATAAGCTATTGGTGTTCTGTTCAGGAAATTTTCCCCTGTTTCTATGTCATCAAGGGTTTTCCCCTGTTTCTTTTCTATTAGTTTCAGTGTGTCCGGTTTTATGTGGAGGTCCCTGATCCACTTGGAGTTGAGCTTAGTACAAGGAGATAAGAATGGATCAATTCACTTTCTCCTGCATACTGACCTCCAGTTGAACCAGCACCATTTGTTGAAAAGGCTATCTTTTTTCCACTGTATGTTTTCTGCTCCTTTGTTGAAGATCAAGTGACCATAGGTGTGTGGACTCATTTCTGAGTCTTCAATTGTATTCCATTGGTCCACTTGCCTGTCCCTGTGCCAATAACATGCAGTTTTTAACACTATTGCTCTGTAGTATTGCTTGGGGTCTGGGATACTAATTCCCCCAGAAGTTCTTTTACTGTTGAGAATAGTTTTAACTATCCTAAGTTTTTGTTATTCCAGATAAATTTGAGAATTACTTTTTCTAACTCTGTGGAGGACTGAGTTGGGATTTTGATGGGGATTACATTGAATCTGTATATTGCTTTTGGCAAGATGGCCATTTTAACTATATAAATCCTGCCAATCCACGAGCATGGCAGATTTTTCCATTTTCTAAGGTCTTCTTCGCTTTCCTTCTTCAGAGACCTGAAGCTCTTGTCATATAGGTCTTTCACTTGTTTGATTAGAGTCACCCCAAGATACTTTATATTGTTTGTGGCTATTGTGAAGGGTGTCATTTCCCTAAATTCTTTCTCAGCCTGCTTTTCCTTTGAGTATAGGAAGGCAACTAATTTGCTTGAGTTGATTTTATAACCAGCCACTTTGCTGAAGTTGTTTATCAGCTTTATGAGTTCTCTGGGTTTTTTGGGGTCAATTAAATAGACTATCATGTCATCTGCAAATAATGATAATTTTAATTCCTCCTTTCCAATTTGTATCCCTTTGACCTCTTTATGTTGTTTAATTGCTCTAGCTAGAACTTCAAGTACTATATTGAAAAAATATGGAGAGAGAGGGCAGCCTTGGCTAGTCCCTGGTTTTAGTGGGATTGCTTCAATTTTCTCTCCATTTAGTTTGATGTTGGCTACTGGTTTGCTGTATATTGCTTTAACTATGTTTAGGTATGGGCCTTGAATTCCTTTTCTTTCCAAGACTTTTAGCATGAAAGGATGCTGAATTTTGTCAAATGCTTTTTCAGCATCTAATGAAATGATCATATGGATTTTTTTCTTTGAGTTTGTTTATGTAGTGGATTTCATTGATGGATTTCCATATATTGTATCATCTCTTCATCCCTGGGATGAAGCCCACTTGATCATGATGGATGATCATTTTGATGTGTTCTTGGATTCTGTTGGCAAGCATTTTATTGAGTATTTTTGCATTGATATTGATAAGGGAAATTGGCCTGAAGTTCTCTTTTTTGTTGGATCTTTGTGTGGTTTTGGTATCAGTGTAATTGTGGCTTCAAAGAACGAGTTGGGTAGTGTTCCTTCTGTATCTATTTTTTGGAACAGTTTGAAGAGTATTGGTGTTAGGTCTTCTTTGAAGGTCTGATAGAATTCTGCACTGAAACCATCTGGTCCTGTGCTTTTTTTGGTTGGGAGACTTTCGACGATCCCTTTTATTTCTTTAGGGTTTATGGGTCTGTTTAGATGATTTATTTGATCCTGATTTAATATTGGTGTTTGGTATCTGTCTAGGAAATTGTCCGTTTCCTCCAGATTCTCTAGTTGTGTTGAGTATAGGCTTTGGTAGTAAGAAAGATCTGATGGTTTTTTGAATTTCCTCATTTTCTGTTGTTATATCTCCCTTTTCATTTCTAATTTTGTTAATCCGGATATTGTCTCTGTGCCCTTTGGTTAGTCTGGCTAAGGGTTTATCTATCTTGTTGATTTTCTCAAAGAACCAGGTCCTGGTTTAGTTGATTCTTTGTATGGTTCTTTTAGTTTCTAATTGATTGATTTCAGCCCTGAGTTTGATGATTTCCTGCCTCTACTCCTCCTGTGTGAATTCGCTTCTTTTTGCTTCAGGGCTTTCAGGCGTGTCATTAAGGTGCTAGTGTATGGTTTCTCCATTTTCTTTTTGGAGGCACTCAGGGCTATGAGTTTTCTTCTTAGCACTGCTTTCATTGTGTCCCATAGATTTGCCTATCTTGTATCTTCATTTTCAGTAAATTCTAAAAAGTCTTTGATTTTTTTCTTTACTTCTTGCTTGACCAAGGTATCATTGAGTAGAGTATTGTTCAGTTTACATGTTTATGTCGGCTTTCTGTTGTTTTTGTTTCTATTTAAGATGACATTTACTCCATAGTGATCTGATAGGAGGCATGGGATTATTTTGATTTTCTTATATTTGTTGAGGTCTGTCTTGTAACCAATTATATGGTCGATGTTAGAGAAGATACCATGAGGTGCCAAGAAAAAGGTATATTCTGTTGCCTTAGGGTGAAATGTTCTGTATATATCTGTTAACTCTAATTGGTCCAAAGCTTCAATTAGTTTCACTGTGTCCCTGTTTAGTTTCTGTTTTCCTGATCGCTCCATTGAGGAAACTGCAGTGTTGAAGTCACCCATGATTATTGAGATAGGAGCAATGTGTGTTTTGAGCTTTAGTAAAGTTTCTTTAATTAATGAGGGTGAGGGTGCCTTTTCATTTGGAGCATAGATGTTCAGGATTGAGAGTTCTTCTTGTTGTATTTTTCCTTTGACCAGCCAGAAGTGTCCCTCAGAGTCTCTTTTGATGACTTTGGGCTGAAAATCAATTTTATCTGATATTAGAAGGGCTACTCCAGCTTGTTTCCTGAGACCATTTGCTTGTAAAATTGTCTTCCAGCCTTTTACTCTAAGGTAGTGTTTGTCTTTGACCCTGAGGTGTGTTTCCTGTATGCAGCAAAATGTAGGGTCCTGTTTAAGTATTCAGTCGGTTAGTCTATGTCTTTTTATTGGGGAATTGAGCCCATTGATGTTAAGAGATATTAAGGAATAGTTCTTATTACTTCCTGTCATGTAAGTTTAGAATGTCTTTAATTTATTTCCTAATTTCGTTCCCGACTTAGTGGTTTCTAAGTTGATAATTTCTCCATTTTTATGAGTCTGTTAGCTTTCTGCTCTTTCTGTTGTTGTTGACTTCTACCTTTAATACATTGTGGTCTGATAAGGGGTTATGCCAAACTTCTTGTATCTGTTGAGGCTGATTTAGTAACTGACTTTATGGTTAATTTTGGAGAAGTATACTTGAAGTGCTGAAAAGAAGAAATAGTCTTTTATGTTTGAGGGAAAATTTCTTTAGTTATTTGATTTATAACCTTATTAGTTTCTGTATTTTGTGTAAGTTCTGCCCCAGAGTTACCTGGCAATAGCACTTGACCCCTCCACTATCTTTTGCTCTTGCCTTCTTGTTCCTACTCTGTCCTCTGTCCTCTCATCCCTCCCCCCCATGTCTCTCTCCATTCCCCTCCCCCTCCCTCTCCACATGCTCATGGCTGGCCTCTATTCCTCTTCTCTCTCTCTCTCTCTCTCTCTCTCTCTCTCTCTCTCTCTCTCTCTCTCTGTCTGTCTCTCTGTCTCTGTCTCTGTCTCTGTCTCTCTCTCTCTCTCTCTCTCTCTCTCTCCTTCCCTCTACCTTTCTCTATCTCTACTACCCTCTCAACTCCTCTCCACATGCTCTGAATAAACTCTATTCTTTACTATTGTGTGGTTGGTCCCTCTTGTAAAGGGATGCTTCACCATGGGCCCATGGAGGCACCCCTTTTCCTCACACGTGAGTACATTTCCACCAAATATATTCCTTGCTTCTTTATCCTTTTGTAAACACAACAGTTTCTTAATTTCCCTGTTTTGTTTCTGTCTTGATGACTTGTCCTTTGGTTAAAGTGAGCTATTGATGTATCCCATTATTAATATGGGTTTTCATGTGCATTCTATATGCAGCAGAATGATGGGTCCCGTTTTAGCTTCAATTCTGTTAGTCTGTATCTTTTGGGGGGAATTGAGTCCACTGATGGTGAGATATATTAATGGCCAATGATTGTTAATTCCTGTTTTTTTTTTTTTTTTATTTTATCAGTGTTAATGTGTATGTGTGTTTGCATGTGTATTTTGTGTTTGTTTATGCTTCACTTATGTAGTTTGCACTGTTGTGGAATTATTTATTTTGTGTGTATTCGTATATGTAGTTTACCTGCTGGATTCAGAGTTTTCCTTCAACTATTTTCTGTAGGGTTGGATATGTGGAGAGATATATGTTTAAATTTGGTTATGTCTTGTTTTCTTTATTTATGGTGATTGAGAGTTTTGCTAGATATAGTAATTTAGGTTGGCATCTCTCTTTCCCTTGTTGTTGTTGTTGTTGTTGTTGCTCTTCTTCTTCTTCTTCTTCTTCTTCTTCTTCTTCTTCTTCTTCTTCTTCTTCTTCTTCTTCTTCTTCTTCTTCTTCTTCTTTCTCCTCCTTCACCTTCCTCCTCCTCCTCCTTTCTCCTCCTTCTCCTTTCTCCTCCTGCCTCTTCCTTCCTCATCCTCATTCCTCTGCCTCCTCCTCCTTCTTCATCTGTGCTAAGGTCACCCTGGTCAGAGAGGGAGATAGAAAGGAAAGGCTGATAATAAAACTTTGAGTTTTCTTTTATCTTAAAATACATTTTCTTTACTCATATCTTTGCATATATCAACTGATTTGTTACATATTTTATTTTGAAGAATTTAAAAATAACATTCTGGCTTACATTATCTGTACTGAGATCTTTCTTGCTTTTTTGTCTAAATTGGTGTGTGTGTGTGTGTGTGTGTGTGTGTGTGTGTGTATAGGGTAGTTTAATTTGTCTCTGATAATATCACTTCTAATTTGTTTGAAGTTTCATGATATTTCAACTATATTATTTCAACTATAATATTTTCTAGAAATTAACTTACATTTCTCTTTAACTGTATTGGGTTTAGTGTTTTATTTTCCAGTAAGTAGTTTTCTGATATTGTTCTTTAAGTGACTAATAATATAGGAGTTTTACATTGTACTTAACCATTATTAGAAAACTGTATACATTTTTGTTTGTTTTTGTTTTTTATTTTCTCTAGAAATATCTTTCTTTTAGTTGGTAGAAGTAATGGACAAAATCTAAAGATTCTCATATATCATGAATTCTGTGCACTTGTCATCTAGTCACTTATCCTTGCTTAGCTATTTCTTCTAAATTAAAGCATTCTATCCTAGAAGGTTTATTAAAATTTGACAGGTAAATTACAAACAAACAAGTAAAGTAACAACAACAAAGCAATTCTTAGGAAGCTCGTGAAACTTAAATTTACCATTACCTGCTACCAAATTTTATGAACAACAACTATTGACAGAAGAGTATTTTCCCAACTGAGCTACATGTAAGCTCTTCAGAAATCTATAGATGCTTCTTTCCAAAGGAATTACACACCGTGTTAAGTGACCCATTGCTTTTTAGCCCTCCTTGTCTTTTTGTAAATAACTGTTAATTATTAGTGCCATGATTAACCCAGTAAACTCAGGGGTTCACTAAATAAGACTTGAATGGAATTATTTCAGGAGGGAGTTGTGGATGTCTTTCTTTATTGAATAGACATTTGTTGGTATTTCCTTAAAGGGGTGAATAAAAGGTGTGCACAAATATATATATATATATCATTATGAAAAGTTCTTGAACATTTAATATAAAATTCTATTTTATTACCTTGTAAACATAGATATAAAATTATCTGGTAAACATTGTATTTATTCCACTAGGCCTCATCGGATCAATATTCACTTATGTATTTCTTCATGAATTTAATTTTATTTTGTGCAACTAGGTTTTACACTGTAGCCCTACTTGTCCTATAATTTATCATATAGCATATCATGTCCTTGAACATACGGTGATACTCTTGCCATAGGCTCCAAAGTGGCCAAATTACAGGTACCAATCATGATGTATATATGTATATACATCTCTCTCTCTCTCTCTCTCTCTCTCTATATATATATATATATATATATATATATATATATATATATATATATATATATAAACATATTTATTTCTTTATTTACGTAAAGTTTCAACAATTCTGCATCAGCTTCTATGGCAAGTGTGAGTTTTTAAAGGTACACTTTTCTCCAAATAAATGAATAAAGAGAAGTCAAAGAAATCTGAAATGGGTATAGCAGTTTTTATGCCACAGTTTGTTTTTAAATGTTTGTTTGAAAGCATGTTTACAGAAATGTATGATTCCCTAAATTACTGAGATAGATGCCTACTGAACAACCACAACAGATATAGATGTTAATCTTAGAGGTACAGGGAATCTAATATTCACAACAATTTGAATAAATTTGGTCATGAACTCTTGATTAGAGAGCATATAAAATGAATAAACAAAAAATCAAATGTGATTACAAAATTGACTTCATCATTGTTACATCTTGGCTCATATTTCTGACTTTCAAAAATTGTGATAGGATAAATAGGTATTATTTATTATTCTTATATCTGTATTAAGTATCAACCCAGCAATGGAATACAAATACTCAGAATTTTTCACATTTCTGTATCTCCTATGTTCATTCATACTTAACTCTCCACTGCTGGATCATGTTACTCCATTCTCTTTCTCTCTAGTATTTGAATCCTGGGTTTTCCCATGGATTCTCAGTGGATCATTAACTTTATAATTTTGTCACATAAAACATGGTGTAGTTGTACTTTTGAGGCAAAGGTAGGTGGAGCACTGTGAATTCAAGCTTACCCACTTTACATGTGAAGTAATAGGCTACGCAGTAACATATACTGAAACCTTGTCTCAAAAATAAGCAAACTAAATAATTCTGTCACTCAGAATGTCTGTGCATTATACTGTGTAAAAGTTCTATTTTCCTTTATTGCCTTTTAATATTACTAATTGCATTGTACATTTGCATTTGAATAACATGTTTAAATCGTAACTGATATGAGCTATTTGTTTAAGGGAAAAGCTAATGGACAAACACATAAAAATTCCTCACATAAACAATTGTTCATGTGATACTAAAACTTGAATTATAGTTTAAGTGAGTCTTTGGGGGTTTGAAATATATTAAGGCAATGTGAAAAATATTTAAAATACTCTGATTTATGAGTTGCTTGGTAACACTGTAACTTTTACTGAATTGCTACTATGGATTTTTGGAATTTTTTATCTTGACTATTTTTGTGATTGTTTCAAATATGCATTTGCTTTCCAAAAATTAAAAGAAATATTGTATTTGTGAGAGCAGAATTTTATACATTGTTTTGACCCCTTCCCTAAAAGGTCACAATTCAGGGAAAACAAAGGATATTTAAATGGAATTAATGGGAGGATCATTAATAAAAGTAAAAAAATAATGTGCTATTGCTATAATTGATGCTATCTTATCTTGAATTTTTTTAATCTTCTGTATTTTAATTCAGAAGTGTTAATGCCATGGTGCTGCAGTAAATAATGAGAAGGATTATACAATGTTGGTTTACATTTTTAACATAAATTACACAAAACTGTATCCAGTAGGCCCAGTATATATCTTCTCAGGATATCAAAACATACTGTTTACACTACTTAGATATTACATTTTTTTAAACCAGAGCCATTGATTCATTTTAAGAAATATAGTACATTTGATAAATGCAAAAGTATTCAGTACCTAAAGATTAATGCTGATTCATGTGAAGGCTAGTAGATAATGTCCATTTCACTTTCTCTAATGCACATCTTAACCTTGTGCATAGCTAGGAAATAATGCCTCTTTACTTTTCAGTGAGAGATAAAAATATCATTAGGGTTATAACCTAGAAAGCCTTAAGGTTTTATGTAGCCATTATGCTTCATTGTTTAAACTCTGCATTTATTCATGATTAGCTTTCCTTGATAGTATTATTGGAAGAGCTTAGGAGTTTATATGGAAAACAGAAAAAAATATGATAGATGTAAAAACAGTAGGAAATGATGAATGTTGTTTTATGCTTTATAGACTAGAAGTGTCGGAACAAGAATCTAAAAGAATAGAGTTTCATTTACTCTGAATGCTTTTCCAAAGAATAAACTACTTAAAATGCACCTTTTTAATGTACTCCATTTGTCTTTTGTATAATTTTCAACACAACCATTTGCAAGACTCAAAAGATCAGAGCCAGTTTAAATATTATAACTCTTCATAGAATTCATGATAAAGAGTTATAGGTGTCCTTAAAGACATCTCAGAAGATTGTAATGGAAGTTAGTTGAAAATAAAGGTTACAAATGATTGAACTAAGATAGTTATTGATAAATAAAATGATAGTAGTAAGAGCAGGTAATATTTATTTAGAGGTTTGCTTGTGATACCTGTATAGTTGAGCAGTTTATATAAAAAAGCTAATTTAACATTTGTAAACATTTTCTTAAAACATAAATAGGCATACAGTGAAGTTGAAAAATCTTGTTAAAGATCATATAGCAAATTTATGGTAGGAAAAGCAGTTTTCTTTTCTTCTGGATTAACTTAGTTCAAATTTTTACAATACTTGATATACTGATCCTGAAGTATGTCATTGATTTGGAAAATATTAAAAACTAAAGCCTTTTTTTCAGGATGTACATTTTATTTAACACTATATTACTTGTGGCACCCTAACCATGACTATTATAAAATGGAGGTGACTTTGTGATCTATATACTTATGCATTTACTGACTACATTCTGTTACATGATACTAGTGAATCGATTTTGAGAAAATATTGCAAAGTATATTTAAGAAAGTAAAATGCCTTATTCTAGTTATGTTACAAATGAAGCTGATTAAATTTGAGGTGATTAATGTCAAATTTATCTCTAGATTAAAATAAATACATTTTAGCACAAATTCAGCTTAAATTAATAATTAATGCTAAAATTTGTAAAAATAAATGAACATGTTATATTCTTTTCTATAACCCCCTTATATTTTTAGGTTTCTATAGTTTATCATGTCATAAGAGTGGAGCAATTTTTGTTGTTTGTTTGTTTGTTGGAGTATTTAAACTTATATACTTATCATGGTAATCCTGTAAAGGTATTTTAATCCAGCAACATGGCTGTTCTTATTGTACCCAAGGACCTGTAAGATCCATCTGGAATGCAGACATGTTCTTACTACATACATCTAATCTTTCTGAGATCCTTTACTACACACCTTTAATCCCAAACAATAATTATGTATAGTTGAGGGGCAGACAAACAGATGAATTAGAGAAAGATTTAACAGAACATGTCAGAGATAAGATACACCCAGCTCTTAGAAGTAAAACTATTTAAAAGTAGCACAAGGAGAGGCACTCCATTTTTGTCACTGGGTTGGAAGTTGAATCATTTGGGAGTCAGTTCAACCAGTTGAGCTGAGTGGAGTTGAATTGGGTTCAGTCATTTGAGAGTCAGTGCAATGAATGACATGCAATTGATTTGACTTCCTTCATAAGTTCTTGAAGTTCAGTACAGGGCAATAGATACAGTTAAAACCAGAGAACAAGAAGGATCAAGAAGATTAGAACAAATAGCCAGAGTTAGTTTGAGGCCAAGAAGCTGAAAGAAGTCATATTGAATCAGTCAGCTTGGAAAGAAGTATTTAAGCCCATACAGCCGAGTTGAATCAGACAGAGTTCAAAAAGATGTGGAAAGGGTAAGCTTATTTAGTAAGTCTACAAGACTATAAAAGTAAATATATTTTACTTTTACAATATCTTTTAAGAATTCATTTAATTGGTTCTCTGGGGGCGTAAACCGCCAGGGGGTCTGCCTGTGTCCAGGACCTGGGCAGATAGGCAGTTCATCTTTGTGCCAGCCTGTCGTGGGGCCTGTGCCCTACTTGGGGATCAGCAAAGGGAGTGACTCCCCACTGCCATCTTCCCTGCCTGTCAGAGCAGAAAGGCAGCACCAGGTACTGAGATATACCAAGTTTAAGGTCTCTGGGGGCACAAACCGCTGGGGGTCTGCATGATCCCAGGACCTGGGCAGATTGGCAGTTCATCTGTAATCCAACCACCCATGGTTCAAGTGCCCTACATGTGGAGATCAGCACAGGGAGTGACTCTCTGCTACCAGCTTCACTCCCTGATAGAGCAGAAGGGCAGCACCAGGTACTGAGATATCCTGAGTATAAGATATCAAAAGCCAGACACTCTGAAGCTAATAGAAAAGAAACTGGGGAAGACCCTTGAGGACATCGGTACAGGGAGAAAGTTCCTGAACAGAACACCAATAGCATATGCTCTAAGATCAAGAACTGACAAATGGGACCTCATAAAATTACAAAGTTTCTGTATGGCAAAGGACACCATCAAGAGGACAAATCGACAACCAACAAATTGGGAAAAGGTCTTCACTAATCCTACATCAGATAGAGGGCTAATATCCAATATATATAAAGAACTCAAGAAGTTAGACTCCAGAAAACCAAACAACCCAATTAAAAAATGGGGTACAGAGTTAAACAAAGAATTCTCACCTGAAGAACTTCGGATGGCGGAGAAACACCTTAAACAATGCTCAACTTCATTAGTCATTAGGGAAATGCAAATCAAAACAACCCTGAGATTTCATCTTACACCAGTCAGAATGGCTAAGATTAAAAATTCAGGAGACAGCAGGTGTTGGAGAGGGTGTGGAGAAAGAGGAACACTCCTCCACTGCTGGTGGGGTTGCAAATTGGTACAACCACTCTGGAAAGCAGTCTGGCTGTTCCTCCGAAAACTGGGCACCTCACTTCCAGAAGATCCTGCTATACCACTCCTGGGCATATACCCAGAAGACTCCCCACCATGTAATAAGGATACATGCTCTACTATGTTCATAGCAGCCCTATTTATAATTGCCAGATGCTGGAAAGAACCCAGGTATCCCTCAACAGAGGAGTGGATGCAAAAATGTGGTATATCTATCTACACAATGGAGTACTATTCAGCCATTAGAAACAATGAATTCATGAAATTCTTAGGCAAATGAATGGAGCTGGAGAACATCATACTAAGTGAGGTAACCCAGACTCAAAAGATGAATCATGGTATGCACTCACTAATAAGTGGATATTAACCTAGAAAACCGGAATACCCAAAACATAATCCACACATCAAATGAGGAACAAGAAGAATGGAGGAGTGGCCCCTTGTTCTGAAAAGACTCAGTGAAGCAGTATAGAACAAAATCAGAACAGGGAAGTGGGAAGGGTTGGATGGGAAAACAGGGGGAGGGAAGGGGACTGATGGGACTTTTGGAGCGTGGGGGTCCAGAAAAGGGGAAATCATTTGAAATGTAAATAAATATATGAATAAATTAAAAAAGATCTCGGGGGCACAAAATGCCAGGGGTATGCCTGCACCCAGGAACTGGTCAGATCAGTTGTTTGTCTGTGTGCCAGCTAGTCATGGGTCCTGTGCCCTACGGAGTGATCAGCATTTGGAGGGATTCCCCGCCACCAACTTCACTACATGACAGAGCAGTCGGTGAAAACCAGGTTCACTGAGACAACCCAAGTATAAGATTGCTTGGGGAAAGAAAGAGGAAAGCTTCAATGGCACACAAGAGGAAGGTAGCACATCAACAGTCTGTGCCAGGGGAAACCCAGTCATCCAGTATCGTGGAAATAGCCTTACAAGCTTACAGGAGGTTGAAGCACCAGCCAGTGACAACAAGACCAACTAACACCAGTGAGAACTAGATGGCTAAAGGCAAACATAGGAACATTACTCAAAGTAACCAAGGTAATATGGCAGCATCAAGTCCCCAACAACAGCAAGACCTGGATACCCCAACACACCAGAAAAACAAGATTTGGTTTTAAAATTACTGGTCATGATGCTGTCAGAGGAACACAAGGAGGACATAAATAAATCTCTTAAAGAAATACAGGAGAAAATGGATCAAAAATTAGGAGCCATTACAAGGGAAACACAAAAATCATTGAAAGAAATTCAGGAGAATATGGGTCAAATGATAGAAGCCAATAAAGAGGAAATGCAAAAATCACTTAAAGGAACGCAGGAGAACTTTGGTCAACAGGCAGAAATCATGAAAGAGGAAACACAAAAATCTCTTAAAGAATTACAGGAAAACACAAACAAGCAAGTGAAGGAGTTAAGCAAAACCATCCAGGATCTGAAATCAGAAGTAGAAACAACTAAGAAAACTCAAAGGGAGACAACTTTGGAGATAGAAAGCTTTGGGAAGAAATCAGTGGACATAGATGCAAATATCAACAACAGAATACAAGAGATAGAAGAAAGAATCTCAGATGCTGAAGATACCATAGAAACCATGGACTCAACAGTTAAAGAAAATGCAAAATGCAAAAAGCTTGTAACCCAAAATATCCAGGAAATCGAGGATACAATGAGAAGACCAAACCTAAGGATTATAGGCATAGATGAGTGTGAAGATTTACAACTTAAAGGGCCAGCAAATACCTTCAATAAAATTATGGAAGAAAACTTCCCTAACCTAAAGAGAGAGATGCCCATGAATATACAAGAAGCCTATAGAACTCCAAACAGACTGGACCAGAACAGAAATACCTCCAGTAACATAATAATCAAAACCCTAAATGTACTAAACAAAAAAGACTACTAAAGGCAGTAAGAGAAAAAGTCCAAGTAATATATAAAGGAAGACCTATCAGAATTACACCAGACTTATCTCCAGAGACCATGAAAGCTAGAAGATCCTGGGCAGATCACATGCAGACTCTACAAGAACACAAATGCCAGCCAAGACTACTATACCCAGCAAAACTCTCAATCAACATAGATGGAGAAACCAAGATATTTCATGAAAAAATCAAATTTATACAATATCTTTCCACAAACCCAGCCATACAAAGGATAATAGGGGGAAAACACCAATACAAGGAGGAAAAGTATACCCTGGAAAAGGCAGACTAATAACCTTCTTTCATCAAACCCAAAAGAAGATAACCACTCAAATATATAATTAACATCAAAAGTGATAGGAATCATAATCACTATTCCTTAATATCTCTTAACATCAATGGATTCAATTCACCAATGAAAATACATAGACTAACAGACTGGATAAGGAAAGAGGACCCTACATTTTGCTGTATACAGGAAACACATCTCAGTGTCAAAGAAAAAACTACCTTAGAGTAAAAGACTGGAAGACAATTCCACAAGCAAATGGTCTCAGGAAACAAGTCAGAGTTGTCATTCTAATGTCAGATAAAATCGACATTCAACCTAAAGTCATCAAAGGAGACACGGAAGGACTCTTCTTGCTGGTAAAAGAAAAAATCCACAAAGAAGAACTCTCAATTCTAAACATCTATGTTCCAAATGCAAGAGCACCCTCATTCACAAAAGAAACTTTGTTAAAGCTCAAAGCATACATTGCACCTAACACAATAATTGTGGATGACTTCAACAACGCACTCTCCTCCATGGATTGATCAGGAAAACAGAAACTAAACAGAGACACAGTGAAACTAATTGAAGCTTCAGACCAATTGGATTTAACAGATATACATACATACATATACATATATGTATATATATATATATATATACATACATACATATATATATATACATACATATATATATATACATACATATATATATACATATATATATGTGTGTGTGTGTGTGTGTGTGTGTGTGTGTGTGTGTGTAGGTATAGGTATAGGTATAGGTATAACATTTCATCCCAAAGCAAAGGAATATACCTTTTACTCAGCACCTCATGGTACCTTCTCCAAAATCAATCATATAATAGGTCACAAGACAGACCTCAACAAATATAAGATCGAAATAATCCCATGCCTCCTATCAGATCACTATGGATTAAAAGTGGTCTTCAATAGCAACAAAAACAACAGAAAACCCACATACACATGGAAACTGAAGAACACTCAATGATACCTTGGTCAAGGAAGAAATAAAGAAAGAAATCAAAGACTTTTTGAATTTAATGAAAATGAAGGCACAATATACTCAAATCTATGGGACACAATGAAAACAGTGCTAAGAGGAAAACTCAAAGCCCTGAGTGCCTCCAAAAAGAAACTGGAGAGAGCATACACAAGAAGCTTAACAGCACAACTGGAAGCTCTGGAACAAAAAGAAGCTAATTCACCCAAGAGGAGAAGAAGACAGGAAATCATCAAACTCAGGGCTGAAATCAATCAAGTAGAAACAAAGAGAACCATACAAAGAATCAACAAAAGCAGGAGTTGGTTCTTGGAAAAAATCAACAAGATAGATAAATCATTAGCCAGACTAACCAAAGGGCATAGAGACAGTATCCAGATTAACAAAATTAGAAAGGAAAAGAGGATATAACAACAGAAACTGAGGAAATTCAAAAAATTATCATATCCTACTACAAACGTCTGTACTCAACACAACTGTAGAATCTGGACAATTTCTTAGACAGATACCAAAAACCAAAATTAAATCAGGATCAAATAGATCATCTAAACAGTCCCATAACCCCTAAAGAAATAGAAGGTTTCATAGAAAGCACAGTACCAGAGGGTTTTAGTGCAGAATTATATCAGAGCTTCAAAGAAGACTTAACACCAATATTCTTCAAAATATTCTACAAAATAGAAACAGAAGGAACACTACCCAACTCATTCTACAAAGCCACAATTACACTGATAACAAACCTCACAAAGATCCAACAAAGAAAGAGAACTTCAGGCCAATTCCCCTTATGAATATCCATGCAAAAATACTCAATAAAATTCTTGCACATTGAATCCAAGAACACATCAAAACGATCATCCACCATGATCAATTAGGCTTCATCCCAGGGATGCAGGGATGGTTCAATATAAAGAAATGCAAATCAAAACAACCCTGAGATTTCACCTCATACCAGTAAGAATGACTAAGGTTAAAAACTCAGGAGATAGCAGATATTGCCAAGGCTGTGGAGAAATAGGAACACTCCTTCACTGCTGGTGGGATTGTAAGATGGTACAACCACTCTGGAAATCAGTTTGGTGGTTCCTAAGAAAACTGGACATGACACTTCTGGAAGACCCTGCTATACCTCTCCTGGGCATATACCCAGAGGATTCCCCAGCATGCAATAAGGACACATGCTCCACTATGTTCATAGCAGCTTTATTTATAATAGCCAGAAGCTGGAAAGAACCCAGATATCCCTCAATAGAGGAATAGATACAGAAAATGTGGTATATATACACAATGGAGTACTATTCCGAAATTAAAAACAATGAATTCATGAATTTTTTAGGCAAATGGATCGAACTGGAAAATATCATCCTAGTGAGGTAATGCAATCACAAAAGAATACACATGAAATGCAATCACTGATAAGTGGATATTAATTATCCCTGAAGCTCTGAATACTGAAGATACAATTAGCATAACAAATGATTCCCATGAAAAAGGAAGAAGAGGGCCCTAATCCTGGAAAGGCTTGATCCAGCATTGTAGGGGAGTACCAGGACAGAGAAAAGATAGGGGGAAAGATAGGAGAATGGATGGAGAGAAGAGGACTTATGGGACATATGGGGGGGGTAACTGGGAAAGGGGAAAGCTTTTAGAATGTAAACAAAGAATATAGAAAATAAATTTTAACAAAGGAAAAAATATATATTCTATATTAAAAAAAAGAAATCCATCAACTACATAAACAAACTCAAAGAAAAAACCATATGATCATTTAATTAGATGCTGAAAAAGCATTTAACAAAATTCAGCATCCTTTCATGCTAAAAGTCTTGGAAAGAACATGAATTCAAGGCCCATATCTAAACACAGTAAAAGTAATAAACAGAAACCAGTAGACAACATCAAACTAAATGGAGAGAAACTTGAAGCAATCCCACTAAGATCAGGGACTAGACAAGGGTGTGCCCTCTCTATATATCTTTTCAATATAGTACTTGAAGTTCTAGCTAGAGCAATTAGACAATCTAAGGAGGTCAAAGGGATACAAATTGGAAAGGAAGAAATCAAACTATCACTATTTGCAGATGATATGATAGTATACTTAAGTGACCCAAAAAACTCTACCAGAGAACTCCTACAGCTGATAAACAACTTCAGCAAAGTGGCAGGTTATAAAATCAACTCAAGCAAATCAGTAGCCTTCCTATACTCAAAGGATAAGCAGGCTGAGAAAGAAGTTAGGGAAATGACACCCTTCACAATAGCCACAAACAGCATAAAGTATCTTGGGGTGACTCTAACCAAACAAGTGAAAGTCCTATATGACAAGAACTTCAGATCTCTGAAGAAGGAAATTGAAGACCTCAGAAAATGGAAAAATCTTCCATGCTCATGGATTGGCAGGATTAATATAGTTAAAATGGCCATCTTGCCAAAAGCAATCTACAGATTTAAGGCAATCCCCATCAAAATCCCAACTCAGTTCTTCATAGTGTTAGAAAGAGCAATTCTCAAATTCATCTGGAATAACAAAAAACCCAGGATAGCTAAAACTATTCTCAACAGTAAAAGAACTGCTGGGGGAATCAGTATCCCAGACCTCAAACATTACTACAGAGCAATAGTGTAAAAAACTGCATGGTATTGGTACAGTGACAGGCAAGTGGATCAATGGAATGGGATTGAAGATCCAGAAATGAACACACAAACCTATGGTCACTTGATCTTTGACAAAGAAGCTGAAAACATCCAGTGGAAAAAAGACAGTCTTTTCTACAAATGGTGCTGGTTCAACTGGAGGTCAGCATGCAGGAGAATGCAAATTGATCCATTCTTATCTCCTGGTACTAAGCTCAACTCCAAGTATATCAAGGACCTCCACATAAAACCAGACACACTGAAACTAATAGAAAAGAAACTGGGGAAGACCCTTGAGGACACGGGCACAGGGTTAAAGTTCCTGAACAGATAACCAATAGCTTATGCTCTAAGATCAAGAATTGATAAATGGGACCTCATAAAATTACAAAGTTTCTGTAAAGCAAAGGACACTGTCAAAAGGACAAAATGGCAACCAACAAATTGGGAAAACATCTTCACCAACCGTACATCCGAAAGATGGCTATTATCCAATATATACAAAGAACTCAAGAAATTAGACCCAGGGAACCAAATAACCCTATTAAAAATGGGGTACAGAGGTAAACAAAGAATTTTTCCTGAAGAATTTCAGGTGGCTGATAAGCACCTTAAGAAATGTTCAACATCATTAATCTTAGGGAAATGCAAATCAAAACAACCCTGAGATTTCACCTCACACCAGTCAGAATGGCTAAGATTAAAAACTCAGGAGACAGCAGGTGTTGAGGTGGATGTGGAGAAAGAGGAACACTCCTTCACTGCTGGTGGGATTGCAAGATGGTACAACCACTTTGGAAATCAGTATGGTGGTTCCTCAGAAAACTGGACATGACACTTCTAGAGGACCCTGCTATACCTCTCCTGGGTATATACCCAGAGGATTCCCCAGCATGCAATAAGGACACATGCTCCACTATGTTCATAGCAGCCTTATTTATAATAGCCAGAAGCTGGAAACAACCCAGATGTCCCAGGAATGGATATAGAAAATGTGGTTTATTTACACAATAGAATACTACTCAGCAATTAAAAACAATGAATTCATGAAATTCTTAGGCAAATGGTTGGAGCTGGAAATTATCATCCTAAGTGAGGTAACCCAATCACAAAAGAATACATATGGAATGCAATCACTGATAAGTGGATATTAATTAGCCCAGAAACTCAGAATTCTCAAGACATAGTTAGCATATCAAATGATTCCCAAGAAGAGGGAATGAGAGCGCCCTGGTTCTGAAAAGAGTTGATCCAGCATTGTAGGGGAGTACCAGGACAGTGAAATGGGAGGGGATAATTGGGAAATGGGCAGAGAGAAGAGGGCTTATGAGACAGATGGGGTGGTGGGTGGGGAACTGGGACAGGGGAAAACATTTGGAATGTAACCAAAGAATGTAGAAAAAAAAAGAAATGTGAATAAAGGAAATATCCAATACAAAGAAAAAAAATGCATTTAATTTATTTAACATGTTTTAATAGGTAAAACAGAAATAATATTAGGCCCTCTTCATATGTACTCTTTATATGTGATAAAATACAATTTTTATGAACATCTATATTTTATATAATTTCATTGCTCTTAAATACACTGTGAGATATTAGTATATAAGTTTCTTAGAGTATAAAAACACTCATTCAGTTTTTTAACAAAATATATGCTATGTAGAATGAAGTATTATAGACAGATAGAGGTCCTAGATTAGAGAAGATTAAATAGCGTGGACTATTTGAATATTCTCAGCTTAATATTTGATATTTATTAGCTAAATATTTCTACAAAGGTTTTACTGTGAATCAGGAAAAATATGTAGAGAATTTGAACCTAAAACTATATTTTTACTAGAGTAAAAATTGCTGGTGAATTAAAATTCCAGTTAGACAGTTAGTGTAAGGAATTGATTTCAAGATAAAAGCATATTCCTAGAAATCATGCTGAAGCTGATAATTGATTATGCTCATGGATTTTTTTTGTTTCTGAAATTTTTCTAAATTTGAGATGCCTGTGATCACATTAATAAATATACATGTAGTGTGTACATTATTATTCTATATATTTTTAAAAGTCTGAGTGGGCTTAATAACCTGATACATTGTTATTGTTGAGAGTGACATTTGTAGTCAATAAAATATAATATCCTTTTATTTTCTTTCTTTTCTTTTAATTTAAATATATCCTTTCACCCTATAATATGTTCTGATTATAGTTTTTCCTCTCTATATTGCTCCTAGTTCCCTTGTCCCCATATACACCCCTTTTTGTTCTCTCATTAGAAAAGATATGGATACTAAGATATAACTAAACATGACAAAACAAGATAAGATTTAAAATAAAAAGCCAATTTTTATCAAAGCTGTATTAGGGTCAATACTTTTTCAGGGGATGATGCCTCATATTCAAGTAGTATGCACAGGAAAGAGTGTTTATTCTGCAGAAATCCAGGATTCCAGGGTTCACCATTCATTAGGATGGAAGAGAGAGATATAAGCTTTGCTGGGTCAATTTAAGGCCTGTTCGGGTAGGAGTGGGTGACTTTTACCTTTATTTCCCTTGATGGTGTGGATCTTTCCTCATAGATATGAGTGTATTTGTGATTATTTAAGGCTCTGGGAAATTTGGGGTACTTTACAGAATTTTGCCAATTAGCCATACTTGGCTCAGGTTACATGGTGGGGCAGCTAATGGCAGCTTTTGATTGACTGACAAAGTATGGTTTTTACTAGAATTAACTTGTTTTCTACTTCCTCTATTCTGGGAAACAGAAACTCAGACTTAGTCTCCTGAATTGCCAGTTTGCAGCCTATCATGGAATCAGCCTGGATTCAGCTAACTCATTTCTCTCAACTGGACACTGCAACCCAATAGGAGGAAAAGAATCCCAAGAAGAGGCACAAGATTTAGAACCTAATTCTTTCTCACTATTAACAGTCTCATAAAAATACTAAGCGTAAAACATACTATATATATACAAAGGACCTTGTGTAGAAGCAGTGCTTGCTGACTTGGTCTCTGTGAGCTCATGCTCTTAGCTTAGTTAGTTTACTAAGAGGGCCTTCTTCACATGGGGTCCTCCATCCCCCTGGCTGTTTCATTCTTTCCATCACCTCTTATTTCATGGATCTCCATGAGCTCTGAGGAAAGGGATTTTACGAAGACATGCTTCTTAGAGCTATGAGTTCCAAGGACCTTTTCTGTGAATGATGTGTTGTGGTGGGCCTCTGTATCTCTTTCACTTGCTATAAGAAGAATCTTCCCTGACGATGATAAATAAAATCACTAATCTCACTAATCTATGAATATAGAAGAACTAGGAATCATTTTATTAGTATTTTAGGACTAGTACTCTTATAAGGAAGGGCTCATTATTTGCTGAAGACTTAAGACTCAAATTGTACATAAAAGCAGAGAAGATTTTATTCTTCAGAAATTACTAGCATGTGGGTGTCAACCATTCATCAAAATTATGACACCAAATGAAGGCATACATTCCACAAGGAAACTAGGGAAATTTTTAGCAAAGAGTAAATAATCTAAAGCTTAATTGGTGGGAGCTAGGGAAGTTACATGAGTCAGTTTCTGAATGGCTGCTATGTTAGTTTCTTTTTTCTTTCTTTCTTTCTTTCTTTTTATTGATATATTTTTTATTTACATTTCAAATGATTTCCTCTTTTCTGGGTCCCCACTCACCGCAAGTCCCATAAGCCCTCTTCCTTCCCCCTGTTCCTCCATCCTCCCCTTCCCACTTCCCTGTTCTGGAATTCCCCTATACTCTTGCACTGAGTCTTTCCAGAACCCGGGGCCACTCCTCCATTCTTTTTGGACATCATTTAATTTGTGGATTATGTCCTGGGTATTCAAACTTTCTAGGCTAATATCCACTTATCAGTGAGTGAATACCATGATTGATCTTTTGAGACTGGGTTACCTCACTTAGTATGATGTTCTCCAGTTCCATCCATTTGTCTAAGAATTTCATGAATTCATTGTTTCTAATGGCTGAATAGTACTCCATTGTGTAAATATACCACATTTTTTGTATCCATTCCTCCACTGAAGGACACCTAGGTTCTTTCCAGCTTCTGGTTACTACAAATAGGGCTGCTATGAACATAGTGGAGCATGTGTCCTTATTGCATGCTGAAGAATCCTCTGGATATATGCCCAGGAGTGGTATAACAGGGCCCTCAGGAAGTGAGGTGCCCAGTTTTCTGAGGAACCTCCAGACTGATTTCCAAAGTGGTTGTACCATCTTGCAATCCCACCAACAGTGGAGGAGTGCTCCTTTTTCTCTACATCCTTGCCAACACCTGATGTCTCCTGAATTTTTGACCTTAGCCATTCTGACTGGTGTGAGATGAAATCTCAGGGTTGTTTTGATTTGCATTTCCCTAATGATTAATGATGTTGTACATTTCTTAAGGTGTTTCTCAGTTCTCCGAAGTTCTTCATGTGAAAATTCTTTGTTTAGCTCTGTACCCCACTTTTTAATGGGGTTATTTGTTTCTCTGGGTTCTACTTTCTTGAGTTCTTTGTATATATTAGATATTAGCCCTCTGTTGGATTTAGGGTTCGTGAAGATCCTTTCCCAGTCTGTTGGTTGATGTTTTGTCCATTTGACAGTGTCTTTTGTCTTACAGAAACTTTGTAGTTTTATAAGGTCCCATTTGTCAATTCTTGATCTTAGAGCATAAACTCTAAGACTCTCCAGGGTCTTCCCCAGTTACTTTTTGATTAGTTTCAGTGTGTCAGGTTTTATGTGGAGGTCCTTGATCCATTTGGAGTTGAGCTTAGTACAAGGAGATAAGAATGGATCGATTCGCATTCTTCGGCATGCTGACCTCCAATTGAACCAGCACCATTTGTTGAAAAGACTATCTTTTTTCCACTGGATGTTTTCAGCTCCTTTGTCGAAGATCAAGTGACCATAGGTGTGTTAGTTCATTTCTGGGTCTTCAATCCTATTCCATTAATCCGCTTGCCTGATATTGTACCAATACCATGCAGTTTTTTTTTTTTTTTTAATCACTATTGCTCTGTAGTAAAGTTTAAAGTCTGGGATACTGAATTCCCCTGAAGTTCTTTTACTGTTGAGAATAGTTTTAGCTATCCTGGGTTTTTTGTTATTCCAGATGAATTTGAGAATTGCTCTTTCTAGCTCTATGAAGAACTGGGTTGGGATTTTTATGTAGATAGCATTGAATCTGTAGATTGCCTTTGGCAAGATGGCCATTTTAACTTTATTAATCCTGCCAATCCTCAATCCTGGAAAATTTTTCCATTTTCTGAGATTTCTTTGATTTCCTTCTTCAGAGATCTGAAGTTCTTGTCATATAGGTCTTTCACTTGTTTGGTTAGAGTCACCCCAAGATACTTTATGCTGTTTGTAGCTATTGTGAAGGGAGTTATTTCCCTAATTTCTTTATCAGTCTGCTTATACTTTGAATATGTAAAGGCTACTGATTTGCTTGCATTGATTTTGTAGCCAGCCACATTGCTGAAGTTGTTTATCAGCTGTAGGAGTTCTCTAGTAGAGTTTTTAGGGTCACTTAAGTATACGATCATATCATCTGCAAATAGTGATAGTTTGACTTCTTCATTTCCAATTTGTATCCCATTGACTTCCTTATGTTGTCTAATTGCTCTAGCTAGGACTTCAAGAACTATATTGAAAAGATATGGAGAGAGGGGGCAGCTTTGTTTAGTCCCTGATTTTAGTGGGATTGTTTCAAGTTTCTCTCCATTTCGTTTGATGTTGGCTACAGGTTTGTTGTATATTGCTTTTACTATGTTTTGTTAGTTTCAATATATTTGGTGAGGCCTTGAGGAAATTCCAGTTCCAGCCTCATTATCTCCTTCAGCCAGATATCCCAAGAACTGATTCAGCTCTGAGGTTATCCACCCTTTCTCAGAGTCAGCAATGCTTAACAGCACATTGTCAGTAGCTCCTTCCAAGAAGCCCAATCTTTTTCCCTGGGAAACTGAAACATTTTCATTCTTGGGTTTTTTTATTTCTTAGGGGACCTCTTACTGTTTGTTTTGACCATGGATCTGTGGGTTAACTTTTCTCAGTTCCTGGTTATCTATGTAGTGTTGAAATAATGTTCCATCTTATGGAGTAGGCCTTCAGTGAATTCATAAATTAGTTTCCCACTCTGACTAATTCTATGGCACCCTTATTCTAGCATATCTTGCTGGCAAAAGAGATCATAGGTCAAAGATTGTGTGGCTCACTTGCTGTTTTTGTTTATCTTTTGGTAGTTTGTAAAGTACATTGCAACACCAAATATACTAGAATGTAGAGGAGACTGGAATGATTGATATAAAAAACATAAGCTTTACCTCTTTATGGTCAATGGTCTGTGAGAGTGTTTTCCTCAGCAATGAGCTACCTACCTATGTCAGTCTGCAGAGAGCAACCAAGTGTCTTGGCAACAACCTTTGATGTTTAGGGATCTCCATTGAATGTGTTGTTCAATACCTCAAATAAATACAACTATGTCCCAGTACTGGAAG
Source organism: Apodemus sylvaticus (assembly GCF_947179515.1). Classification (NCBI taxonomy): domain Eukaryota; kingdom Metazoa; phylum Chordata; class Mammalia; order Rodentia; family Muridae; genus Apodemus; species Apodemus sylvaticus. The sequence goes on from NC_067495.1 coordinate 42,321,483, forward strand.
ACTCCATTAGAGAGAAAAGGCGTCCAGTTAAGGCCCTGTTTCCACCAATATTTGGAGATCTCTTTAAGATTGCCTTCATATATTTTAGGAAGTTTTTACTGCATTGATATTTCTATATCATCCCTAAACTACACCTTAATTATCTCATTTAATCATTCTTTCCTTAGACCTAATCTCTCTTCTCCCTCATCACTTATCCTTCCATTCCCCCTGTCCCTAATATATCTGCAATATTTATCATATTTTCCCTAATCAGGAGATACTTGTGTATTCCATAGTCCTGTACACTATACCTAACTTCTCTGGGTCAACAAATTGTAGGTGAGTTAACATTTATTTCATAGTGAATCTCTCTCTATATATATGAATACATACTATATTTAGCTTTATGGGTCTGAGTTACCATGCATAAAATGTTTTTCCAAGTTAAATCCATTTGCCTGCAGATTTCATGATTTTTTTTTTTTACAGCTGATTACACGAACTTGAGTTTTGTACAAGGTGGTAAGGATGGATCTATTTGTATTTTTCTATATGCAAATGCCCAAATGAAACAGAGATATTTATTGATGATGCTGTCTTTTTCCAGTGTGTATTTCTGACTTCTTTATCAAAAAAAATTAGGTGTGTAAATTTACATCTAGGTCTTCAGTTTGAATCCATTCATCAACTTGTTTGTTTTTCTGCCAATACCATGTAAGTTTTATTACTGTAGTGTCATAGTATAACTTTAAATCAGGAATGGTGAGACCTCTAGCAGTTCTTTAATTACTCAGGGTAATTTTTGGTTACCTTGAGTTTGTTTTGTATTCCCATATGAAGCTGAAAATTGTCCTTTTAATGTCTGTGAAGAATTGTGTTGGAATTTTGATCGGGATTGTATTGATTCCAAAGATTACATTTTGTAGGATAGCCATTTTTACTGTGTTAGTCCTGTGGATTTGTGAACATGGGAGATTTTTCTATCTTCTGATATCTTCTTAGATTTGTTTGTTCAAAGATTTGAAGTTCGTGCCACACAGATCTTTTATGTGCTTGGTTAGAGTTACCCCAAGCTCTTTAATATTATTCAAGGCTATTGTGAATGGTGATATTTTCCTATTTTATTTGTAAGTCTTTTTGTTTAATTTGTAAATACTGCTACTGATTTTTTAAAATTAATTTTGTGTCTGTCTTCTTTGCTGAAAGTGTTTATCAAGCAGTAAGAAATCATTGGTGCCATCTATACAGATACTTATGTATACTATCATATTACCTCTAAATAGTTTTGAAATCTTCCTTGCTATGTTTTATATCCTTGATCTTCAGTGGTCTGATTCCTCTCCCTAAGACTTGTAATACAATATAGAAAAAGTATTCAGAGAGTAGACAACCATGTGACATCTTCTGATTGTAGTGGAATTGCTTGAGTTTCTCTCCATTTAATTTGATGTTGACTCTAGGCATGCTGCAAACTCCTTTTTTTTTATGTTTATATATAACCCTTGTCATATATAACTCAATATAAACTCAAATATTTCAAGGATTTCATGATGAACCATGTCAGATATTGTCCAAGGCCAGTTTTCATCTAATATGATAATCATTTGTTTGTTTTTCTTAAATTTTGCTTATCCTATCTTTATTTAATGTTGGTAAATTGTTCCTATTAAAATAGATTGAACTTCCTTCCAGCCCACAGATCTTCCCAGGGCAGAGCCAGCAATCTAGATGACCTCCCACACCTAGAGACAGAGATACTACTAGAAGGTCCATCACAAATAGGCTCACAGGCTCACAAATAGGCTCACCACCCATCCAAATACCTGAACTAACTGGGACCCCCCAAAGGGCCCAGCCAATACAGAACCTATCTGCCTTGCCTGAGATGCATCACCCCTCCTGTCCACAACAGTACCCAGGAGCAGACCAGCACCCTCCCTCACCAAACCCTGTGACAGACACCCTGACTCCCAGGAGGTCCCACATAAACAGTCCCAGAGACAGCCTGACTCAAGGAGGTCCGTCATAAACAGGTTCACAAGAGAGACAGGATCCAGTCAGATACAGCAATGCCAGATGACACTGGAGATGACCATATGATGAGAAGCAAGAACAAGAATATAATCAAGAGAAGCCATTGAAACTTGGCACCATCAGAACCCATTTCTTCCACCACAGCAAGCCCTGTATTCTCCAACATACCAGATAAACAGGATTCCGATCTTGTTATCATCTTGTTATCATCACCTGTTGATGATAATCGGTTTTAAGAAGGTCATATAACTCCCTTAAAGATATACAGGAAAACACAGGTAAACAGATAGAATCCTTTAAAGAAGAAACAAATCTCTTAAAGAAATATAGAAAAACACAACCAAACAGGTTGAACAAATGTATCCGGGATCTAAAAATGGAAATAGAAACAATAAAGAAATCACAAAAGAAGACAACCCTGGAAATGGAAAACATAGGAAAGAGATCAGGAGTCATAGATCCAAGTATCATGAACAGAATACTAGAGATAAACGAGAGACTCTCAGGTATAGAAGATAACACAGCAGTCATTGACACAAGAGTCGAAGAAAATGTAAAACGCAAAATACTTCTAACCCAAAACATCCAGGAAATCCAGGACACAATGAGAAGAGCATAACTAAAAGTAATAAGTATAGAAGAGAACAACGATTCCCAACTCAAAGTGGCAGTAAACATCTTCAACAAAATCATAGAAGAAAAGTTCTCTAACCTAAAGAAATCGATTCCCATAAACATACAAGAAGCCTATAGAACACCAAATAGATTGAACCAGAAAAGAAATTCCTCCCATCACATAATAATCAAAACACCAAATTTTCAGAACAAAAAAGAATATTAAGAGCTGTAAGGTGAAAAGTTCAAGTAACATATAAAGGCAGACCTATTAGAATTACACAAGATTTCACACCAGAGACTCTAAAAGTCAGAAGATATTAGGCAGATGTCATACAAATGTTAATGGTACAAAAATGCCACCCCAGGCTACAATACCCATCAATACACTCAATTACCATTGACGGAGAAATCAAGACATTCCATGACAAATCTAAATTTATACAAATCCTTCAACAAATCCAATCATAAATATTAAAATAGAAGGAAAACTCCAATACAATTAGGGAAAATATATCCAAGAAAAAGCAAGAAATTATCCTTCTCTCAAAAAATCTAAAATAAATAAATAAATAAATAAATAAATAAATAAATAAATAAATAAATAAACTAAAAAAAAAAGAAAAGAAAAGAAAAAAGAGAGCTACGCAAATACAATTCTATGTCTAAGAAGAAAGTAAAAGAAAGCTTGAAGCTTCAATCGGGGCCAGAGAAAAGATCGAAAGTGGCCATAACTCCTAAGGAAAAAGAAGCAGTCATTAAAAGTTCCAAAAACTAAACGCCCAGAACAAGATAGATTTATTATATAATTCTCTCAGACTTTCAAAGAATACCTAATACCAATATATCTCATTTTTTTCCCACAAAATAGAAACAGAAAGACTATTACTTTATTCAATATATGAAGCCACAGCTACTCTTATTCCTAAACCACAGAAAAACCTAACAGAGAAAGAGAACTTCAGGCCAATTTAACTTATGAATATTGATGTAAAAATACTCATTAAAATTCCCTCAAACCAAACCTAAGAACACATTGAAAGGATTATTCACCACAATTAAGTAGACTTCATCTCAGAAATACATGGATGGCTCAATGTATGGAAATCCATCAACATAATTCACTATATAAAAACTTCAAAGAAGAAATTTACATGATCATTTCATTCAATGCTGAAAAGGCCTTTGATAAAATAAAACACTTCTTCATGTTAAAATTGTTGAAAAGATCAGGTATTCAAGGTATTTCTCTAAACATAATAAAAACAATATAAAGATACCAGAAGTCAAGATCAAATTAAATGGAGAGAAACTTGAATAATCCCACTAAAATCAGGGAGTAGACAAGGCTGCCCATTTGCTCCATATTTATTAAATATAGTATAGGAAGTGCTAGACAGAGTCATTACAAAACATGTAGAGATCAAAGGGATACAAATTGTAAAGGAAGAATTCAAGGTATCAATATCTGCTGATGGTATGATAATATACATAAGTCACCCCAAAAATTCTACAAGAGAACTCTTACAACTGATAAAGAATTTCAGTGAAGTGACTGGATATAAAATTAACACAAACAATTCAAAAGGCTTCTTCCACACAAAGGAAAAAACTGGCTGATAAAGAAATTAGGGAAACAACAGCATTCACAATAGTCATCAATAATATAAAATACCTTGGTGTGACTCAAGAATGCAAAATCCCTGAGGAATGAAATCAAAGAAGTTCTAAGAGGAAGGGGAGATCTCCCATGTTCATGAATTGGTATGATTAACATGGCAAAAATGGCCATCCTACCAAAAACAATTTACATATTCAATGAAATCCCCATCAATATTCTAACTCAATTTCTTACAGAGATAGAAAGAGTAATTCTCAACTCCATCTGGAATAAAAAGATAGCATAGTGAAAACAATGTTCAAAAATAAAAGAACTTCTCTGAATTGTATTTATGGGTCTTGAATTCCATTCCATTGATCAACGTGTCTCTTTCTGTAACAGTACCATGCACTTTTTATCACTATTGCTCTGTAGTAAAGCTTGAGATCAGGGATAGTGATTCCCCAACCATTATTTTATTGTTAAGAATTGTTTTCACTATTCTGGGTCACAGATACTTGATCATTGACAAAAAAGTCAAAGATATCCAATGGAAAAAAGAAAGCATCTTCAATAAATGGCGCTGGTCTAACTGGCTGTCTAAATATAGAAAAATAAAAATAGAACCATATTTGTCAATTTGCACAAAGCTCAAGTCCAAGTGGATCAAGGATCTCAATGTAGAAACAGATATACTCAATCTAATAGAATTGAAAGTGGGAAAGAGCTTTGAACTGATTGACACAGTAGAAAATTTCTTAAACAGAACTCCAATGGCTCATGCTCTAAGATCAAGGCTTGGTAAATGGGACTTCATGTAACTGGAAAGCTTCTGTAAGGCAAAGGACATAGTCAATAAAAGGTATCAGTAACCCACTGATTCAGGAAAAACAAAATCTTCACTAACCCCACATCTGATAAAGGGCTAATATCCAAAATATATAAAGTACTCAAGAAACTAATCACCAAAACCCCAAAAAATCCAATCAAAAAATAGGGTATAGAACTAAACTGAGATTTCACAACTAAAGAATCTTGAATGGCTGAGAAGTACCTAAAGAAATGTTCAAAGTCCTTAGTGATCAGAGAAATGAAAATCAACATGGCCCTGAGAATCTACCTGACACCAATCAAAATGGCTAAGATCAAAACCTCAGGTGACAACACATGTTGGAGAGGATGTGGAGGAAGAAAAACACAACTCAAGTGCTGATTGGATTGCAAGCTGATACAAGCACTATGGAAATCAATCTGGAGGTTCCTCAGAAAATTGAAAATAAATCTACCTGAAGTCCCAACTATCCCACTCTTGGGAATATACCCAAAAGATGCCCCACTATGCATCCTGTGGCAACAGGGGCACATGCTCCACTATGTTCATAGTGGCCTTATTTGTGATATCCAGAAGCTAGAACCAACCTAAATGTCCCACAACAAAAAATGGATTCAGTATATGTGGTTCATTTGCACAATGGAATACTACTCAGCTATTAAGAATGACAACATCCTGAGTTTTGCAGGCAAATGTATGGAACTAGAAAATATCATCCTGAGTGAGGTAACTCAGACCCAAGGGGACATGCACAGTATGTACTCACTAATAAGTGGATATTAGTCAAAAAAAGAGTACAAAATACCCAAGATACAGTCCACAGAACTCAAGAAAGATCAACAAGCTAAAGTGCTCAAGTGAGGATGCCTCAGTTTCACTTGGGAGGGAGAAGGAAGCAATCACAAGTAGGGAGGGAGGGAGAGACCTAGGAGGGAAAGTGGACAGGGAGGGGGTTGGGGGAAGAGGGGAACCTGATCTGGTATTGAGTGAGGAAAAGGACTGAAGCCCCGAGGGACAGCAGAAAGAAAGGAAACAGGCAATATTGGGAGGTTATGGGGTTATGGGGAACTCTCCAGAATGCACCAGAGACATGGCCTCAAGGTATGAGATTATCAGGACTCAAAGGGAGGGCACTTAGATTAAATGTCAGACAGTATGGAGAGGAAACATATAGAGCCCAACTCCAAGGGGAAGACAAGGCATCAAATGAGGGAGAGGGGGGGCATCCCACCCACAGTCACAACTCTGACCCATAATTGTTCCTCTCTGAAAGAATTACAGGGATGGAAATGGAGAGGAACCTGAAGAAAAGTTCAGCAATAGCCCCAAATTGGGATCCAGCTCAAGGGGAGGTCTCAAGGCCTGACACTATTACTGAATCTATGGTGTGCTCACAAAAGGGAACATAACATGACCACACTCTGGAAGACCCAGCAAGCAGCTGAAAGAGTCAGATATTTGCACCCAACCAATAGAGAGAAGTCGCTGACCCCTGTTGTTGAATTAGGAAAGGCTGAAGGAATGGAGGTGAGAAGAACTGAGCTGAGAAGAACTGGACTGTGAGAGAGAAATGAACTGAGGAGAAGTTTTTAGACAGAACACCTTTTAGAAAGTATTGAACTCAAGAAGAAATTAGAAGTATAGGCACAGCTTTCAGAGAAAAGACATTGAAAGTAAGAGCATTGTTGTGTCTTCGGAGCTGGAGGAGAGAACAAGATTAGAAGGAGAATGCAGAGTGGAATAACTTAGAAACTATAGATAACACAAAAATGTAAGAGAGCAATGTGCAGAATGCAGAGAAAAAGAGGAAAAAAGAAGACACTGCAGAGAGCAGAAGGAGCAGGCAGGCTTCTCCTTACCATGGAACAGAACAGGTCCCATGGTAAGGATAAGTCAGGTTTAGTCTTATTAAAAGGAACAAAGATTTTTTTCTTACAAACATGTGTTTAATTCATTGAGCATTAGAAGTTGGAAGCATTTTCTTTCTCCATGCAATAAATATTGGAGCTCATTTTTCATCCAGAATGAGTGAGTTCTTTCTGCACCACTGGTGTTTGGTCTTTTGCTCCATTTGTATATGTAAGTATGGATGTGTGTATAAGTATGCAATTGTGAGAATGTATTCATGTGTGTGTGTAAGTATATAATTGTGAGAAAGCATGCAAACTGGACCCAACTGAATTTGAATGGAAATTTATAAATGAGGAAGCATGAAGCAGTTTGTGAATTCATGTGAGATTATGCATGTTCATTTATGTAAAAGTTTTTTCTTTCTGTGAGTGTTATTCTCTTCTCCTGGTTCAATAGAAGTTTATTGCTCCAAACTTCCCTGTAGACTTACAAGCAAGAGACATAGGGGCAACCAGGAAATGGCTATATCAATTAATCTTTTACTTAATCTCCTGCTGTTTTAGGGAGAGGTGCTAAGTGCCTGACACTTGCAGTCACTGGCCTCAGAGGAATGAAAAAGGTCGGCTACAATAGCAGAGTAACTTAGACTTAGATAAGTGAGCTTTTTATTATACAGCAACCCTAAATATCTAGTAAGATAAAGTCTTACTTTCAAATCTCCTAAGACATAGTATTACCCTAGAATTTCTTAATACCAAGTCTTACCCTGCCCCTGCTCTACACCCACCCCTGCATCCTCCCCCCAATGTTCTTCCCCCTTTTCTGTCTCAAGAACTTTCAAGAAAGAAGAACACCTCATGCTGGGGCTGGCCCATGTCCAATTAAAAAAAGGAGCTTCTGCAGAAATCATGATTCCTGACCTCAAGCTATACTACAGAGCAATAGTGATACAGAGACAGACATGTAGATCAATGGAATAGAGGTGAACCAGACATAAACCCACACAACTATGGTCACTTGATCTTTGATAAAGAATACAATACCATACAATGGGAAAAAGTCAGAATATTAAACAAATTGTGCTGATATAATTGTTGGTCTGTATGTAAAAGAATGCCAATTGATCCACTTTTATGTCCTTGTACAAAGCTCAAGTCCAAGTAGATCAAGGGCAACCACACAAAAACAGATATGCTGAATCTAATAGAAGAGAAATTGGGAAAGGTCTTCAAACACATAGGCCCAGGGGAAGTTTTCCTGAACAGAATACCAATGGCTTATGCTCTAAGATCAACAATCAACAAATGGGCACTCATAAAACTGAAAAGCTAATACTGTAAGGCAAAGGACACTGTCAATAGGACAAAATGGCAGCCTACAGATTAGGAAAAGATCTTTACCAAACCTGCATCAATTAGCAGGCTAATATTCAAAATATACAAAGAACTCAAGGAGTTTTACTTGAGAAAACCAAATAACTCAATTAAAAATAGAGGTACACATAAACCCCCTTCCCTTCCCCTGTTCTCCCACCCACCCCTTCCCACTTCCCTGTTCTGGTTTTGCCTTATACTGCTTCACTGAGTCTTTCCAGAACAAGGGGCCACTCCTCCATTCTTCTTGTACCTCATTTCATGTATGAATTATGTTTGGGGTATTCCAGTTTTCCAGGCTAATATCCACTTATTAGTGAGTGCATACCATGATTGATCTTTTGAGACTGGGTATGATGTTCTCCAGCTCCATCCATTTGCCTAAGAATTTCATTAATTCATTGTTTGTAATGGCTGAATCATTGGAAATGTAAATAAAAATAAATCGAATAAAATTAAAAAAATAGAGGTACAGAGATAAACATAGAATTCTCACCTGAGAAATCTCAAGTGGCTGAGGAGCATCCAAAGAAATATTCAACATTCTTAGTTATCAAAAAAATATAAGTAAAAACGACCCTGAGGACCCTGAGATTCCAACTTAAACCAATCAGAATGGCTAAGATGAAAAACTCACAGACACCAGATACTGGCAAAAGATGTGAAGAGAGAGGAACACTCCTCCATTTCTGGTGGGACTGCAACCTGGTACAACCACTTTGGAAATCAATCTGGCTGTTCTTCAGAAAATTTGAATTAGATCTACCTGAAGACCCAGGATATCACTACTGGGCATATACACAAAAGATGCTCCACCATATCACAAGGACATGTGCTTTACTATGTTTTTAGTACCCTTACTTGTAATAGCCAGAAGCTGGAAATAGCCCAGTTGTCCCTCAGTTAAAGAATGTATACAGAAATAGTGGTACATTTACACAACGGAGCAATACTCAGCTATTAAAAACAATGAACTCATGAAATTCTTAGGCAAATGGATTGAAGTAGAAAATACCATCCTGAGTGAGACAACCCAGACCCAAAAGAACCTGTCACTCTCTAAAGGAAAGGCAGGGACAAAAATGGAGCTGAGGATGAAGGAAAGGCCATCCAGAGACTGCCCCACATTGTGATCCACTCCTTCTGCAGATACCAAATGCTGACACTATTGCTGATGCCAATATGGGCTTGTAGACTGTAGCCTGATATGGCTCAGTAAGAACCTAAGACAGATACAGATACTCACAGCCAACCATTGGACTGAGCCCGGAGACTCCAATGCAAGAGGATTAAAGGAGTTGAACTGAATGGGAATGCAACCACATAGGAAGAACATCCGTATTAACCAAATGCCTCCCTCAGAGCTCCCAGCGACTAAATCGCCAACCAAAGAATATACGTGGGATGGTTCATGGCTCATGTAGCAAGCGAATTCCTCATCTAGCATCTGTTCTGTTCGAGGGGAAGTTCTTGATCCTGTGGAGACCTGAAGCCCCAGAGAATTGGGATGGTAAAGGAGTGAGATAGGTGTAGGTGGTTTGGGGAACATCCTCTTAGAAGAAAAGCAGAGGTGAGGTGGTGGGAGCTCTTAGAGGGGAACGTGGGAAGTGGGATAACATTTGAATTATAAACAAATATAAAGATTAATAAATTAAAAAATATGACACATTTTGCTGGAGTACAGTTTTCGGGGAATGTCCTTATGATTCCCTGTATTTCCTCAGTGTCTGTTGTTAACTCCATTTGTTATTTTTGATTTTGTTAAAATTTGGATATTCTTTCTTTTCCTTTAATTTGGATTAGATTTTGTCTAATTTTATCAAAGACTTATCTGTTTGTTCTATTGATTTTTCATATTGTTTGATTAGATTCTGTTTTATTTATGGAATCCCTGAGTTTACTTTTATTCCTTGTCCTTTACTTTTATTTTTTTATTTTTTATTGATCAGGTATTTATCTTTCATTTTTCTTTTTTTTATTCGATATATTTTATTTACATTTCAAATGATTTCCCCTTTTCTAGACCCTACTCCCGAAAAGTCCCATAAGCCCCCTTCCCTCCCCCTGTTCTCCCACCCACCCCTTCCCACTTCCCTGTTCTGGTTTTGCCCTATACTGCTTCACTGAGTCTTTCCAGAACAGGGGACCACTCCTCCGTTCTTCTTGTACCTCATTTGATGTGTGGATTATGTTTTGGGTATTCCAGTTTTCTAGGTTAATATCCACTTATTAGTAAGTGCATACCACAATTGATCTTTTGAGACTGGGTTACCTCACTTAGTATGATGTTCTCCAGTTCCATCCATTTGCCTAAGAATATCATGAATTCATTGTTTCTAATGGTTGAATAGTACTCCATTGTGTATATATATCACATTTTTTGCATCCACTCTTCTGTTGAGGGATACCTGGGTTCCTTCCAGCTTCTGGCAATTATAAATAGGGCTGCTATGAACATAGTGGAGCATATATCCTTATTACATGGTGGGAAATCCTCTGGGTATATGCCCAGGAGTGGTATAGCAGGATCTTCTGGAAGTGGGGTGCCCAGTTTTCTGAGGAACCGCCAGACTGATTTCCAGAGTGGTTGTAACAATTTGCAACCCCACCAGCAGTGGAGGAGTGTTCCTCTTTCTCCACATCCTCTCCAACACATGCTGTCTCCTGACTTTTTAATCTTAGCCATTCTGACTGGTGTAAGGTGAAATCTCAGGGTTGTTTTGATTTGCATTTCGCTAATGACCAATGAAGTTGAGCATTTTTTAAGATGCTTCTCTGCCAACCAAAGTTCTTCAGGTGAAAATTTTTTGTTTAACTCTGTACACCATTTTTTAATAGGGTTATTTGGTTTTCTGGAGTCTAACTTCTTGAGTTCTTTATATATATTGGATATTAGCCCTCTATCTGATGTAGGGTTGGTGAAGATCTTTTCCCAATTTGTTGGTTGCTGATTTGTCCTTTTGATGGTGTCCTTTGCCTTACAGAAACTTTGTAATGTTATGAGGTCCCATTTGTCAATTCTTGATCTTAGAGCATACACTATTGGTGTTCTGCTCAGGAAATTTCCCCCTGTACTGTCCTCAAGGGTCTTCCCCAGCTTCTTTTCTATTAGCTTCAGAGTATCTGGCTTTATGTGGAGGTCCTTGATCCATTTGGAGTTGAGCTTAGTAGAGGAAGACAAGGATGGATCAATTCCCATTCTTCTGCATGCTGACCTCCAGTTGAACCAGCACCATTTGTTGAAAAGGCTATCTATCTTTTTTCCATTGGATGTTTTCAGCCCCTTTGTCAAGGATTAAGTGGCCATAGGTGTGTGGGTTCATTTCTGGATCTTCAATCCTGTTCCATTGATCTGCCTGCCTGTCACTGTACCAATACCATGCAATTTTAAACACTACTGCTCTGTAGTATTGCTTGAGGTCAGGGATACTGATTCCCCCTGAAGTTCTTTTGTTGTTGAGAATAGTTTTAGCTATCCTGGGGTTTTTGTTATTCCAGATGAATTTGAGAATTGCTCTTTCTAACTCTTTGAAGAACTGAGTTGGGATTTTGATGGGTATTGCATTGAATCTGTATATTTCTTTTGGCAAAATGGCCATTTTAACTATATTAATCCTGCCGATCCATGAGCATGGGAGGTTTTTCCATTTTTTGAGGTCTCCTTCCATTTCCTTCTTCAGAGTCTTGAAGTTCTTGGCATACAGATCTTTTACATATTTGGTAAGTCACCCCAAGGTACTTGATATTGTTTGTCACTATTGTGAAGGGGGTCATTTCCCTAATTTCTTTCTCAGCCTGCTTATCCTTTGAGCATAGGAAGGCTACTGATTGGCTTGAGTTGATTTTATAACTTGCCACTTTGCTGAAGTTGTTTATCAGCTGTAGGAGTTCTCTAGTGGAGGTTTTTGGGTCACTTAAGTAGACTATCACATCATCTGCGAACAGTGATAGTTTGACTTCTTCCTTTCCAATTTGTATCCCTTTCACCTCCTTATGTTGTCAAATTGCCCGAGCTAGTACCTTAAGTACAATATTGAAAAGATAAGGAGAAAGGGGGCAACCCTGTCTAGTCCCTGATTTTAGTGGAATTGCTTCAAGTTTCTCTCCATTTAGTTTGATGCTGGCTACCGGTTTGCTGTATATTGCTTTTACTATGTTTAGGTATGGGCCTTGAATTCCTGTTTTTTCCAAGACTTTAAGCATAAAAGGATGCTGAATTTTGTCAAATGCTTTTTCAGCGTCCAATGAAATGACCATGTGGTTTTTTTCTTTGTGGTTGTTTATGTAGTGGATTGCATTGATGGATTTCCGTATATTGAATTAACCCTGCATCCCTGGGATAAAGCCTACTTGATCATGGTGGATGATCGTTTTTATGTGTTCTTGGATTCGGTTGTCAAAAATTTTATTGAGTATTTTTGCATCAATGTTCATAAGGGAAATTGGTCTGAAGTCCTTTACTTTTATTGAGTATGATTTCTTCTTTTCATTCTATAGCCATGGTTCTATACTGTCCTAATGATGTAACCCTTTAATATAGTTTCTTATGTTGTGGTAGCCCACCAAACATAAAATTACTGTTTTGCTATTTCTTAACTGAAATATTGTTACTATTATGAATTTCAATGTAAATATATGGCATACAGGATGTGTGTTATGTGACCTCCAAACTGTTTAGAACCCACTGGTTGATTATTGCTGTTCTAGAGCTTGTAGGTGTGCTCTTAAGTTGCTAGTGTATGATCACTCCATTTTTTTATATAAACATTTGATCCTGTGAATTTTCCTCTTAGAGCAGTTTTATTTTATCCCATATAATTTTGGTATCCTCTATATTTGTTCTTATTTAATTATAGAAAGTCTTTAACTTCTTTCCCATTTTTGTCTTGATTCATTTTTCATTCTGTAAAGAGATGTTCAGTTTCTATTAGTCTGCAAGCTTCCTTTTGATTCTGTTGTTGATATCCACCTTCATTTTATGGTGGTCTGACAGAATTCAGGGAGTTATTTTAGTATTTTGTTGTAGTTTTGGGGGACTTGCTTTGTGACTGAATATGTGGTCAATTTTGAAAAGAGTTCCATGAACTGCTGAGATGATTATATATTTTCTTTTGTTTGTATGCATTGTTCTATAAATATATGTTATATCTATTTGGTTTATACTCTCTGCTAGCTCCAGCATTTATTTGTTTATATTTTTGTCTGAATAATTTATGCAGTGCTGAGAATAATCTATGCAATGCTGAGAGTTTAGTATTGAAGTTTCCACTAATAGTGTTCGAGGGCTAAAATATATTTTAAGCTGTGGTACTGTTTCTTTAAAAAATTGGCCGCTTTTGTGTTTGAGGCATAAGTGCTTAGAATTGAAATGTCATAGTGGTGGATTTTTCATTTGATAGGTATGTAGAGTTCTTTGTATATTTTAGATATTAACTATCAGATGTATGGTTGGTAAAGATCTTTTCCAAATCTGTAGGTTGCCATTTTATCCTATTGGCATTGCTGGCATATCATTGAGAATGTGTTACTAGAATAATTCTCACTAATATACTCTGGTGTTTTTCCTTTCCATAGTCAGTGTATTGCTGTTGATTTGCTGTTGTGGTAAATCTCTAACCCAAAAAGGCCCAGTTAAATAAATCACAACTCAATTGGAGCAATACACACAATCAGTACACCTAGATTGGGCAGATCTACCACTACACCTCTCTATTCTTATCTATAAGATCCCATATAACTTGTGGTTTCTCCATGCCACATGCTTCTCTCCATTCTCCTTCCACCTCTTCCTCCATCAATTCCCTCTCCACCTCCCTCCCTTCTCCTGGGGAGAAGGTTCACAAAGCACCTGTATACATGATTAACTCCTCCTTTGCAGCCTCTCTCAGGAGCGGAATTAGCATCAAAATACAAGACCAGGCCTATACACAACACTTCCCCCTTTCTGTCCAATTGCAAACCCCTTTTTATTTCAGATATAAATTGAGCACAACAGTTACCATTTTGTAATTTTTAAAGTGTAAGATAGAGCTAACACCTGGTCCATCATTTTTGATCAATTAAAAAGGATCTCTGTCATTTATCCTAACTTAAAAGACTTATAATTCTACACCTGACTCATGTCCTGGTTTTCGATTGGAAGCCATCTGAAAACTATATCATTGATCCTCTCAAATCTGCATCATCTTTCTCAATACTAAACAGCTTGGGCTGGCTATAAGACTGACAGGGTTGAAGACCTTTTGAGTTGTCTTTAGCACTTGCTCAGCCTTGTCTGGTTTCGGAATATCTGAAAGAAAACTCTCCCTGCCTGAGAGAGGATCCCCTGGGAGTTTTTGGCTGCGTGTTGTCCCATTTCGTCTATTGTTGTTCTACATTCCTTAGTCAAATGTCTGCCTTTGCTACACCTTTAGCATATTCCATAAGGCTTAGGCCCCCTTTTGGTATTACTTTGGTTTTTCCTGCAGTAATTTCTGAGATGACCCTGCTCACCACAATGAAAACATTTGAAATCTTGGGTCATCTTTAGGTGTCTAGTGGTAGCTTCTCCCATTACAGTCATATAGGGCAAGCAAGAACCAACATCAGCTGTATATCTAATCCACTCATCTATTGATACTGACCTTGACCTCAGTGGTATGATTACTTCCTTGCATTCAGCATTTGCATTTTCAAAGGCTAAAGACTCAATTAGTGTCTTCCTTGCTGTTGAATCTGTTGAATCTCTTATACTCCTTTCCACAGCTGAGGTTAGCCTTTGTAAAAAGTCAGGGAAGGTTTCCGTTGGACCTTGTATGTCATGACTTGATGGTTCAAGTCTTTTCCCTAGTTCTGTGACTTTGTCCCGGGTCTTTAAGGCTGACAATTAACACAAGGCCAGAGTTTCTTCATCATATATAGTCTGCACCTCTATCTCAGCAAAGGGACTTTCACCAAGTAGTTGGTCTGTTGAAATCTCTCTACCCCTGGCTCTATTTTGTCATGCTGTCTTCCTCACTTCATCTGTCCACCATGTGAACCATTGTAAATTAGCAGCAGGTTCTAGTATTGCTGTTGCCATATACTTCCAGTCTTGGGGCATTATTATATTTTTAATAGCCCAAGAAGTCAGGATTTGCTTTACAAATGGCAAATGCATTCCAAAATTAGTTATACTTTCCTTAAACTTTCTCAGATCTAACACATCCATGGGTTGCCATTCAAACTTCTGATAACCCTGTGGGTGATCATCCACTAGAGTCCTTTGTTGTATATTAACCAGATAGACTAAAGTTTGTTTTCTAATAACCTTTGGTTGGCTTTCTCTAATTTGATCTTCAGTCTCTCTACCTGAGTATTTTCCTTAATTGAAATTTTAAATTCCTCCCTTTAGGTCTGTGTCCATGCTCCATATATATATTCAATATATCATCACATAAAACCAAAATGATATTTATTGTGTTTCTCATCTTTAAGTATGAAAAATTTATATATCTCTCTTATATCAATGAATCACCTGGTCCAGAGCCCTTTGTACCTTTGTCTCCTGATTCTTTATTCATGGGGAGGGGCTGAGTGTAGAATGACCCTGTTTGGGTTGCAGCTGTCTTATGTCCTTCTTTGTGTTGCAGCTGTCATGTGTCCCTGTTTGGGTTGCAACTGGCAGCATGTGCTTGTGTGCTCATCCTGGGCAACAGGCAGCATAAACAAGCAGTCTGGAAATCCAGTCTGGCTGTCCTAGACAAGGGGGTGGGTGGTGAAAGATATGGGGAAGCAAACAAAGAAAGGCTCTCTTGGGCATAGATGCCCTTACTAGTTCACTGTTTCTGCCCACAAACTACCTCACAGGCAGTTGTACTCCAGGATCTCCTATTCGCCCTACAGTTCTTACACCACCACAGTGCTAATAAAGCAGATCTACATGCTGAGGTGCTGCCCCTCACCTTAGCTCTCTGTCTGGAGATTTGGGGAGGGAGTCTCTCTGCCATTCTCTGTAGGCCCCTCAGACCCAGTCAGCTTCCAATCCCCACTGCTGCAGCCTATATCGCTGCCCAAGCCATATTCAGTGGATGAGGGACAGTGAATTTTTAATCTCAGGTTTTTTGAGTTCTAAGTAATAAGCTGGGCACCAATTTGTTGCAGTAAATCTCCAACCCAAAAAGGCCTGGTTAAAGAAACCACAGCTCAATTAAGTGGAATACAAGCTACATGCCTAGGTTAGGCAGATCTACCACTACACTACTCTATACCCATCTACAAGATCTCATATTATTTGCAATTTCTCCAAGCCACATGCTTCTTTCCATCCTCCTCCCACTTCCTCCTCTGTCAATTCCTTCTCCTCCTCCCTTCTCTCCAAAAGCTTTTCAGCTCCAGCTTCCCTCCTCATTGCCTAATCACCAGGTCTAGCCTTTATTTGAAAAGTTAAGGTGGGGATAAGGTTCACAAAGCACCAGTATATGTGATTAGCTCCTCCTCTGCAGCTCTTCCCAGGAGCAGAATTAGAATCAAAATACAATACTAGGATTATCCACAACAATTAGCCATGGCAACACAATCATTTTACATACTTACCTACATTCTTTTGTGAAATTCATCATCCAAGAAAATCATGCATGGGTTTTCTCCAGATTAAATCAGGATAGCCAACAGATTTCAAATGGATCACATTCCCTTTATTAGCACACACACACACACACACACACACACACACACACACACACACACATGCAGGCATAAAGAGATGTATAAACAGAATCACAAGTGGAAAATATTAATGATCCTTTAATAAATTCAGAATCTTTATTGATTCCAATATCACTCTTTAAAACATGAGTCATGTGCTGAAGGGTCCAACTTAAAGGAAGGGGCAAGTTTAAACTTTAAAAAATCCATTTTGCTTTCAGGCAGTCATAATTCCCCTGGGCAAATAGCCACTCTATTCCTAGCAACAACCACTTAAGGGGAAAGTACCTAATGTCTTAGAGTAAATTGATTAAGATAGCAACCATTGTTCATACCCAGCTGAAATCATTACTAGCAAATAGAATTATACCAAGAAAATACCAACTAATCATGTAAATGTCAAGTTGGAAAGTCCCTCAGCCTGCAACCATGATAAACAAAATGGCTTGCACCAGCTCAGTACCTTTCACTCCTTCCACTGTGCTGAAGATGTTGGAATGATACAAGACTGAGCTTGAATAAAGACTTTTCTTTTGCAGACAAGTTGGACCCATGCTGCCTTTTTTCTACTGGAAGTTTTTAACTCCTTTGTCAAAGATCAAGTGATAATAAGAGTGTGGTTTCATTTCTGTGTCTTCAATTCTATTCCATTGATCTACCTGCCTGTCTCTGTACCAATTTTATCACTATTGCTCTGTAGTGCAACTTGAGGTCAGGGATACTGATGATTCCCCCAGAAGTTCTTTTACTGTTGATAATAGTTTTAGGTGTCCTGTTTGTTGTTGTTGTTGTTGTTGTTGTTGTTGTTGATGTTATTCCAGATGAATTTTCAAATTGCTCTTTCTAACTCTATGAAAAATTGTGCTGGAATTTTGGTGGAAATTGCATTGAATTTGTAGATTGCTTTCAGTAAGATGGCCATTTGTATTATATTTATCTTGCCGACCCATGAGCAAGAGAGATCTTTCTGTCTTCTGAGGACTTCTTCAATTTCTTTCTTCAGGGACCTGAAGTTCTTATATAGATCTTTACTTGCTTGGTTAGCATGACACCAAGATATTTTATATTGTTTGTGACTATTCTCAAGGGTGTTCTTTCCCTAATTTCTTTCTCAGCCCATTTATTCATTGAAAAGAGGAAATGTACTGATTTGTTTGAGTCAATTTTCTATCTATGCACTTTGCTGAAGCTGTAGGCATTCTCTCATAGATATATTTTTGGGGGGTGGTAGTCCTCTATGTATACTGTAATATTACCCTCATATAGTGATATCATGACTTCTTCCTTTCCAACTTGTGTCCCTTTGATCTTCTTTTTTTTTTGCCTAATTGTTCTGGCTAGTAATTCAGGTACTATATTAAATAGATAGGGGGATAATGAATAGCCTTGTCTTTTCCATTATTTCAGTAGGATTGGTTCAAGTTTCTCTCCACTTAGTTTCATGTTGGCAATTGGTTTCCTGTAAATTGTTTTGATTTTATTTAGATATGGACCTTGAGTTCCTGATCTCTCCAATATTTTAGACATGAAGGAGTGATGTATTTCGTCAAAGGGATTTTCAGCAATAAATGAGATGATCATGTGTTTTTTATTTCCTTTGAGTTTGTTTATATAATGGATTACATTGATGGATTTCTGTATATTGAACCATCCCTGCATCCCTGGGATGAAGCCTACTCTATCATGGTGAATGATCATTTGATGTGTTCTTGAAATTGGTTTGCAATATTTTTATTGAGTAATTTTGCGGAAAATTGGTCTGAATTTCTTTCTTTATTGCATCTTTGTGTGGTTTAAGTATCAGTGTAACTGTGGATTTGTAGAATGTAATGTGTAATGTTCCTGCTATTTCTATTATATTAAATAGTTTGAGAGGTATTGGTATTAAGACTTCCTTGAAGTTCTGATAGCATTCTGCACTAAAACCATCTTGCCCTATAGATTTTCTCCTGTTGGCAGACTTTAATGACTGATTCTATTTTGTTAGCGGTCTTGGCACTGTTTAGATGGTTTATCTTATCCTGATTTAACTTTGGTATTTGGCATCTGTCTAGAAAGCCACACATTTCATATAGATTTTCCAGTTTTGTTGAGTATAGGCTTTTGTAGTAGGATCTGATGATTTTTGGATTTCCTTGGTATGTTATGTCTCAATTTCCTTGTTGTTATGTCTCCATTTTCATTTCTGATTTTGTTAATTTGGATACTGTCGCTGTGCCCTCTGTTTAGTCTGAGTGACTTTCTCAAAGAATGAGCTCATAATTTTCTTAATCCTTTGTCTTGTTGTCCTTGTTTCTATTTGGTTGATTTCAGGCTAGAGTTTGATTATTTCCTACCATCTACTCCTCTGGGGTCTATTTGCTTCTTTTTTATTCTAGAGCTTTCAGATTGGCCATTAAGCTGCTAGTATATGTTCTCCCTAATTTCTTTGTGGAAGCCCTCAGAACTATGAATTTTCCTCTTAGCACTGCTTTCATTGAGTCACATAAGTTTAGGTATGTTGTACCTTCATTCACATTAAATTCTAAAATGTTATCAATTTCTTTTTCTATTTCTTCCCTGACCAAGTTATCATTTAAGAGAGCTGCTTAGTTTTCATGTGTTTTATGTTTTTATTTTTATTGTTGTTGAAGACTAGCTTTTGATCATGGTGATCTCACAGGATGCATGTGATTATTTCAGTCTTCTGGTATTGGTTAATGCTTGCTTTGTGACCTATTATATAGTCAATTTGGAGTGGATACCTAGATGAGTTGAGAAGAAGGTATATTCTTTTGTTTCATTGTGAAATGTTCTGTAGATATTTGTTAAGGCCATTTGGTTAATAACTTATATTAGTTTCAATTTCTCTCTTTACTTCCTGTTTTCATGATCTGCCCATTGGTTAGAAAAGAGTGTTAAAGCCTCCTTCTATTATAATGTGAGGTTCAATCTGTGTTTTGATCTTCACTAATGTTTCTTTTATAAATGCGGGTGCCAAGCCAGGCGGTGGTGGCACATGCCTTTAATCCCAGAACTTGGGAAGCAGAGGCAGGTGGATTTCTGAGTTTGAGGCCAGCCTGGTCTACAGAGTGAGTTCCAGGACAGCACAGAGAAACCCTGTCTCACAAACAAAACAAAACAAAACAAAACAAAACAAAAAACATTGAAAAAGTGGGTGCCCTTGTATTTGGAGCATGGATGTTCAGAGTTGAAGGTTCCTCTTGATGAATTTTTCCTTTGATGTATATGTGGTATCCTTCCCATTTTTGATAACATTTGATTGATAATTTATTTTATTGGATACTAGAATTGCTATTCCACCTTGTTTCTTGGGACTATTTGCCTGGAAAATTTTTTCCAGCCTTTACTTTCAGGTAGTTTCTGTCTTTCCTGTAGCCAACTGCTTGGTCATTTCCAAGCAGCAAACTGCTTGGTCCTGCTTATGTATTCAGCACATTAGTCTATTTGTTTTTATTGGGGAATTGAGTCCAGTCATGTTGAGAGATATTAAAGGCCAATGATTGTTGCTTCTTGCTCTTTTTTTGTTAGAGGTGGAATTATGTTTGTATGGTTCTCCTTTTGGGTTTGTTGTGAGAAGATTATGTTCTTGCTTTTTATTGGGTATAGTTTCCCTCCTTGTGTTGGTGTTTTCCTTCTTTTATCCTCTGTAGGGATGGATTGGTGGAATGTTATTGTTTAAATTTGTTTTTGTGCTGGACAGTGTTGGCACACACCTTTAATCCCAGCACTTGGGAGGCAGAGGCAGGCAGATTTCTGAGTTTGAGGCCAGCCTGGTATTTAAGTGAGTTCCAGGACAGCTAGGGCTATATATAGAGACCCTGTCTCAAAAAACCAAAAAAAATAAAAATAAAAAAATGATTTTGTTATGGAATAACTGGATTTCTCCCTCTATGATATTTTAGAATTTTTCTGGGTATTATATCCTTGGCTAACAGTTTTGTTCTCTTAGAATCTGTATGATATCAGCCCAAGATCTTCTGGCTTTTAGAGTCTCTGTTGAGATGTCTAATATAATTCTGATGTCTCCCTTTATATGTTACTTGACCTTTTTTCCTTATCTTTTTCTGTGTGTTTGGTATTGTAATTATTATATTTCAGAAGGAATTTCCTTTCTTGTGCCATCTATTTGGTGTTCTGTACGCTTCTATGTTTATGGCTATCTTTTTAGATTTAGTATGTTTTCTTCTATAATTGTGTTGAAGTTGTTTGCTGACCGTTTGAGTTAGGAATCTTCATTCTCTTCTATACTTATTATTCTTAGGTTTGGTCTTCTCATTGTTTCCTGGATTTCTTGAATGTTTTGAATTAGGAGCCTTTTGCTTTTTGTATTTTCTTTGACTGTTGTGTCAATGTCTTCTATGCTAGAGATTCTCTCTTCTATCTCTTGTATTCTGTTGGTGATTCTTTCATTCATGAATCCTGATCTCTTTCCTAGATTTCCCATCTCCAGTTTTATCTTCCTTCTTGTTTTCTTTAGTGTTTCTTTTTCCATTTTTAGATCCTGGTCATTTTGTTCAATTCCTTCACCTCTTCAATTGTGTTTTCTTTTATTTTTTAAAGATATTTATGTGTTTCCTCTTTAAGGGATTCTACGTGTTTACCTACGTTCTCCTGTATTTCTTTAGGATAATTATTTATGTCCTTAAAATCCTCTATCATATTCATGTGATGGGATATTAGAACTGAATCTTGCTTTTTAGGTATTTTGAAGTATACAGGGCTTGGTCTGTTGGGAGAATTGGATTCTGATATTGTCAAGTAACATTGGTTTCTGTGGCTTATGATCTTGCACTTGCTTCTTGCCATCTGGTTATCTCTAGTTATACCTGATTTTGCTGTCTCTGACTGGAGCTTGTCCCTCCTGTGAGCATGGTTGTGTCAGAACTCCTTGATGTCCAACTGTCTCTATGATCCAGTGATTCTGGAATGCTGGGATCCTGAGATCCTAGCTGTGGCACAGCTCCTTGGAATCAAGCTGCCTCTGGCATCCTGAAATCCTGGTGTGTCCAAGCTCCTGAGATCCTCTTTTGTCAGAGTTCTTGGGAGTCAAGATTTCTCTAGGTGTCATAGGAGCAGATGGGAAGCCAGTGCCCTATATCTGCTCAGGATATAGGTGCAAGCCGGAAGGAATGTATGCCTCTGGCTGGGTAATGCTTCCTGCTTCCTTTGTTCCTGTGGGGGGTCCTAGTTATGCCCTGTGTTGTAGCAGATGTTGTGGCCTCACCTGTGATCCTGGAGTGTCAGAGCACTTCAGAGTAAAATTTCTTCTGGGTGTTTTGTTGTGAGTGGGGAGACAGCACCCTGGTTGATCTCCAGACACTGGTTCATACCAGTAGTAACCTGTGCCTCTGGCTGATTAGAGGTTCCTGAGTCCCTGGATCCTGGGAGTCCCAGTTACTCTGGGTGTTGGGGCAGATGTTGTGGCCTTACCTGTTATCCTGGATCATGATATGAATATTTAAGCATTTATATCTCTTTTATTGTTCAAAAATTCAAACCAATTTATGTCTTTGTACTGGTTGGTTTTGTGTGTCAACTTGACACAGGCTGGAGTTATCACAGAGAAAGGAGCTTCAGTTGGGGAAGTGCCTCCATGAGATCCAACTGTGAGGCATTTTCTCAATTAGTGATCAAGGGGGAGGGCCCCTTGTGGGTGGTATCATCCCTGGGCTGGTATTCGTGGACTGTATAAGAGAGCAGGCTGAACAAGCCAGGAGAAGCAAGCCAGTAAGAAACATCCCTCCATGGCCTCTGCATCAGCTCCTGCTTCCTGTCCTGACTTCCTTTAGTGATGAACTGCAACGTGGAAGTGTAAGTTCAATAACCCTTTCCTCCCCAACTTGCTTCTTGGTCATGGTGTTTTTGCAGGAATAGAAACCCTGACTAAGACAAATTGGTACCAGCGTAGTGGGGTATTCCTGTGACAACCTGACCATGTTTTGGGGAAGATTGTGGAAGGACTTTGGAACTTTGAGCTAGAAAAGCTGTGGAAAGTTCTGTAGGAGCTTGGAAGACAATGTTATGAACAGTGCAGATGGTGGAGGCCTGGCTTGTGAAATTTCAGAGGGAAGATTAAAGACTCTTAAAGTGGCCATGTTTTGATTGTGATGATTCTGTGGTTTTGGTTGGCTGGGGCTGAAGAATCATCTGTAAGTAACAAGATACCAGAACCAATAAAGCAAACCTTTGTGTTACTGGGACTATCAATGCTGGTTAGCTGGAGCTAAGAAATTAGCGGTGATTAAGAAGAGACCAGCATCGCTGAGATGAAATCTTCTTGGAAGTGTTTTCTGAGAGCAGAGAGAATGTGTTCCAGAGATAGCCACAGTTGTATTTTGTGCTGTGGCTGGACTTAGTACAGTGTAAGAGTAACCCAGATGGTACTGGTTTTGAAGGCATGAAGGGGTTATGAAGAGCAGCTGAGGCTCTTGGCACAGTGAGAGGCCACGGAAGGCCATTGGTGAAGGTGCAGCCTCAGTTGCAATTGATGGTCCAGGACTTGAATGGGTCATGCATAGGATCAGAGGCTTGTCACCATGAAGAGAGCCTATGAGAGGCTATTGGTGAAGCCTAATTACAGTGGAAGATAGCAGTGTTTTGGAGATGCCAGTACCATGCGATGACCACCAAGAACAGCAGCAGCAGTGGAGTACAGGCAGTTGGAGCCTAGAAGACAAACTGTGTGCTACAAAGGGCAGAGCTGGAGAAGTGACCCACGCTCTTGGAGGATCCCGGAAGATCGTGAATTGGATCCCAGACATTGAACCATTGGAGTTTGAGTTTTGCTTTTGGTTGTGACTGTGCCCTGATATGTTTCCCTCTTGAAGGAAGAAAGTATTTTATTGGAGCCCACAGTTGAGAGACTGAATTTTTAAAAGACTTTGAATTTTAAAGATATTGGACATTTTGAAGTGATTGAACTTTTAATGTGTAAAGACTGTGGGACTTTTAGAGTAATTTAGATTTTGGGGATGAATAAGAAAGTAAGGGTTGAGGCTTAATAGTGATGTGTTTGTGTGTCAAGTTGACAAGGGGTTAATTGTACTGATTGGCTTTGTGTGTCAACTTGACACAGGCTGGAGTTATCACAGAGAAATGAGTTTCAGTTGGGGAAGTGCCTCCATGAGATCCAACTGTGAGGCATTTTCTCAATTAGTGATCAAGGGGGAGGGCCCCTTGTGGGTGGTACCATCCCTGGGCTGGTATTCTTGGATTGTATAAGAGAGCAGGCTGAGCAAGCCAGGAAAAGCAAGCCAGTAAGAAACATCCCTCCATGGCCTCTGCATCAGCTCCTGCTTCCTGACCTGCTTGAGTTCCTGTCCTGACTTCCTTTAGTGATGAACTGCAACATGGAAGTATAAGCTCAATAAACCCTTTCCTCCCGAACTTGCTTCTTGGTCATGATGTTTATGCAGGAATAGAAATCTGACTAAGACAGTCTTATTCTTCCAAATCGAGATGGCACCACAAATATTTTGAAACTATTTACTTACTACAACTCTGCATAAGATCATGCCAACACCAGAATATATACTTAAATTTGCACTTACTCAAAGACCATGCTCTTACTATTCTTTAATAGGTAGTCTCAGATATGAGAAATATTTTCTTTTTTCAATGTTACACCCTGATCCTATAAACAAATATTGCAAAAGTGTCTATTATAGCATACATAGAATACAGTACTCTTTTTTATACATCATTATAATTTTAGAAGCCGACATGGACATTTACTTCATGAAATGAAAATTCTGTACAAAAGTTCTTTACCACAGCCCATGCATTCTTCTAGACTTCATATCTATTAAAGACATTTTAAACATCAAGGCGATAGGTCCAGTTTGTAGAGTTTAATGATTAATACTTGTTTTCAGCAAAAATTTAATAAAAATTTCCCAAAAGATTAGATAAGACTGGATATAATGTCTTTTCAAGCATATTTATTTTTACTCAAAAAATTAAGTGCTGAGCTTAAGAGCAAAAATCCTGTGAAAAAATGATAATCAAGGAATCATACTACCTATAATGGCTATTTCATTATCTTTAACTTATATCTGTGTTCATATTACACATGTTTTTAAATAAATATTTTATATATATATATATATAGTCATATATTTTGTCACACAGTAAATATTCTGAGGTTAAGGAGGGATTATTTGAAAAGAGTTTATTATCATTAACTTCTGCTTAAATAGTGAAACTCTGAGTTTTATGACTTGAGTGTCATTGGCAACGGACGTCAATTCTACTTGCCTTACCTCATTTTGTTTTTTCATTGTTCAATTTATCCATGTTCAAAATGTTTACTAGTGATAATTCTGATGAAAGAGCAATGTGTAATTCTAAGAAAACAAAAATGGATCTTTAAGTTTCCTCAATCAAAGGCCCTACTAAATATGCTCTTATATAGGGTGAATATTTTATTGTCCATGATTATGCTTATTGCTTCTGGTGAGATAACTGAAAAAACATTAGAAAACTTAAACTGAGGATTTTATACTTGACCTTTACCTTAGTAAATGCAGACATTGAGATTTTTTTCAATTGCAGAGTGTAGATACTCATAGATTTTATGGCACAATATTTGTAAATAGTATAAAATTTTCAAAAGGAAATTAGAAAATAAATTAGAGAAAAAGAGAGAAGTCAGGTTGGGGACAGTTCAGATGACATGATGCTAGTGTGACATGGACATGAACCAGAGGCAGAGAGATTTGGGAAACAGATGAGTTTTTGGTGACAGGTAGTTATGACTTTTGAGAGAGGTAGAATCAATCCTCTCTGAGGAGGAGCTCCATAATTGATTATCTGGTACCAAGTAGTTAAAAAGATATGCATACTAGCAACATTGAATGGACTCAGCAGGCTCTATTTATATGTTTACATGTAATAATAAGAGAAAAAAGAGAGGGTGAGATGCTGGTGGATCTGGGAAGAGTTGGGAGAAGAATGAGGTAGGAGGCTTATTTGATCAAAATACACTATGAAATTCTCAATAAAAATATTACTTTAAAAAATAAAAATAAAATTAAAATATTGCACTGAATATGTATAGAATCTGAAAACGTAGAGTTTACACTAACACAATTCAATTCAAGAACCATCTTCGGTGAATACTCTCTTCTAAAAATTATTGCATGCTATACTGTTTGTGGAAGTTTCACTCAATTATAACATATAATCTGTTTCAAACAAAACAAATTCCTGCTAGTATTTATGCCTTTTTGAAGAAGGCCAATTTGAATAATTATAGTGGATAAAAACTCATGTAAGTTCCAAGCAAGTAGCTATTACAGATAAATAATATAATAGTCTGCTAATAACTATTATTAGATTTTAATTGACACATAAAAACTGTACTTATTAAATACAGTGTGATGATTTGAGTCAGCTATACAATGGACAGTGACCATTTAAAAAACTATTAGCAGTTCTTTCTCCTTAAATATTAATCAGTTCTAGCTAGAACTGGTGGCCCAAGTGTATAGTCCAATCCATTCTGGAAGCAAAAGTGTGAGTTTCACAATTCAATGTCAGGCAGAGTAGCTGAGCAAGATGCCAGCATTAGGGAAAAAAAGCTAAACATTAAATTTTTCCTGTATATTTTAGTAGTCTAGTTCTTGGTTAACATGTTTAAGATCCTAAATTAAATTATTGAAGTGCCAGGGTGGAGGGATATACAGGTGGCCTTATCCACTCTGAGGAGAAGGGGAGCAGGAGGGAGAAGGGTTGTGTCTGGGGTGACAAGGAGTGGGGCAGTAGGTGGGATGTAAAGTGAATAAGTAAATATATAAAGTAAAAATTGAAAAAAAAAAGAGATTCTATGTCAATCCCTGATATTGCAAAATGAAAACATGCAGTATCCTGAAATTTGATTCAATATAATGTTCAGTTTTGCACATGCCACATTAAATGATAAATTTGATGCCTTTTATTTTGTAAATACATATTTGCATTTTAGTGTAGTATGCATTTTGGGCTACATTTATTGTTCCATGTCCTCTGTTTCTTCCTCACATAGTGTCTGATGCTGTTGCACACTGGACTGGAAAGATGAAGCAAAGACCATAATGGATGCAGTTCTGAAAGAGCCATGCATAGCTCAGAATGAGTGCTGGGGGTGGGAGGATGGTTTTCTTTAGGGATCTTAGTGTTACATATCTTGGGCAAAGGCCTTCTCTGAGGATCTTTAATGAAACTATTCTCTGAGATGATCTTAGCTTCTCTATATTTCTTTATTTGAGTTGGACTTGTATGCATATACTATACTCAGGGTGAATCAGGGGTATATATGGAATTTGGAGAGTGGGAAAGAGTTTGTATGGTAAATCTAGGCAATATGGCAGCGTCTGAACCAAACTCTCCAACATCAGCAAGTCCTGGATACACCAAAACACCAGAAAAAAAATTTGGATTTAAAATCACTGGTCATGATGCTGCTGGGAGAACAAAAAAAAAAAAAGGACATAAATGAATCTCTTAAAGAAATGCAGGGAGAACATGAATAAGCTAGAAAACCCATATAATTGAAACACAAAAATCACTTAAAGAAATTCAGGAGAATAAGGCTCAAAATATAGAAGCCAATAAAGAAGAAACACACACACACACACACACACACACACACACACAAACCTTAAAGAAATGCAGGAGAAAGTGAGTAAAATGGCAGAAGTCATGAAAGAGGAAACACAAAAATCTCTTAAAGAATTAAAGGAAAACACAGACAAACAAATAAAGGAACTGAACAAAACCATCCTGGATCTAAAAACAGAAGTAGAAACAACTAAGAAATCACAAAGGGAGACAACTTTGGAGATAAAAAACCTTGGGAAGAAATCAGGGGCCATAGATGCAAATATCAACAACAGAATACAAGAGATGGAAGAGAGAATCTCAGATGCCGAAGATACCATAGATACCATTGACACAACAGTCAACGAAAATGCAAAATGCAAAAAGCTTGTATCCCAGAACATCCAGGAAATCTAGAACACAATGAGAAGACCAAACCTAAGGATTATAGGTATAGACGAGAGTGAAGATTTACAACTGAAAGGGCCAGCAAATATCTTCAACAAAATTATGGAAGAAAACTTCCCTAACTTCAAGAAAGAGATGCCCATGACTATACAAGAAGCCTACAGAACTCCAAACATACTGGACCAGAACAGAAATACCTCCTGTGACATAATTAAAACCCCAAATTTACTAAACAAAGAAAGAATATTAAAGGCAGTAAGAGAAAAAAAGCCAAGTAACATGTAATGGAAGACCTATCAGAATAACACCGGGCTTCTCATCAGAGACCATAAAAGCTAGAAGATCCTGTGCAGATATCATGCAGACCCTAAAAGAAAACAAATATCAGCCAAGACTACTATACCCAGCAAAACTCTCAATCACCATAGATGGAGAAATCAAGATATTCCATGACAAAACCAAATTTACACAATATCTTTCCACAAACCCAGCTCTACAAAGAATAATAGGAGGAAAACTCCAATACAAGGAGGAAAACTACACCCTGGAAAAAGCAAGATAGTAACCTTCTTTCATCAAATCCAAAAGAAGATAACCACTCAAATATAAAAATAACATCAAAAATGACAGCAAGTAATTATTATTCCTTAATATCTCTAAACATCAATGGACACAATTCCCCAATAAAAATACATAGACCAACAGACTGGATAAGGAAAGAGGGACCCTACATTTTGCTGCATACAGGGAACACACCTCAGTGTCAAAATAAAAAAACTACCTTAGAGTAAAAGGCTTGGAAGACAATTTACAAGCCAATGGTCTCAGGAAACGAGCCGGAGTAGCCATTCTAATATCAGAAAAAATTGACTTTCAACCTAAAGTCATCAAAAGAGACACTGAGGGACACTTCTTGATGGTCAAAGGAAAAATCCACCAAGAAGAACTTTCAATTCTGAACATCTATGCTCCAAATGCAAGGGCACCCTCATTCATAAAAGAAAATTTACTAAAGCTCAAAGCACACATTGCACCTAACACAGTAATTGTGGGGGACTTCAACACTCCACTCTCCTCAATGGACTCATCAGGAAAGCAGAAACTAAGCAGGGAAACAGTAAAACTAATTGAAGGTTTGGACCAATAGGATTTGACTGATATTTGTAGAACATTTTACCCTAAAGCAAAAGAATATACCTTTTTCTCAGCACCTCATGGTACCTTCTCCAAAATCGACCATATACTTGGTCACAAGACAGACCTCAACAAATATAAGATCAAACTAATCCCATGCCTCCTATCAGATCACTATGGAGTAAGAGTTGTCTTAAATGGCAACAAAAGCAACAGAAAGCCCACATAAACATGGAGGTTGAACAATACTCAATGACAACTTGGCCAAAGAAGAAATAAAGAAAGAAATCAGAGACTTTTTAGAATTTAATGAAAATGAAGGCACAACATACCCAAATCTTTGGGACACAATGAAAACAGTTCTAAGCGGAAAACTAAGAGCCCTGAATGCCTCCAAAAAGAAATGGGAAAGAGCATACAAAAGCAGCTTAATGGCACATGTGAAAGCTCTGAAACAAAAAGAAGCTAATTCACCCAGGAGTAGAAAACAGAAAATCATCAAACGCAGGGCTAAAATCAATCAAGTGGAAACAAAGAGAAACATACAAAGAATCAATGAATCAAGGAACTGATTCTTTGAGAAAATCAACAAGATAGATAAACCCTTAGCCAGACTGACCAAAGGGCACAGAGAAAGTATCCAAATTAACAAAATTAGAAATGAAAAGGGGGATATAACAACAGAAACTTAGGAAATTCAAAAAATCTTCAGATCCTACTACAAAAGCCTATACTCAACACAACTGGAGAATCTGGCAGAAATGTACAATTTCCTTGACAGTTACCAAATACCAAAATTAAATCAGGACCAAATAGATCATCTAAACAGACCCATAACCCCTAACAAAATATAAGGGGGTCATAGAAAGTTTTCCAACCAATAAAGCATAGGACCAGATGGTTTCATTGCAGAATTCTATCAGACCTTCAAAGAAGACTTAACACCAATACTCTTCAAACTATTCCACAAAACTAAAACAGAAAGAACACTACCCAATTCCTTCTACGAAGCCACAATTATGCTGATACCAAAACTACACAAAGATCCAACAAAGAAAGAGAACTTCAGACCAATTTCCCTTATGAACATCAATGCAAAAATACTCAATAAAATTCTTGCCAACCGAATCCAAGGACACATATAAATGATCATCCACCATGATCAAGTAGGCTTTATCCCAGGGATGCAGGGTTGGTTTAATATATGGAAATCCATCAGTGCAATCCACTACATAAACAAACTCAAAGAAAAAAAAATACATGGTCATTTCATTGGATGCTGAAAAAGCATTGACAAAATTCAGCATCATTTCATGCTTAAAGTCTTGGAAAAAAACAGGAATTCAAGGCCCATACCTAAACATAGTAAAAGCAACATACAGCAAATCAATCTAAATGGAGAGAAACTTGAAGCAATCCCACTAAAATCAGGGACTAGACAGGGCTGTCCCCTCTTTCCTTATCTTTTCAATGTTGTCCTTGAGGTACTAGCTCAGGCAATTAGACAACATAAGGAGGTCAAAGGGATACAAATTGGAAAGGAAGAACTATCACTATTTGCAGATAATATGGTAGTCTACCTAAGTGACCCAAAAATCTCCACTAGAGAACTCCTACAGCTGATAAACAACTTCAGCAAAGTG